>NW_019525512.1:452703-575373 GCF_002814215.2 Seriola lalandi dorsalis
ATCATATCTTAGCGATCACTGAACCTTGAAAAATCTCGAAAGTAGAAAATTCTTGCTAGGTGAAATACGAGACGTCTGCTGGGATGTAATCTTGGAGCACACCCACTGACTACCACAACCAGACAGATATTGTGCTGCTTTTTCTCAAGAAACCTTAACAAAAAGAAAAAATATATATATATATATATCTAGAATTGTAAGAACAATCCCTCCTTTCAAATTAGCTCCACAGGCACAGGGGCTGGAGTGTGCAGCGCGGTGGCACTTTGAAGGTTTACTAAGGCAGTGCTGTAAGTCTTTGTTGGGAGTAATCTCTCTGTAAGGAATAATCCCTGCTATTGAATAAATAGGATACTGATTATAGACACGTCCTCCATTATAACAAATACAAACACGAACATGTCTGCATCCAACTGCTGTAGACATGACACACTCATTGAAAAACACTGTGTCTCAATCGAGGTGTGTTAACCATGAAATCTCCCCGTTATGTCTCAAATATACAGAATATGTTGAAATCAATATTTTTATCAGTTATTTATTATTGATAAGAAAGGACAAATGTATGCAAAATCATGTAAATAAATCCCATGATCAATTTTATTGTTGAAAGCAACAAAGTTTTTCTGAGTTAAAATCAAAAAAGCAAAAAACAAAACAAATTTTATCTTCTTTTTTCTTTTTCTAATTGCACAAAAGTGCTTGTGCTGAAATAGCCAATGAAATATATGATTAGTTGTTGACAGAAAATTGGTAATTGATTCATTTCTGACGTTGGTTAATTAACATTTAAAGGTTCCATCGTGTCAGTTGTGAGGATTTGTCGCTTTCTTCCATTTTACTTTGTTGTAAATTGAATAAGTTTCAGATTTGACTTCAGTTTTCTGATATTTCCTAGATTAAATGATTAATCAAACATTGATTAACTGTCCTGTTAATCAATAATAAGAACAATCATTTCTTGTAGTCTTTGAAATAAGATGTGAAACAAATTCCACACACAGACAACCTATAGTGTTTTGTCTATATAGTCTACATATATGCAACACTCCATAATGACTCCTTCACTGCGCATGCAAACACACACACACACACACACACAGTAACTTACAAAAGCTCCCCAAGACATAAAACCTCAAAGACTATTTACTCAGTGTTCGGCTCTGAAGTGCTGGGCGGAGTGGGAGAGAGTTCAGTGGTAGACGGTGGTGGAGTCACCAGGAGGAGAAGCGGCGCGGCTCTCAGAGGAATCAGCTCTGCTCATTACGGCAGCTGGAGAAGAAGCTTTGAACAACACAACGTGTTTGGAACCAGGAACCACGACACGGAGGAGCTACATTTAATTAAATGACATCAGTGACACTGGAAGGCGACTGGGGAAGAAGCATGAGGAAGTGCTCACCTACTCATGGACACGAGTCATTGAGCCGGGGGGGGGGGTTAGCACATTTCAAATGATTTTGGCCGTCAGAGTTTATTTAATTTCACTGTTAGGATTAGGATTTTATGCATCTCATTTAATTTATTCCAATCAGGGGATAAGCTCATGTCAGGTTTCACACTGGGTTCAACACAACAGGATTTTTCAGCGCTAACCTCTGAGGAAACAACTACATGTGCTGCTCAACATGGCAGGCATCGTTTATCTTGTTTTGTTAAGTTCATTTCAAGCTCAATTTAAACTGTAACCCCAAAGCACCATGGGACAGATTGCTGTCCGTAGACGATATCGAGTAATTGATGTCATATGTTTGATGGTGAGCTTAGTAGCTCGTTAGCTAGCAACATTTGCAGTGAGCTAACGAGCAGACGGCGCTGGCTAGAATCACAAAATTCAACGAAATTTCACCTTGTGAAAAATGTCTCCAGAACAGTTTGTTATAAAACTGTCCATCCTTACTAACTCTCAAATACAGCAACGCCCTAGACATGGTCTGTTACTCAGATGCAGACAATGGTGTGGTAATGGTAAATGGACTGCATTTATATAACACTTTTCTAGTCTTAGCAACCACTCAAAACGATTTACACTATTAGTCACATTCACCCATTCACACAGCACCCTACACATATAGTGCTCTGTCTACCACACACACACATTCACACACCCATGATAAATCTGTGACAATGTGTGGTTCAGTATCTTGCCCAAGGACCGGAGGAGCCGGGGATCGAACCACCAACCTTCTGATTAGTGGACGACCCGCTCTACCTCCAGCCGCCCGAATGTGTGGCCAGTTGGGCCACTGACAGGAGCCAATCAGCTGCAAGATTCAATATTGTCCACCAATCACTTCCTCGTCCCGGCTTGCACACTTACACATCTCATGCCAGTCATGACACCACCATGTTGTGTTTATGTAAAAGTTTTCAGTCGCATTTCAACAAGGCAGATGATAAAATCAAAGTCGGCGTCTCGTAGAGATACTGACAGTCTCGCACATTGTCGGCTTGGCACTAAGATGTGTGATGTCATAGATGTGACTCACCAACAGTGTTGGGAAAGTAACTTCAAAACTGTATCAATTACACATTTTTTAAAAAGTAATTACATCACAATAAATCACAAGGTCCCTTTCAACATCTTCCAAAAGCTTCCACGCCTTTTGTATCCAACGTGTTTAGAAAGCAACAAGCAGCAAATACGACCCGGATGGAGTTTGACTGACCGACCCCGTCCAGCAGCTCGCTACGACCTGACTGAAATTAACAAGATGCAGTCTGTAAGTGTGAGAGATCTCTCCTCCTCACCGCCGTCTTTATTGTGCTAAAATGATTCCAAATAAAACTGATGCCAATTAGGACGGAAAACAAGCGCGGGCACCGAAAAAAAGCTAAACTGTTTGTTCTGGTCCAGAATTAATTCTAATAGGACATTTTTGATGTATGAAGACGCCGGATGGCTTCAATAGGGAGTTTTAATGAGATGTGATGTCGTGCAATGCTACGTCTTTAGCCTCCTCCACTTGACATTGTATGAATTATACTTTCTTTTTTTTTCGGAATGGCATGGATGTGATGAATGTTGAATGTGAATTATCGACACAAAACCTCGCTCTACACATGTATTTATGAATGTGTGTGTGTGTGTGACAGAGGATGCAACAGGCTGCTTGGCCACGGCTCCATTCTCCTCACTAACTTGGCCTTTGAGAATGGGAGAATTCTAATGAGTCTCTCCCCTCTCTCACTTGCAGTTCGCTCACACACACACACACACATATACACACAGTTTAATGAGTGTGCCTTGCGCTTTCCTCATTAGCCACACAGAGTCTTATCGCAGGCATCAAATGCAATGCACCGCCACCCCCTGACAGGAAGAGAGTAAAGGAGGAAAGAGATCTTCCCTCTTTCTCCCCTTTCCCCTCTTTCTCCTACCCCCCCCTCTCTTTCTTCTCTCTTGCTCTGAGGTTAAAACATTTCATTATGTAGCCACATCCGTGCTCCGACTGATGGCAGAGAGACAGACAGACCCCCAGATACACTTAAATATCTCACTCTCTCTAAGATGTTGACTAACTCAGATCGCAGCCGAGATCTTCCCTTCCCTTCTCCTCTTTCCGTGGGCTGAGGGAGGCTATTGTTGCTATGGCAGTGATGCATATCTTGCCATGTAGAAACGGAGAGGTTGTGGGAGTGAGTTGACGGAGAATGAGAGCGTGCGGCCACCTGCTCGAACACCCCCCCCCCAGAGCCACGGGACTAAAACTCGATATAGACCCCTGGTGCAGCGCAGGATGCAAAAGCCAAAATAAAGCAAGAAAGAATTACCTGTGATAGAGCTCTGACTTGAGTAGGATGAGCTTCTCAAAGAGTTTCAAGTGTCAGACATGAATGTCACAATAGCTTGAGTCACATGCTTGTTTTATGACAGAAACATCAACATGACAGCAGCCTGTGATGCACAAAGTCTGTCATTGTAGTCGGGGCGGCGGTGGCGGCGGCGGCGGAGGGAGGTGATGGTGGGGAAGGAAATGAATGAGACCAAGGCAATCTTTTTCATTTTGTTTTTCAGAGGACGAGTTTGTCAAAAAATTTCAGATAGACTTAAAAAGACTATAGAGAGGGCGGAATAATGTGCGGGAGTGACTGAAGGGTCTGAAGAAAAGGGGGTTAGTTTTTCAGAGCGAGACGCCTGGAGCCACTGCAGAGTCATTAGAGTAGATTTGTCACATTAACAAAGGAGGAGGAATCGGCCCTTTTTTTTTTTTTTTTTTAAAAAGGGGGAAGATAAAGAAAGACGCAGACGTGTCCCACAGACGCAGGGTGGGAGAAAAAAGGGATTTCAAGACAGAAGGGAGGAGAGCAGGAGGGAGAGGGTGAGAGTGATGGAAGGTGGGTGGGTGTGTGTGTGTGTGTGTGTGTGGGGGAGGGGAGAGGGGATTTTCTGAATTTACAGGAAAACATCTTCCCAGATCCTCTCACATCTGGACGGTGCATAACGGTGCATAATATATATATATATATATATATATTTGGTGTTCGGTGCTTTCCAGGAAGTTGTTTTGTGATTTACCTGTTGAAGTTTCCTCAACGTTTTCCCCCATTTGCGCTCTTGAACGCCTGTACGCCGCCGCGGAAACCGTTCCTGGACTTGACTCTTCTTCGTGGTTACACGAGTAGGTGGTAAGATCAAGAACAGTGGCAGTCTGAAAGCAGAAGAGATTTTTTTTATTTTCACTTGAGTTTAAGGTTCATTTACTCGATACTCGAAACGCAACACGCCTTGTGGTTGCTATGCATTTCTTCTGACTGATGCAAAACGTTTTCATTTGCTGCTCATTCCTTTAGTTATTGTGACATTTTATGGTAATATACTCCAGTGTCGCTGTGCCAGAAATGTGTCGATGTAGTATCATGTCATCTTCATCCTACAATAGTCCCAGAAATCACAGCTAACTCATTGTGGTGAGGTATTTTTTTTATTTCTCCCTTCATGAATTCACTTTGCTATGTCAGAACATTCATGCTTCTATCACAGACTGCTGACAAAGGTGCTATGTGCAGCAATTTCTGCCTTTCATATTCTCCATAAATCACATGGTCTCCCCTCTCTTCCCTTCTTTTCATTTTTGCTTTACAAGAAGAGAGAGGCGAAAACTTTTGGGGCCTGCGGAGCCTTTTAACAAGATTTTCCAACCTACACAACCTGGTGACGACAATGTAAAATACTTAATGGTCTTTTTTTGATTCATTATACAATCCTGCTGAACATTTACGCACATGTAGCGCCTGGATATCCACGGTAGCTCGGCTGACATCACCGCCTCTCCTCTCTCCGCCCACCCCCACTCCGCCTCGCCAGACAAGCCTCACGCCGCGGCTAGATATCCTTTTCTCTACCTGTTAAGATGTTAAACAGTCCCTGGTTTGCTGCTCCGCCGGCGCTTTGATCCTTTGACGACCTGGTCATGCAAAAAAAATGCAAAGAGGCGCACTTGAAAAGAGAGGATAAGGAGTGTGTCTCAAATAATACACCTTGGCAGATGGATTTGATAGAGCCTCAGAGTGATGGATGCTTTTTTTTTTCTTCTCCCTCCTCCTCCTTCTTCTTCTTCTTCTTCTTGTGTGCAGCCCTTTGCTCTTTTTTAGAGTTGCATTTATGAAATGAATCTTGTGGCAGAGGAGGAGAGGGGTGAAATGCATTTTAGATTCCGAGGGCTTATCACGCCGCCGCCTGATTATGGCAGAGGCTGTTGTTTCCCCTGGCTATATTAGGATTGCAAGGTTTGACTTACAGCTAAAATCATGGAGTATTTCTGCCCTTTAGGCAGATTTAGATGAAAACCTAAAGCTAACACCTTATATCGCACAGCGAGTTTCAAACGTTCTATGCCTGCTGCGCCTCAGCCAAGGATTTGTGAAAGAAAATACCTTGAGCCCCCCGTGTCTCTTCCACACACACACACACACGCACACACACATTTATAGAGAAACAGGCTGATAATGATGACATAGCTTGTCAAAATCTGGCACCTTTAACCTTGGATATCAGCCTTATTGCTTTCCAGTGTTACCTCAGCTGCAGATACAGTGGGTGGTTAAGTTGCCATCATGGGCTGAGAAGCGGCCAGAAGCAGGGATAAAGCAGCTGCAGTATCTTGTTCTGACTCTATCTCTAGACGAGGTGTGTGTGTGTGTGTGTGTGTGTGTGTGTGTGTGTGTGTGTGTGTGTGTGTGTGTGTGTGTGTGTGTGTGCGCGCGTACTAAGGCAACTTGCCCTAGTAGGAGACATATCATCATGTGAAGCCTCACCAGGCAGCTGCAGGCAGGCTAGCCGCCCCCCCCCCAATCTGTTAATAGATTCATTCATTCCCACTAATAAAACCCAAATCATCATATAAATGACATTAAATAGGGAGATGGCGCAATTTAATACATAAAAAAATAGATTTCCACCAAAAAAAGTCATTAAACTAATTTGATGCGACAGGGCAAAGTCGAAATAATTCAGGCACTTGAGTTAATGTTTTTTTTTTTTTTTTTATGTCCCCTCTTCTGTTTGCAATTAAATTGGCAATTATGAGTGTTTACGCAATTGATTCCAGAATAATATCAGTTCATTTCTGATCCCGGCCTCTTCTCATCACCATAACAAAAATTTTCACTGGCATTTTTGACTGTTAAGGGGTTGAGACGACAAGCTCCGAGCAGGAAGTTAAAATGTTTTCTAAGTGACGTTTGATGAGGCTGTGTCTTGTTACCTTCGTTTGTTCTGAAGCTGCAGCTTAGGGAACACACACACACACACACACACACACACACACACACAGTCTGTTCCTCAGGACTCATAATCACGATGAAACCCGACGGACTTTGTCTCAATTTCCTCATCTTTTTCTGCTATCGCCACTTCAATTATGAATGAAGATGTTTGATTACAACAGGAAGAAAGGAGCAGAGATTAGAGGTATCCAGTATATTGTGTGTGTGTGTGTGTATGTGTGTGTCTGTATAATCACTACCTTGATGGTGCAGGTTAAAATGTTGCTGATTACACTGGATGAGGGAAGAGATGGGTAGAATAAAAGAGAATAACACTTGTTAGCATGTCTTAATGAATATAGATTAAAAACTATAAAGCAGCACAGGCATTTGGGGGAGATTTGGATGCGACGTGAATTCTGAATCAGATCCAGAATCCTGTGCAAACCGATAATAACCATTCACCGACGGCAAATTATTCTCCTGGTATGACTCTTGGACCAACCTGAAATTTCATACCTGAATAGTGCTGCATTCGAGGAAATCGTGAAGCCTAATGACACATCAAAGGATGCGCACACTGTGTTCCTGTGACCCAGATTCATGAGATGTAGGCTCAATTATTATGCTGTCAAAGGTATGTGTGTGTGTGTGTGTGTGTGTACATGTGGGCTTATGTGTGTGTTTGGCGTGGGTGTGCAGAATATGAGCCCTCTATTCGTGTGTCCCACTGAAGTCACTGCTTTAATTAAAGCATGGAGAGATGTAAAATGCATGGCCCCCAGGTTCACCGCTCCTTTTCTTACATTATTAAATCATCTCAAGCCAATGACAAACAGTAAACAAAAACAATCCATCCCTCCGCTTGTTATTTTTCATTTCCGCTCAGCGACTGACAAACTCTTGCAGCTACTACTTCGCACAGATACTTGACTTCAAGGGGCCGCGCCAGCTTTTACAGCAGCTACATCTTGCACCAAACCGAGTTCATTTGAATAGAAAAGGAGGATTCCCCCACGGACAGAGTGAATGTATCAGGAGGCACCAGATTCCAAGATGGCGGCTCAGTGAATCACCTGGCGCATACGCCTCCACACTGTCCAACAATGAGAAAGAATTTCACACATTTAACGCTATTTTTCTACCGATCATATGTTGCTGTTTTAAGTTCATCAATCATGTTGATTTATGAGTTACACACTAAAAACCAGCCATTATTATTGCTGTGCATGGACTGTAAACTTGCATACGAACAATGTCCAGTGTCAGCCAGTAGCAAAGCTAACAAACTGTGCTCCACAGGGATAATACTGTTTAATACAGCATTCATCTAAAATATAAACACGCGCACCATGAGATTATAAAGAGCAGAGTCTAAAGAAAGATCTGATATAGAGTCGTATTTCTTCATTGAGGAAATCATCTATCCGAGAAGAGGGTTTTTAAAACAATCAGCCATGGTGCTGCCCTGCGATGCTCTGTGTCCAATGATGGGGAACCAAAAGAAAAAAAAGGTGAAGTGATTTAACAAAATAAGATGCAGGTAACAAATTATCAAGTGACTCTTCCAAAAGAACATCCTTCTCCGTCTCTGAGAGATGAAACCCGCGTGGTCACCACTGGTCGTGTTATTTCTGGAGCATTATGAAGTTGTTATCCGCCGGAGTGGGAGAAAGTCTGGGAAATTTGATTTGAAGAATTCTCTAGAGGAGTGAGTGAAAATAATTGAATGGGTTACATTACAGGAACAAACCTGAATATATTTTTCAACTTGCTTTTGGCGGTTGTTTTTAGCTGATTTTCACCACAGCGAGCACAGCTGGAGCCGAAACAAGTCTCTTTAAAAAAACATTAACAAACCAGGAGGGGATGATGTATTCAGGCCTGTCTTAAAAATGTAATATCATTTTATATGGGAGAGGCAGTTAAGGAAGTTTCTACATGTTGCCTTTTGTAACCGGCAGCCCCGACAGAGGGACATGAAGAGTGAGAGACACCTGTCGAGGAGGAGGAAGAAGAGATGAACACATGTAAAGGAGGGCAGATGAAAGCATTGTGCTGCTTCAACTCCCCCCTTGGGAGCGAGAGGTATCGTCACAGGGTTGACGTGATGAAAATATGTGCTCGTTAGGGTGAACGGGGAAAAAAAAAAGAAAGAAAAACAAGCGAGGGAAGAAGGACGAGGATGAAGATGAGGAGATAGCAGAATTATCAGGGAAAAAGGCTCAGAGGAAGGTGAGGGTGGGGAGGGTAATTTTCCAGAGAACCAGGTTATGATATGATGTACTTTTATCCCTGTTGTTTTTATTTGCCACCTCTCACAGGGGTTTATTATTATATCCTCTGCAAAGCTGCTCTGGCACATATGGAGGCTGCCACTCAACGCCGCAGCCAATAACGCTGGTAGCGCTCTGCGTGCGCCTATGAATTCATTCCCCTCCACAAGTAGCTATTCATATTAAAACAAGCAAGGATATGAGGGGAAGAGCACATATTAAAGCCCGACGATGTCTCGCACGCCGGCCAGCACGCCTACCCACCCGTTCCAACCGTTCATCCATCCTGCAGTTCTCCTCTCTAACCAACGCGTAGCTTTCGGGTTTTATTAAACGGGGAGCGAAGCCGAGCTCCAGCCAAATTTGGACAGAGAAGGAGAACATCCCTGTGCGCTCAGAGGCAAAAAGAAAGAAGAAAGATAACCGTGGACAGTCCAGATGGAGACTCACTAGCCTTCTCACTTCACGTTGAGTGTGATGTGTGTGCACCATGTGTGTATATAATTGTGTGTGTGTGTGTCGTCCGCGATCCATCACCCAATCTGCCAGCAGAGGCAGAGCTCAGCTTTATCTCACACTAAAAACTGGCTCAGAGCTCCTCTAATTGGCTTGAACGTTGCTGCCATCCCCATTCCATATAGTTCTGTCAGAGAGGGAGCTAGTCAAGCATGATCCATTGGCCTGGCATCTGAGCTCGAACCTATGTGAATCTCCTCACGTAATGTCGGTGCGATTGGTCCCTCCGGGGGCAATCTTTAAGGCGCCTATAGGGTGAATTTAACCTGAGATTTCCTAAAAGTCCTCAAGACTTCACTCTACATTTTTTTTTCTCCCTGCCGTCCCCGTGTGCTATCTAGGTTTAGCAGGCTTCTTCCTGCGCCACCGTCGCTCCCTCTGTTGATTGGTCGCCTCCTCCTCCCCTCTTTTGCCTCCTCCCATCTTCAATCACTCATTCTTCTTCCCCCACACATCTTTTTTCTGCTCCTTGATGTGTGCAATCCCTTAATCCTCCTCATCTCACATGCGTTGGGGTCCTCCCTTTCTTCCTCCGCTTCCGTCGCTTCCTTTTCTAACACCTCCATCTCCTATGCTTCCTTCCCCTCCTTTCCTCCCTCCTTCCACTTATT
This sequence comes from Seriola lalandi dorsalis, assembly GCF_002814215.2. NCBI lineage: Eukaryota > Metazoa > Chordata > Actinopteri > Carangiformes > Carangidae > Seriola > Seriola lalandi. The sequence continues at coordinate 462,815 of NW_019525512.1, forward strand.
TTTCTTGCCTCTTTTCTCCCCTGCAACCAGGTACCCATCCCTTCTTCCCTCCCAATCACTGTTATCTGCCATAGTCTGTCAGCATCCTGTCATTACTGCCCCGGTTCCCTTCTTTTTCTTTCTTTTTTTTTGCATTCTGTCCTTTTCTCGTCCGTCTGTGACCTTTCTTCCCTCTTCAGCTGTCCTCATCATGCTTGTTCTCCCCTCCTTTTATCTGTCTGTCAAACGTAATCTGTCCTCTCCTCATCCATTCATCGTCGCCATTCTCTTCCTCTTCCCCCTGATCCCTCTATACTCGCTCATATGCCGTCTGAGAGCGACGTGACACGGCTTGATGTTTACCTTCCTTCATCGGGAATCACCCCTTTAATAATGTTTTTTATTGGGTGTCATAAACGCCGGCGTTCCAGGATCTCTGGGCCAATATTTGCTTAATTATTCTGGCTCAGATATTGCCATTTAATGAAATTTGAAACATAATAAAGAAATCACATTACGGGGGAGAGCAGATAATGTTAATATCAACTGACAATTTAACTGATTATATACTGTAAAGCCTCTCTTCTCCTGTTTGTGGAGACATCACTGAGTTTAAGAACAGTCTATTAAATGCCACTTAATTATATGATAAGACCAGTAAAGTGAACACAGGACTGTGGGCACACACACACACACACACACACACACACACACACACAGAGGCCGAGGAAGAAAGCTGCGATGCACACACATGCATTAATGTGCGCACAGTGACAACACATGCATAAATCATCATACATGCTCACACAGAGAGCTTAGTGAAGTCCCTCTGGAATCATTTTCTAAAGAGAGGCCCTCAGTGTCATATTAAAAGGAATTACAATTAATAACGTTATTATAGCAGCATGACTCTGAGAAAGGCAATGACCGACATTAAATGAAGCCATAACAACTGTTAATATGGATATGATAATGCAGTTAAGACATGTGATTGCCACTTATAATTAAATGTGTACCACGCCAATAAACATGCATATATCCAGTCGCATGACATTACAGTCTGCTGTGGCATTAAAGAAAGGGCGCTGTGCAGTTTGGCGACCGATAGACATCAAAGTCTCTTTTTGAAATATTAGTGCTAAACTGAACTTTCTGAAAATATCTTATTCATGCTTAAAAATCAAAAAGGTGCCGGAAAGTGCACATAAAAAAACATGAGGAATAAGTCAACAAACTTGTGTTCCGCATCTTGTGTTTTTATGCAAAGTGAAGAATTTTGAAGAGGCGAAACCACGACTGCAGTTACAACACGGGAGCCTGTTTTTGATTCGTTTTAAAACATCACAGATCCACCATCACCAGTTTTTAACAAATGCACTATCTACAGTAAAGAATAATTTGTTAAAAAAAAAAAAAAAACAGCTGCTATCAGGCGCCTCAAAACGAGTCATCTCACAGGGCCGTTTGTATAAACAATAACAGTTGTTCATGTAGCGTTTGGCAAAGGTGGGAGAGAGCACTTGTAAATCTTTAATAGTTGAAGACAAGGTGATGCGTTTTACCAAGGGGAAAGTCTTTGACCTGACTGGGTAAGTATGCGCAGAAAAGATTATATAAAAAACAATATTTTATATTTTAAACCCCTCCATCAGATGAAATGAAGTTAAGCTCCCAATGGGCTCGTTTATCTTGATCGAGGTGTTTACATGATACATATTTATTCAGATTTTCCTCTTATTTTGATTATTACTGCAACAACAAAAAAACAATCCTTGTTAATGAAACTTCAGGTTATGTTTGGCCACTATTCAAAAGCTATGCACATCATCTGATTTGGACACTCATTGGGATTGTGAGTGAGTCTCCTGCCTTCATATCAACTCTTCCTTTTCAGAAAAGTGAATAACAATAGATGGGCATGAGGATAAGTGACTCATCAATGATCTCATCAATAATAAAATAATGGATATTATATCATAATATTGACATTAACCTGACTTATCTATCTTCAAACAGGATGCGGCAAAAATTATAAATCACAACATGTTCGTTGGGAATAGTTTTGTCCTCTGGAAATGATGACATCAAGAGACAGAGCCATCTCCAGGGACAGTCCTCAGACAATGAAGATGTGTCTTCTATGACATCACACCATTAACATGTAGTCCTTGTTTGTTTTGACGACAGGGGCCAACAGCCTTTCCCGTGCCACCGTCCATCAAACGCTTCGCCGCGGAAACGTTCCCCCGCCATCAAATTTACACTTAAGTCGAGCTGCGAAAACTACATGTTTCTGAAAAAACCCTCACGAATTAAATTCTGTATTGAGCGTTGGCAGACTCGGAGCAGACTCAGCAGCCTAGGCAGACAATGGTGTAATCAACAGTGAACCAGTGGGGCACTGAATCCCTTCCTGTGAGTACAGAGAGGCATAGAGGCGGCGAGGAGGCGGGGGGAATGAAGGATGTTACCTGGGTGTTTGTCTGACAGTTCTTCCTCTCTGTGTCTTCACCCCTGCAGGCAGCACTCATCAACAATATTAATCAAAGTCTGATGTCTACTCAATTAGACCGAGGCTCTGCTCCACAACAACCAAACAACACAGAGCCTCAGGTGCACAAATATGCACACATACATAAAACTGCATGCATAAAACAAGCGTGCACAGTCAGTCGTCATAAAATAGTACTTCCTCCTCTTAAGCTTTATCCGTAAAAACATTTTTTTTTTTTTTTTTTTTTTATAACACCTGCACAAAGCAGTTCCTCTTGTTAGCAGCCTCAAAGAGCAGCAACAGGTAACCCTTTAAAATTCAAGGACATCAGCACCCAGAAATCATGTAACCTGATGAGGCACAATGCGTGCTCTCGGACACCCTGGTGACTGCCAACCTTGACAAGTCTGCGCTTGTTTATACCAAAAAGGACAAACACAGGCAAGTCGAGCTTTTTTAGAGATGAAGCGCTGAGTCACTGTTCTTTCATGTGATACGCTGTATTCCACAGTCAAGTTTTGATCCATTAACGAATCTGTGACATCTACATTAGCTGGTTTTTCACTGTCACTGCCTCATTCACTTCACTGTTGAGGCTGATGAGACGTTGTAGGTGTACTGGTGCATACAAAATCACCCAAAAAGCAGCCTAAGCACATCTTTATCTTTTAGGTGTTTGCACTGCAGCTCGGCCTGGATTCAAGTTGCCCATTTTGTTCTGGATCTGGAGTCAAGGTAGTAGCAAAGCCACATCTAGATCCATCATCCTCTCCTTCTTCTACTTTATCATTAGAAGAGAGTAATGTGCAAAACACTCAGGCAGCCATCCCACTAAATAACAAGTATGAAGTGTATCTGGCCAGATTCGAGTGTTTCAATGGATTAACCTGAGATTTTTTACTCTTCCATTCCATTATTTGGGGCTTTTGTGGCTTGAAGCTCAACCTAAATCAATTCAAAGTGGAATTTGGAAGGATTAAAATTTGATGAGCAGATTCTGTAATTCAGGGGTTTTTCGAAGTCTGACGCTGTGGGAACGGCCTCAGACAGCACCCTCTGTACGGGGGGGGGGCTTTGGGAGATGTAAACGGGAAGTATAATAAAGCCTTATAAGGGCTACATTTGGCAATGTTATAGGTATGCAGTATTAGCAATTATCAGTTTTGTTTGGAGCGTTGCATTCATACCCTTCAAACCCTTGTCAATCGCATTCAATAGAATAAAAATTCATCAAAGGGCAAATTCCTCTCCGGGAAATAATCTGGAGAAGCTTCTTATGCAGAAAAAATAAGTTTGACGTTGTCCAACACTGTCTGATTTTTATCCAAACATGACTGTAATGGCAAAGACTGGTGTCATGAGTCAGTATATTGGTAGGTCCAGGCAGCAGGATGTTCTGTATACTGTGGTTATTTATCTTCCCTTCATCCCTCTTCCCCCTCGGTACATCCCTCTGTTCTGGCATGTTATTAAAAACAAACAAGCTCTATACTCTTTGGACTACCAGTGTCCTTGCTGCTGCTCACCCACAGCTGTCAGCCTGTATGTCACACACACACACACACACACACACACACACACACACACACACACACACACACACACACACCATCATCATAAAAACACAGCAGGCTGGGACACTAAATCTCATATGGTAATTTCAATACAATGACACCACTTAACACAACTGACATTAATGAGTATGTTACACTGGAAGACAGAACACAAACTAGAAGAATTAAGTTCATGTGTTTGTGTTTAGTGGCGTAAAACCATCAATATGTGTCCACAGTGGAACTTGGACACATGGACACATCAGTGGAGTTTGCGGGCTGCAACAGAAAGATCCTGTGCTCAAGTTACAGCTAAAACAGGAGGAAACAACAACAACAGCTCTGGTGCCGTTTTAATATCAAGAAAAGAAAAGCACCACAGATAGAAACTGCTACAACGGTCGACCTGAAATTGAGAAACCTCTTGTATGAGGCTTTGTCATGATGCTCAAGTTATTAAATTGTGATCAGGGGAAAACAAACTGATATTTTATGATGATTGCGTCTCATAGTAATGGAAATGAACTATAGATGGGTTTCAGAGCGATGTGGCAGAAAACAACCCAGAATGACTGATGCCTCAAGAGACAAGAAAAGTTGTTTTGGTGTTTATAACTGCAAAAATCAAAAGTGGGAAATGTTTTCAGTTAGCTCAGAGAGCTTAGAATCAGCTGTTAGCTCAGAGAGCTCAGAATTAGCTGTTAGCTCAGAGAATAGAATTAGCTGTTAGCTCAGAGAATAGAATTAGCTGTTAGCTCAGAGAGCAGAATTAGCTGTTAGCTCAGAGAGCTCAGAATTAGCTGTTAGCTCAGAGAATAGAATTAGCTGTTAGCTCAGAGAATAGAATTAGCTGTTAGCTCAGAGAGCTCAGAATTAGCTGTTAGCTCAGAGAATAGAATTAGCTGTTAGCTCAGAGAATAGAATTAGCTGTTAGCTCAGAGAGCTCAGAATTAGTTGTTAGCTAAGAGAGCAGAATTAGCTCTTAGCTCAGAGAGCTTAGAATCAGCTGTTAGCTCCAGTGATCTGGTCTGCGCCCTGGATTTTATGAAGGCTGTGGATGTTTTTTTTTTCCCCTGAAACTTTAGGAGTAAACATCAGTTTTAAGGTAACACAGCTGAGCTCACACTATTCAATACCATTCATCTTTGTCAGGCTCTGTGATTGACATGCTTTTAGACTTTAAATGTGCGACTCGCTGACAGCTTATAGAGAAGCAGACTGACGGCTTTGGATGTGCAAGTTCTTATTCTTATAATGTTCCACAGGAAAAAATTAAACACTTGCTTAGAGTCTCTCTTTATGTTATGTGTGGCTGATCAATGATGCTGATTGAATCCTGTCATCGGCGGAGAATAGAAAGGGACAGAGTGGGGTTTTCTGGAACAACACCAGCTGCCATGGCGCATGGAGAAGGGAAGAGAGGACATTTTGAGACCAACACATTTTGGATGGTGGATGACTCTGATGGAGGCCAAAAGCCAAACATGTTGGTCTCAAAATGAAGTTGCTCTTTACCACAACACGTGTTGCTGGAGTTTTTATTTCTTAGGAAAAGAAAGAGAATAAACAGAAGAGACGGACAAGACGGATTTCACATTTTCTGTGAGTATGATCACAGCTAAGGTAGTAGACATATGGGTCACTGTTGACGTCACAGATTAACTACAGCTTTTGGTTTGTTGCACTGTAGATTCTACTGTAGCTACAAGTTGAACATAGTCAAATCTGCATGCAGTCCTGTGATCTATTAAATATGACAATCTGCAGGTTTCGACGCTGTGAGTCACCCGTTTGTGAGTCCAGCTTCATGCAAATTTCAGCTGTTCACCTTTTAAAGTATGACCACTTGATGCAGGTTTTGGTCACCCCAGTCTCCCACCCCCCTTAAAGAGTGAGTGATTGGCTAATGGAGGAAGTGTCTGCGATTCCCCGGTCCCCACTTTGGGCCCTTGCTGCCTATTCTTTATGCATTAGACTGGAGCACTCAGGACAGCTCATGCTAATTCTCTCCCTGAAGAAAGTAATTAGACCACCACACTCATCTAATGCTCGCAGGAGGGAGTGGGAGGGGGAGCGTCAGTGGGTGGGAGAGAGGAAGAGAGACTGAGCGAGGGATGTGGAAGAGAGAACGGGGCAAGGGATGATTTTTCGGCCATCGCGATTCCAAGAACCATTCATTCCACATCCAATTATGAGTCATAATAATAATAATTTCATCAAGGCTTTCTCCTTAAAAACTGCTGGTCCTGTATAATGAGAGTGGAATTATTTCACCGGCAGCACAGGGAACTGAGTGTAAAAGAGAACAGCAGAGGAACAGTGTGCAGATGTGTGTCTGAGCGTAGGTGAGCTACAGTCATTTCAAACCGGCGCCAGGTTCGCCTGACACACTTTTAGTGTTTCCTTTTGAGGCTCGAAGTCACACCGAACATCAAACCTATATGTGAGGTAACTGAACACCTTATTTTTTAAAACGTGCACAACCAATGTAACAGCTTCCACTCGCCACGAGATTTTGGGACCTGACTGCAGGGATTCAGCCACCAGAGTATTATTGAGGTCGCCCGCTGATGTCCGGCGTGAACCTCTGACTCGCAACCGGAGTTCCAGTTCATCCCAAAGGTGCTGGACGGATTTAAGGTCAGTGAACTCACACAAAGAGTATGCTGACAAGTGTTTTTTTTAGCCATAGAGTGTACACTGGTTACTGAAATGAAAACTACCTATTGACCAGCAGGAGCTCCAGTTAAACTGGGACTGACACAATTCTTTCATTTCTTTACACGAGACAATTCATGGCCAAACAAACAAAAGTAAATATCTAGATATCTTAATGTTAACCCTGCAGACATGTTTTAACGTTTGCAAAAACATCCTGCTGTGATTAATATTTTGTTTAACATGGTTTTCCCACAACATCTACGCTTACTTCCTCATTGGAATTGAAATTCTGGATTAAGCTTCATGTCTCACCCACCAGCAGACGTATCAGAACGGTTAGCGTAGTTAGCATCTTTTGTTTGTTTATGCTGTTTGTTAGCTTGTGACACATCGTGGTTGTGCTGATGCAAACTCTCTGTACTAACAAAGGTTGATATTTGACAGGATTGGTTCCTGAGGTTTGATTTTCATTGGAGCGGGTCTTTAAAAACCACTATCTAGTTCTCATTTGATCAGCTGAACCCTGTGTTTTACAGTCCATGCCCCCAACTGGAACACTGTAGAAAAAACCCTGAGCGTATTTCTCAACAACTTTCAGTCTGCATTGAGAGCACAGAAAACAAGAGGAACGAAAAGTATGTCAGTGCTCCACGAGTCAAAAGGGATTTCCTAAATATTTTTTTCTTGACAATTGCAAAAAAAAAAAGAAAAAAGAAATTCCCACTGCATCTCAGGGTTGGTTCTGTTCATACAGAAATCATACTAAAGCAATCAAAGAATTTACCAGTGAAATCTTTTGAATGTCAAATCCCATGGAGAACATCCTTCATTTAGTGTTTTATTATTCTTCTGTGTTTTTGTGTCAAGCAAGTAAACAGAAAAAAAAAAAAAAAAAGGTTTGGTTTAGGAATTCAAACTAGATCTGTAGACTATCAAGTTTGCTACTTTCCAAAAAAAAAAACTACTTGTGTATTTTAAGATTGGATATTTATGATATTTTCACCAAACAGAGGCCTATTTTTGAGAGAGTCCCAAATGTAAAGGCAGTCATCAATACTAATGCGATGCTAACTTTGAACCCAAGAAGACAAGTTGCCCCAAAGGAGGATGAGCGACGCCACAGCACCTCTGGAGCAACCAAGCAGAACTCAGCGCCTGGTCTGTTGACACTTTTGAGCTGCTACCTTCTCATTACTAGAAGACTGATCGAGAGCATCCTCCAGAATGGCAGGTATGATGTAATTCAATTACACAACCATTACGGTGCATATTGCATCAATGTGTTTCTATTTATTTTTGCAAGACTGATGTCTAGTGGACTAAATCCGACTGTTTCCACCTTCTCTTTTCCTTTTAAATCAAAATAAATACGACTCTAATGTGAATAGAGATATAGAAATAATAGAAAAAGAGGAGTGTGCAGACCTCAGTAGTTTCCTGGAAAGCTCTGCGCAGGGTTGCAGGCCACAGAGCGAGGCGACAGAAACTCACCGTTGTGATGTTTGTTAGGGAGGGGGGGGGTTATTTGAAGTTGGCGCTGAACCTTGATCACTCCAGGACCTGTCATTTCGTTGTTTTCTGTTTACTGATGGATTGGAAACGATGGGATAAGATGGGGATGAGTGTGTTAGGTTTGTGCTGTCCCCCACGGTGCCTCCTGTATATACTGGGGTTGTGCTGGGCTGCGGCTGTCATCTCATATTATCTCGAGACTGACATGGCGCTGGTAATGTAGGCGAACGGTACACAACGTGAAAACAAAGAAAGAAGTATATAGAAAACTGCTGCCGTAACGCATCATCAGCTGTTCTATAGGGTTGTATAGATGCTGAGGAATCTGATTAAACTCCTGCATTTATAACATTGGTTAAAAGGTTGGTACAACCAGATAAGTCTCACTGATTATAATGTTCCATGATCCAGTCAATCTTACAGCTTACATCAGTCTCTTATTAAACTAATGATTTTTTGACTTTTGAACAGTGGTTAAATGTATGTTGTTGATTCTTTTTATGATAAAATAGGACACATTGCTGACACTTTTTGCTGTTATTTACCTTTTGTCTCTTTCTAAGCTTTTTAATGAATACAAGACGCCATCTTGACCCATTTACCTGGATTGTTTTTTTTTTTTCATTTTTCCTGAGGTATTTCCAGCAACAACTTGTCGTCCTTTGATATCTTGTATCTACATATAAACAATTGTATAAAGGAAGCGTGTGAATGAGTTCTGTGTCTTTTATCTAGAAATCTAGAGAAAAGAAAAGTGCAGCACGATGGTAGATCGACCTAAATAAGCAGGTTCAGCTCGTTAACTAACTTTCTTCTAAATACAGTCAGAGTGATGTAGAAATTTAGTATTGGACGTCCATAAATATGAGTGGTAAAGCAACAGGTTACAAAGAACAATCGTCATAATCCATGAAGCAAAGGCTGAGATATGTTGACGTTTAGTCTCTAGTATGTGTCAAGATGGCTTGATATTGAACTGCTGCATCACATATACCTGAAGCATGAAGTAAATAATATCATATATCACAATATTTCAGACTCTATCATACTCTATCAAATTTTGGAAATCGCTCTGCAAACACTGGATTCTGCACCCAAAACTCGCTTTTTACAATCATCTATTTTATCATTAAATAATACTGATTTTTAATGCTAGTAATGATCCTCACAACCAGTGTAAAATATGCAGAGGTTCCATTAAATCAAAGGGATGTCAACACAAGTTATCCCTATTGTTGTGCAATTTTTAATCATTACATTAACTTATTGCAGAATCATGCGTAAAAGCAGTAACTGCATAATTTCCTAATGATGATTTTGCTAATTTAGTCATTTGGAGCCTAAATAATCACAACAACAACAACAACAACAGCAAAACATCTGCACGATGACCAGAAATCTCTCCGTACCTCTTTAAGCATCCTACAGTTGTACTAATCAATAACCCCATCAGACTGCCGCATAACGTACAATAGTCATGACATTCTACAGGGTCATAAAACATCCTGCAAATTGTCCCTTCAGTCAGCCGGAACGCGCTAGATCACAGTGTTGATTGAGTTGTTTCCCTCTGCATTTCAATCCCGCCTTCCATTTTGCATTTTGTTCCCTCTTTTCAGAACAGCTGTTATTAATAATGCCGCCGAATGTGTTTCTACATTTCATACCCACCACATGCTGAGAGTGAATGATGCAGAGTTCACTTGGTTGGATAAGCAGTGGAAGGCCCGTGAAATATGAGTTAGGAGATGCTGCTGGTAAATAATCTACATTTGCAATGCTTTGATATGGAAACATAAATGAAAACAAGCGTTGTAAACAACTACAGAGGGTGGACAAAATAACAGAAATAACAGCACACGTTATGCCTGCGCCGCTATGAGGAAGAAAAAGTTTCCAGTTCTTCCTCTACAAGAAGTTTTCAGTCATGTTTAAATGTGCTGGTTGAGGACATGGAAGGACTTGAACTTGAACACCCTGTTTTTCATGAAACTTCTTCTGAGTTTATGAGTGCGCGGGGACAAAATTATCTTTAATAGATAACAGTGTTTTAGCCCTTAAGGTTCTTTTCATGCAACCTGACCTCAAATTCCTCGTCTATTCTGGGAGCGAGCAGAGAAATCATGAGGTCTGCTGACTGCCAGCAGATGACTGCTCTGTCACACACGTCTATTTCAGTATCTGTCTGCCCCTGTTAGGAGACTTGATTTGTGATACAACATGTCATGATGTTGCCTTTGCCAAATTACATGATTGTGCAGTTTTCCTATCAGTGTTGGACTCTTGATAAGAAAACACAGATTGTGATATTCGGATGCTCAAATACATTTCATTTCATTAATCATAATACACCACAAACTGCCTTTGTTTCATTGTTTATCTGGTGTTTTTCCAGAAGACAGAGACAAACATAGTATCTGGAAAAATGTACTGGTTGTTGTTGCTTGCTCGGATTTAAAGGTAAATCTGAGACAGTTATTAGATTAATCACTTAGAAATCAATACATCATCCGACTCCAGTTTCTTAAATTTGAAGGTTTCGTTGCTTTTCTCCTTCTCTTTTGTTTCACTGTCGATCAAATATCCTTGTGTTGTGGACGGCGTCTTCAGACTGGGGCCGTCACAGTATCAGAGTTTCACTGAATACCTGTCAAATTCATGTTTAACTTTGTTTATTGTGCTTTTTATGTCTTTTTTTTTTTTTGGCAAATGAATTAGACTCAGAAGATTTACACGAGGCCTAACATCTGCCATCACCATATTATCGTATGTGTGTTATCGACATGATATCAACACTATCAGAGTTATCGTCAGTACCGATACATCACAACACCACTAATGACATCTGAAGGTGTCACATTCACATCTGGGAGGCTGCAACTGTCTCTCTTATTTCTTTCTTATTTTGTGACATTTAATGGACTGAACAATAAATCAGAAATATAACATTAAAAGAACAACGAAAATGAACATATGGTGCAGCCCTCATTTGATGCTGCTGTGAAGTGGGCTCGCTGAGACAACAACTGGCACAGATGTTTTACTGCATGTCATCTGCCACCGGTGAGTACTGATAGAATCTTTCAAAGTCGCACGTTGACACTGCTTCATATTGAGGGGTCACAAGCTCAAAGGGTTGAGACCTGGTACTCACTCACACAAAAAGGTAAAAGGTCTCATCAACAGGAAATGTGTATTCCTTTATGATGAGTTCTGCATTGAGATCTGGGCGTGGGGGGTAAAGAGAGGAGCAAGAGATCACTCTTCTTGTGTCAGTGGAAGAATCAGGGCGGTAATTTCTTTGCGCAGCAGAGCCTTCATGCTGCCATCAGAACCGACTGGCCTTGACTCAAACCGAACACATCAGCGCTCCTCGCTCGCTCGCACGCCGACTCCCTTCGCCACGTCTGCCAAACAAAACAAAATGCTCTTACTGAGCGGAGAGGAGGAGACAGTTATTAGCGCTCTCTGATGAGTCTCTTGGCCTCTGTCTGGGTTTGCGTATTCCGCTGGCTGATTTAATTACAACAGTGAAGTACAGTGCTACAGGTGGTGTATGGAAATGGAAATTCAAAACCGGTTATATTATTTGCTTGAAGTGATGACAGTGTATAGGAGACATACACAAACACACACACACACACACACACACACAGAGGCTGACACACACTGTGACCGCAGCCATGACGGCAGGAGGGGGCGGTTACGTAATTAGACATGAAGTGAATTCTGTCTCAGCGGTGCGGTAATAAACAGGCAGAGAGACAAGGAGAGGGTCAGCTACCTGTGAGGCAGGTCAAACACTGCTGTACATTCACGCCGTCGCCGCCGTCGCCCTCCCCATCTCTCGCGCCATCTCGCTAAAACATGCATAGCTGGTGTTCAGCTCTATAAATAACACTGTGCTGTCAAGCTGTCAGATGGATTAGCGTGTGCTGAGTGTATGAGGTGGCCTCGGGGCAGCCCCAGGGACCAGGAGACAAACTAACCATTCAGTTACACCTACAGTCAAGAGATGAGCTGGATTACATTCGAATCCGTTTCGCTAAAAGAACGATTTTATTATTAAAAGCCTGTTAATTGTAAGAAGAAGCTTTGGTAATTTCACAATCCTGCGAGTTTTTGGCTCTCAAATGAAAGATACGTCTGTCAGTTTCTAAACAACAGCAAGAAAATATAAAAGAAAAACACACAAACTGCGTCTTAGAAGAGAAAAAAAGGCATAGTATCAAAAAGACCTTTTGCCAATCTCAAGCCTGAGATCTTTGCCAGTAAGACAGTGACGATTATGTCAACTCAGACGTGTCATTCTCTCTTTTTTTCCCTTTCTTTTTTTGTTCTTGTCACTGTGCGATTTTATTTCTAGCTCAAGTATTAAAGTCATTTCTTCACTTCAAAGATATCTGGTTTCTCTTTCTCTGTGAATTTCGTGTGAAAAATATCCATCTGTCTTTCTTTGTGTTAAGCTTTTATTTGCCTTTATTGACAACAGTGCAGCTCCTTCTGCTTGTGGACAAATTAGAAATTGCCCACATGAAAACACATTAACGTTTTCACCCCCCCCCTCCCAAAAAAATAAAGAAAAAAAACTGGAGCTCGTAGCTGAATCTGCTCCCAGAAACTTTTTTTTTTTTTTTTTGCAGCATCTTCAGTTTTTGAAGCCGTAACAGAGCAGGAATGGATCATTGAATTTCTGAGGGCAGATTATGAGCACACACACACATACACATGCACAGACACATGCATCAAGCCGCACACACACACACACACTTATACACAAGAACCCACACAGATGTGGACAACAAGCACACTCTTGTACAGTGTTTAGACTTGACATTGGGAATCGATAAGAGTCTGATCGATGCTGTTGGCTTCTCTGACTTCACACACACCAGCTGCTGTTAAGACGATGCCAGTGGCACAGATCTAAGTTTTTTTTTCTTTTTTTTTTTGTGGATCAGGGAAAGCTATCAAAAAGCTTTCAGGTTTGACAGCAAAGTGTTATCGAGTCTCTATTTGAGGCCTACCTGAGCGCTCACTAGCGTTTCTTGTTACTCACTGTTTCCCTGCAGAGGTTTTTATTATTCTTTGTTCTGTGCTCAGTTGTTTTATTCTTCTTCATGCTTTCAGTTACAGCCTGAGCCTTTCACAGCCACTGCCCAAGGCTGCATCCATCAAAGCAGTCAAGGCACCACAGCCAATTGATTCCCTAATCGAATATCATTATTACCAGCAATTAGCTTGCACTATGACTTCAGTTAAAATCGCTAATTAACAAATGTGGGCTGTGTGAGTGTGTGCCGGGAAGACAAAAGATGTCTTCATGAGACGTGCGGCGGCGGATAGGTGCACCAGCGTGCAACGTCTCAGCACGGCGACATACTTAGGAGCGGCTATTAATCACCTCACTGTTGTCATGGTGTGTGACGCGGCGATTGCTGCGGTGATGGGAGCCCACCTGTTTGTATCCGATGCTCGCTCAGCAGATGGCCCACCCAAGGAATGGTGCGGGCTAATTGCTGTTGATTCATACACAACATCCAACGTGGTTTTTTTTTTATGGAGACATGCTTTCTTTATTGAATAAAGAGGAGGGAGGGAGGGGGGTTACCTGTGAGAGACAATCTCACTTATTGAACTAATTATTGTGCGACGCAGGGATTTATCTACCTTTGACGGCCTGTGACTAACAAACAAAAGAAATGTGCTTCGGATCAAACTAACAGTAAAATTTACTTATGTTAATTTTACAGATTAAAATCAAAATGTTTTATGCTTAAGACCATTTTTTGTTCCTATATATATGTATATGTTATCCATGGTTTACATTTATGGTATCGATGGTTTGCGTCAATAAATTCACATTAATAATCATAATTTAAAAGCAATGTACAGACTAGATAAGAAATGAGATTAAAAAATATTTTCCCTCTTAAAAATGATCTGGTTTATTTTCATTGAACAGGTGCCTTTATGTTTCTAGTAAAATACCACATGTGGCAAGAGAAGGTGTCAATAAATAAATCAAAAAGTAATAAATAATGTCTAATGATTCTTAATTACAATAGCTGATCAGTCAGGAATAGACATGGTTTTAAATATTAACAGCTATTTACAGACTGTGTGGGCTGAAACGCACAAGAAGCGCAATTCTCCTTTAGAATAATTCACTATGTTTACAAACTCATTTAAATATGCAATATGGCTGCTCCATATCCAAGTGGAAAGCCCAGGGATAATCTGTCAATGTTTTGTTTTTTAATATAAATCTTTCCATAACAATGACCCCTTCATTTAAAAGCCACTTATCAAGGTATTGGCTCTTTATATCTGATTATCAATTTTCAACCGAGCACACACAACCTCTTGTCTTCTGTCTAAATTACATGTACAGTTTAGTTTTGTGAAGCAGTATTCTTTGATTTGGATGTAATTTCTAAGCTTTGGCATATTCCCGTTGTCCTCCTCTATAGCAGCAGTAATTGCAGTGGTAGTGGAGGGTGGAGTGGAGGGTTTTTAAGTCTAAATTAGAGGTTCCTCCACCCTGCAAAAATAAAGTTCATAGTTTCATAGAGTTTGATGCTGAATTTTTTTGGCATGTCATCTCAGCCGCACGCTAATAGGCCCGGGCTTGAACACACACTGGAACACACAGGCACAAAAACACACAACATAAAAAGAAACACACCGAAAGTAGATAGAAAGGAAGGACGGCGGTGACCTCAGTAATTTGTGTCGAGTCAAATGTCAGTGAAGGGGGAGCTGGGAGGAAGGAGGGGGGGGTTGCTTTTAGCTCGACAGTGGAGGTCTGGGACGGAGGTTGGAGAGCGGCGAGAGCGGTCATGATCGGCGGGTGTCTGCTGAGGTCTTTGTTAAAGCCCATTCTCTCCGCGACTGCGGGGGGAAGCGGAGAGCGTCGGAGGCCGGTCGAGGAGACGGAGAGGAAATCAATGGAGCTGCTGGAGACCATCCTCTCGCTCGGCACGACGCTCACACTCACACAGCTCTCGTGGCTTTCTCCTGCTCTCTATACCTCAGCTTGACCTCTTCTTTCCCTTTTATTTCCACTCTCCATCTAACAGTGTGCCTCGGTTTCTGATGTCCTGTCCCGAGCCACTGTCCGTCTCTTTTCTATATTTCCTTCCCTTTCCCTCCCCTGATAATACTTTACGAGAAACCAGGCTAAAATGTATTGGATGTTCGCCCAGTTGGATCTAGAAATCTGTAGCTGAGCTCGAATGTGCAGCTTATGAGGGAGCTGAATATCATGAATAATAACTACCAAGCTTCTTACTGTAATAACACACACACACACACGCAGGCTCACACAATGCCTGTACTTGTATTGTACGCAGCCACAATTGCCCACAGCTATCATCCATTGTTTTAGACGTTTAATTGGAAACACAAAAGCAGCCCACGCTCCTGCTAATACACACAGTGTATCCAGCCCCCAGAGATCTCACCAAGATACATTTACAGTCTCCCCCACAGGGGAACGGGAGGAACAGGGCCGTTCCACCTCCATCTGTCTCCCTCGTAAGGCCTTTAAACCTCGGGGACATAACACTTTCCTCCTCGATAAACAAGGTGCGGGCCACTAAGCACCGCTCCCCGCTAAAGACTTCTACTGACCACAGTTTATCTGACTGAATATCAATAGCAACACTACATTTTTTATGCTCTGCTTCTTCGATTTCGAGGCCATTAATCTACCTAGACTGTTTAGGTTAAAAAAAAATAAAAAAAATCACCCAGCACCTGAAGCTTTGATACAATATCTTTGCCCCTTTGTAACTTAGCTTGTCGAGAATAATGCATGAAGGTGCAAAGTGCATTCAATATCAGCGTCCCGGGCAACCCAAAGCTCCCTATCTCCTCTTGATATAATAAGTGTTCACACTGTGAGGAGAAAGCAGGATGAAGCAAGAATCAATGTTTTATTTAAAAGGAACAGACCAACATCATTTAATGCTCTACAGAGACGTTAGTACGATCTACTCGAAGCTGAGTATCAAAATATTCTATGATGGGCGTTGAAAATAGTTTGTATTACTTATCTATGTTGCTATTGTTTTCGCGTCCCCCAACCTGAACAACCATACAGCGGCAGGCGTGCCGGACCTTTGTCGCCATGGTAACGACGACAAACAGTCGTTGGCATGATTAGGTTTAGGAACACAAACTACTCGGTTACGTTCAGTGAAAAGATCTTAGAGGAAGTACTTCCTTTTTACACTACACAATCTTTGTCGTCACGGTTACGATAATGACAACTTTAACGAACGGTCACAGATAAAATAAACGACATAAACTGCTACGTTCACACGGGAGTCGAAAACCGCTCTCCTGTGTGATATTCCTGTGTTTTGTTGACCCATCCATCCACCACAACTTCCTCCTGGTGTGGACGTGGTCTCTCTTTATACTGCGTCAACGCACTGTCCCCTTTGCTCCTGTCATAATTACTACGACCACTAGATGTCGCCGAGCAACAAAATGCAAATATGGGTCATTCAGGTCATTCAGGTTAGTGATATGACATTAATCATTTAGTGAATAAACAACTTCCTAAGACCCAAGATGAATTCTTCCAGTTGAGTGTTTCTTTAACCAGTCCTACGACCAAATATATTCAACTTATAATCACACAAGACAAAGAAAAGCAGCAAATTCTCACAACTAGAAAAGCCAAAAAAGGAAATATTTGGTTTATTCGCTTGAGTTTAAAAGTTTAATTAATTGGCTGTCCAGCTCTAATTTTAGGTCAAACTGTGAATGTAAATGACAATGACAGAACACATTATAATTGTGCAGTGCATGAAAAGTTACTGTAGTTGGACTGTAAGTTGTTAATGTAAGCACCTCACTTCCTCCAGTAACAGTACTAACACTGCATTATAGATACAGGCATGATGAAAACTGTGTTAATGTGTTACACGTGAAATTTGAGCAGAATGCTACTGTGACACAGTGGATTAAAAACCTGTGTTAATGTCTCTGTGTAGGAGAACTGTTTCGCCTCAGCTCACTGGCTCTTCAGCTGTCAGAACATGCGGCGTGCAGCTGCCTCTGCACTAGTGCACATGCCAAACTGCACCTTTTCAGGAGGAAACGGTACGAAATGTCAGAAAGAACTGCCTGGAAATGAATTTAGCTTGAAATAAGCGGAAATTATTGCACTTTTATAGGATGTTATGTGCAGTTAAGATTACAACCATGAAATCTAAGTAGCGTCCAGGTCACAATCAGCGGGTCCGCGGCAGAAAACTCAACCAGCAATCTGTCCAAGCACCCGATATGAAAACACTGCAAAGAATCTCATCATATTACAGATGTTAGTGAGAATGAAAAACCTAAACCTGCAAAACAGATGAGGATTACTTCCCGACTGGCCGTGACGCCAGCGTGGATGATGAGACTTGCCGCCTGAGTCGAAGGTAAAATCCAATCTGCCAGACAAATTCTCAACGAGAAAACAATGGCAGGTGAGGATCCGTTTGAATTTCAGAAAGCAATTTAAAAGTAAAGAGTAAAGTGATTACTTCCTGCTTTGAGTAATCTTTCTCTCAAATCTCAACAAATAAGTTGGAGGGAAAAAAAAAAATTAGAACTGATGGGAATAATGGCTGAAAGTCATGAAAAGTAATATGTTTTAAGCACATAAAGTCATATGACAGCTGTGAAAGCGTGATTTCCTCAGTGTAATGATGTATTCTCTGGTGACAAGGCTATCACAGCAGTATGCTGATAAAGAACACAACTGCTTTAAGTGGAGTTATAGGGATTAGCCCATTAGGCTAAATCAGCTAATTACATGGAGATTTTCTTACCGTTCCTCTGGCTAATTAATTCGAACGACTACCACCACTGTGTTCAGGAAATGAGTCCTCTCAGAGCAGATGAGGTAAAATAAAAAAAAACACTACATCAGGCACTTTCGCATGCACCCGAGAGGAAGAGAGGAGCGAGGTTTCATCCACCTTTTCCTCCTGTTACAGCACCTTAGCAGCAAGGAGGAAAAAAAAGATCAACCTCTTAATTTTCACCTGCCGAGAGAACGGATGACAAAGAAGAGAGTTTGGGAATGTAACGCTCTTATTCTCTGGTGTTTAAATTAGCGGCAAGCTGTACTTAGTTCAGTAAAAGGTGAGCCAGGTGCAGAAAAAGTACGACAGGCTGAAAATGAACTGCACCGCATGCATTAGCTTTATTTAAAGGACAACATTAGAAAACATCCTTGGAGAGAAAATTTGAGCTGAACTGATAAGTCGATTTTAATAATTTTATGATAAAAGTGTTGAATATTCGCCAAATGCTGCTCCTCAAATGTGATTTTCTCTCTTTAATGTCATTGTAAATTGAATATCTTTGGGTTTTAGATCATCAATCAGGCAAAACGAGCAACATGAGGATGTCAGTTTGACGCTTCACAGACAAACTACATAAATAATGGATCAATTTAAACTCTGGAGACCTCATGTGGCAGGAAATGATATAACATTACATCATCTGGTGACATCAGTAAATGTTTCTGTGTTTACAAGCTGCTAGTTTGAGGATTGTTTTACTTCTACTACGACTACTTCATCTGTGGAACACGGTAACAGCTAAATGGATTGTTTTTCCTGCGTATCGTCATCTGGTGAAACTGCGCGCAGGGAAATGCAACCGCTCGGGTCGCAGTCTGGAGCCCTGAACTGTGCACATCTATATCTCACTGCTTGCTTTTCTGATATTTCTTACCTTGCTCCTTTTTTTTTTTTCTCCTGGCTTTCAGTTTAATGGCACCTCTGTTGTATTTGACTTCCACCACTTGTTGATTGAGTTCTGTCCTTGATTTTTTTGCATATTTGTTCTCTGGCTTGATTTGTATATTTTCCTTTTGCTAAATAGAATTTAACGAACAAGAAAAAAAATTCAAACTCTGATGGATTGAAATCATCAAGTGATGTTGGTAAATGTTTATCCGGAGAGAAAATGTTTTCTCGCTGCTTTATTGAAGGTCATTTTGACTTTTGCTCTAATGTTTCAATTTAGCACTTTTCTGTGCCCTGAGGCCGTTTCCAACCTGTGATGACACACTCACAACGGAAAAATTAATGTTGGCGAATAGCACTAGCCAACATCATATCAATTAGAGGTTGCACCTGTGCTTAACCCAATTACGCACACACACACACACTTGAAAAACAAATGAGTCACTATGAGAAAATCGCATCCTGTAAGACCAGGAAAAAAAAAACAAAAAAATTAACTATGTAGAGAAAAGTAAAGTTTCCGAAATATGAAAAAACAACAGCAAGAGAAAGGGCATAATAATGTGATGTCTGTGATCATTACAGCCTCTTCCTGACCTGCTGAATAGGCGGCTGCATCAGCCAGGTGTAGCCATACAACTCCCACCTCCGCAGCATGGATAGTGTCTAACCTTGAAGCCACTCAAGCTGTGAGAGCTAAAATTAATTTAAAAAATGTTTTGTTTTTTTTAAACAAAACTCAAAAAGTGTAGAGTGAACTAGAAGTAGACTAGAGCTCGAGGATAAAAGAAAAGCTAAAAAAGAAGGAGATGAAAGACAGGTGAGGAGTGAAGAGATAGCAAAGAAATAGAAATACATATGTAGGTAATAGAGATAAAGAGAAACAGACAAAGGAATCAAGAAGAAAAAAACAAAACACAGGGGTTACGATATTCCAGGATTTCCACCAGAGTTTGGAACCTGGATGCAGGGATTTGCTCCCATTTAGCCACAAGAGCATTAGTGAGGTCCAGCACCGATGTTAGGCGATAAGGCCGGGGCTCACAGTCGGTGTTCAGGTTCATCCTGAAGGTGCTGGACGGGGCTTAAGGCGAGATAGACGGACAGATAGAAAAATAGAAAAAGATTTAAGAGATCGAATGTAAACAGAAGATCGTTTGATACTGAAAGAGAGAAATAGATTCAAGGATGTGGATAAAAAAAAAGATTAAAGAGAAAGAGATGGAGAAATACAAAGTCAGACAGAAAGATAAATAAAGGAGTTACTGATAGAAATAGAAATGATGGCGAGGAAGATAGAAGGATAGCGAGGGAAGTAGATGAAGAGTGAGAAGGACAGATGAATAGAGGGAAACAGATAAAGAGACAGAATATTTGCACACAGATATGAAGCGACAGAGAGGAAGAGCGACACTAGACCTATAGACAGAAGATAGATACTGTAGATAGACGGAGCCACAGAGTTAATTCCAACTCTCACAGACTCGTTCACAGGTGTGGGTGGGTGTAAGAGGAGGAAAGGGAGGGAAAGGAAAAAGAAAAAAAATTCAAACGTCTGGGTGTTCACACCGTTAATTTAGCCATGCAGAGCCCCATCGCACCATTCTCTCACTCTTCCTCGCTCCTGTCGGAAACATGCTAATTAGGGAAGCCGACTGACGTGAGCGAGGTTTAAAGGGTAATTAGCATAAAAATCCTACATGCTGTATTTTTACTTTCTCTAATCAACACCCTCACACATACACATTTTTCAGATGTGAGAAAAAGCGGTTTGACGCAATTAAAATGAAAATTAGCATCCAGGAGAAAAGGGAGGGGGGGGTGGTGGTGGTGGGAGACAAAATGTTCTCCCTTTGCATTTTGTTGTTTTACTTGTCGTTGCACTTTTTTAAGACTCAGAAAGAGGAAAAAAAAAAGAAAGAAAAACAGCGGATAATGTAATTGTTTTTACAAATAGAAGACATGTGGAGTGACAGGAATGCAGTGTTCTCTGTGTAGCTGCGATCTCGTTCTCTGTCACCGACTGACAATCTCATCTTTGCCTCTCGGGGATGTGGATTCACTGTAAACCACACGATGAGAAAATATTTTTATTCTCTTACACAGGGAAAGAAAAAAAAATCTTTAGATAAAGTGTTGATTGCACAAATGTTGGCTAACACTTTACTTGAAGTGCAGCTTAGGAGGCATCGAAACACTGTAAGTGCCTGATAATTATTATGGTCAGAGTAAACACCATGTGCAGAGCCATGATGTGTTTGAATATGATCTACATAACGACATCATTCTGAACCAAATGTACTTTTCTGATGTTTTTGAAATCATTATGTCGGTCTTTGCTTCTAAACGGCTTCAAATCTGATTGTATTTCACCGAAATGACTCAAAACGTGCTTTTCACACATTTGTGCGGCTTAATAAAGAAAAGTGCGTGGTCGTGTCTGTTCCGTGTATTCAATACACTAGAGAGCAGACTTTGTCATTTCCTTTGTTTTCCTGTTTGGATTCCTTCCACACTGACTTTTGCGATTCAGACTGAAGGTATCTCAACTGTTTGGCCCCGGTTTGCTTATTATAAAGGAGAAGAGAAAAGCTTTCAGTCCAAAAAAAAAAAAAGGTCTCCTCAGGGTCAGGACAAGACAAGCTGGGCTGGGAAAGCAGTTGCTCTGCACTACTTGCTGTAACTCTGGGCTTTGTGGCATAGTGTCCAGAATTTCATTTTTATCAGACCTGATGGTTCGGCCGCTGCTGCTGTTCGTGGGGTTGTAACAATACCTTCCTGTTCTTCAGCTGACAAGTAGCAGCAGCAGCGGCGGCGGCGGCGGCAGCGGCAACAGACTCAGCACAGATTTATCCAGGGAACGAAGATGATTATTGAGCTAACACAATATTATTACTCCAAATAAAAAAGAGATAGAGATGGTTGAGTGCACATACAGGTGGCATGAGCATCATTCCAGCTGAGTTATTTTTTTCCTTCTTATTATTCTTCTTCCACGTACTTGTAAATAATGCATAAAAGCAAAGAAATTACCCATATTTTGAAATGCAGAGTAAGTCTGAAGTATCATGGTAAATCAGAGAAATACATTTGAAGAAATGATAAACTTCCAGGGATATATTTTTATCTAAAATGCTGTAATTGGACAGGAAACAGAAAGGACTGAAGATTTCACTACTTTTCAGTTCATTAGATCTATAAATACTTTAAAAACCAAAGTAAAACTAATGTCAGTCATGGGAAGCATTTCGGAACAGCTGTCAAATAACTTTCAATTAAGCCAAAATTTCATTTTCTCCATAACTACTTCTGAATTATTGCAATATCTCAACTTCTCAGATCCTGCTCAGATTGTTAGAATATAAGAGTGAATTTCTTGTCACTGTGCTCCACTTCTTTCATGACACCCTGCAAGCAGAGAGAGGAGGAGGAGCAGTGACTTGACCTTGGCGCCTGGTCTCTAAGCACCATATTGCCCCACACCTGGGAGGCCCAGGGGCGACTGGAGAACCCGTCAGCCCTAGGAGGTCCGCAGATGGACTGGAGCCTCGGCCGAGAGAGAGAGAGAGAGAAAATGGGCCTGGATGAGGGTAAGGGACGAGGGAGGACGCCCTACGATGCCTTAAGGGATCCATATGCTCTGCTGACTCAAGCCAACGACACCAATTATTGTGATTGGTTCAGAAATAGGCCAAATTGGGTTCGTTTTGCAGTCCTGAAGTGCAGCAGGAAGTCTTAAGATTTGTTTCAAGATGATGAAGATTAGGAACAGATATTATTCTTATGATAATTTTAATCAGAAATTCAAAAAAAACAAACACCCAGTGAATTATATTTGCCAAAAGGCTGGTATTTACTCAGTATGGAAGAGCTAATACATCACCCTGACCTTATACCTTGTACACGAATTGAAAGTTCAAATGTTGAGAAAAGTTAAATATCAAAAAGTCTCTCAAGTGTCCGTTTCTCTACTTGTTTCATCAAAATTTCCCACTCCTCCCTGCAATCTCTCCATCGCTCCTATCCACGGTATTAAACCTGCAATATGCCACTTTCTGCCATGATGGAGGCAGCAAAGCGTGTTAGTGGCCCTGCCCTCCATCTCTAGCATGGACCTGTGAATCACCACCCACATCTCAGGCACCATTTACACTTGTCATTTCAAGTCAGTCTCATATCCGGATGAATCCAGATTAGATTTAAAAACAAGTTCTTGGCAACTTTTCTGGATTTCAACCCATTTCAAATAATGCATAAACGCATGATTAAGAATGGGGACGTCGTACATGGCTAGCTGGCCACCGTGCTACGTTAGAGTTAACATGAACTCTGCAGAAATTAATCCAATTGAATGAAATGGGAATTCGGGGAATGCTAAAGAAGACATCTCCATCTACCCTCAATGACTACAGACCAGTTGCCATCACATCCCACACAATGAAAGACTGGTGAATGCCGGCCTCAGACCTCAGGGGAGGACCTCTCTCGCTGCAGTTTGCCTATCGTCGTCAGGTCAGAGTCGACCATGTCACCATTTACCTGCTTCAACAAGCCATTTCTCACCTGGACAAAACAGGCAGCACTGTGAGAATTACGTTCTATGACTTCTCTAGTGCTTTTACCACAATCCAGCTCATCCTGCTGAGAGAGACGCTCCAGAATATGCAGGTAGACACCTCCACAACTTCCTGGATTACAGACTACCTGACAGACACCTCCAACATTCAACACTTCTCTTGAAGGTGGCCAAGACCAAGGAGATGGTTTTGGACTTCAGGAGGACTAGGACTAGGTTAAACAACATTTACAATTCTTAAAAAGAGGAGGAGATAGTGGAATGAAACATATATCAAAAGACAAGCTTAGGTCCTTTAATGTGTGCAGCAAGATGTTGAAGATCTTTAATCATCTTTAGCCAGTGCAATACTCTTTGTTGGTGTCACTGGCTCCGACCCTGCAGCAAACTGAAGCAGGATGGCTGCTGTGTTCAGAGGACTTGTCCGGAGCCCTTAGAGTCGGTCATTGATAGGATGATGCTGCACAAACTGTTGAGCATCATTTCACATCCCCTCCACGACCTGCCGGACCAACAGCGGAGCACTTTCAGTAAGAGACTTTGTCAGCTCCACTGGGAAAAGGAAGGCTACAGGAAGTCCTTCCTGCCAGCTGGCATCACTCTGCACAATGATTCTCCTCTGTGTCGGGAGAGAGGACTCCTCTGACAGGGCAGATATTCCTTGTAAAGGGCAGACAGCTCACCTCGACTTTTTATTCCTGATATTATGTATGACATCTGTTATATCAGATTAACCATGTACAGTGATACAGCGTATTTCAGTATCATTTATTACTAAACTCGCAGTTATGACAGAAACACACATGGTGATCAAGTAATATTAATAATCATGTAAGATTTTAAGAAATATAGAAATGTTTATCCCACAGAAACCAATCAAAATACTTCTTTCGCTTTTAAACTACAGTATTCAGTTGACCTACGAGCTTCTAGATAACTTGATGTAATGTTTATAATATTTGTATTACTCCATTCAGCCGTGCATCTGATTGTGACTGCTGGACCGTACGGTTGGTCGTTACTTGTTCCAGCAAATCATCTGAACCAGATTGTGCCATGTTGAGTATTTGTATTTGTTGGAGTGACGGGACGTCCTTATTAACCCAATGTCCCAGTTTATCAGAGCTCCGATAAACTTCCGCACACTCGCGGTATCAACGGACACAGATGGACATGGGCCGATATCATCTGATGTGTTATTCTTTGCTCTGACTTCATTGTGGAGGGAAAATGTTGTGCGTCTCCACCATCTGATCTAAAGGAGTGCGAGGCGGTCGGTCTCCTGACCGGAGAGCAAGGTGCTGTTGATGCTGACACAGTGTGCAACGCGGTGGCAGCGGTTGCCAAGACAATTATCACCTCCTGCATCGGCGTCGGAGGTGAGAGACCCGCCCAGCCCGTCCCCGCGGTGATGTCACTGTTACCAGGGATACTCAACACAAAGGCCAGAAGCGTTGCCAAGACCAGCAGGGGAGTGAGGGGGCTGCTTGTACCATTAACATACCCTCCCAACACCCCCCTTCTTTTTCGTAATGCCACCACCCTTCTATCGCATCATCCTCAGTCCATCTCATCACCCTGTGCCATTTCCCTCAGAGCTGACTGCCATCTGTGCTCTGAGAAATACTCCCCATTTGTTTTCTCTGGCTCTGCCATCCACTTTTCTTCTCTGTCTTCTGACTTGCAAGATGCAGCCGCAGGGGTTCTCAAACTCCTTCATGTCAGACACCCCCAAATAAGCCCACATTAGTCCACAGACCCCCCCTCCCCTCCTTTGATAAGATTTCATCCAAGGCAGCCATATGGGAGGATCTTTGTTGATTTAGTATTGAATTTCAGAACTGACTACACTGTATGTGGAGGGCTGAAAACTGTGAATACTCATTCTTATACATTCTGTAACTGGGATCATTTCTCCTAAATTGAATCACAGTGAATTTTTGTTTTGTTAGGGGCCTCCCAGGAGCCACTCTGAGGACCCCGGGGATCCCCAACCCCACTTAGAAAAGCCACAGCAGCTGCGCTTAGAGAGCGAGAGAGACAAACAGTGCGCAAGAGAGAGAGAGTTGCAACCTAAAACTAATGTTCTTTTCCTCCAAAGGGCTAAATGTAATAATAAGTCCTCAGGCTCCTTTCTGCAGCTGTCAGAAAGATCAAGTTACAGCCCCATATGAGCAAGCAACAGTAAGTGAGTGTGTGTGTTTGTGCAGGGGCAGGGGAGTGTACTTAACATGATGAATTGCCATCTGCATATGTCTATATAACCAATTTGGAAGCTTCAATGAGCCAATGACCTGATGACCAAAGGGCATCATTGAAAGTCATATCCTTATTTTTATCAATTCTATCTATATTTCATTATTCTTATCTTTATCTGTATCTTTATCTCATTTACTTTGTCTCATCTTTTTGAACTTATTCTTATTCTATCTTATCCTCATCTTTATCTTTATGCCATTTCGTCTTTTGAATTCTGCTCATCTTATCTTTTTCTTTATCCTTATCTTATCTAATCTTATATTGGGAGTGTGAAAGGGCTTTGAGTTGAACATATTTGGTATCAGCGAGTCTCTCTGCAAGGCTTTTGATGAGCTGCCTCTCAATTAAAAACATCCACTTGTGATCAAACGTTACGGGAATCCATCCAATAGTTGAAGAGATTTTACTTAAAACCACAAATGTCAACTTCGTGGTGGCTCCAGAGGAAAAGTCAACGGATCTTCAAAGTCATTAGGATACATCAAGCGAGAACTGTGAACGTCTAAAAACTTTACGACCAATCCATCCAGTAGATGTTGAGATATTTTACAGGGTAAAGGAAAATTCTGACACAAGAAAAGTCAGCAAAGCCGTTCTGATCCATACTCATGGTGCCATGAACATTAGTAGCTAATTTCACAGCAATTCATCTAATATCACCAACCACCATTCATCCACTGCGGGTCATGAATGTCTGCACAATGTTTTGTGGAAAAACATCCAATAGTCTTTTAGATGTTTCTGTTCAAAGTGATGGATGAACCAACCAAAGGACCAACACTGCCATCCATGCAACCATGAAAACGATTTATTTATTTCACTCTTTTCAAACGGATTTGTGGCAGCACACCTGTCTGCAGTCTGTAGTCTGCACGTGAGGCGTTTAGGAGACAAATTAACCTGCGTTACACTCTCCTCTAGGGCTGCACTATTAATCGAAATATGATTGAAATCGCAATACGGATCTACAAATCATATTCTCCAGATGTAAACGAACATGTTTGTTTGGTAGCAACATGTTTTCCAGGGTAAAATGAAATCCAAAAATGCCATTCCACCTGAAATCGCAATCACAGCCAAATAATCACAATACGATTTTTATTTTTTTCACATTTCGTGTAGCCCTACTCTCCCCCTCTAAACTGCATGAGTCTGTGCATGCACGTCAGTCACACGCCACGCCACCCACCACCACAAGCAAATTCTCAACCTGTGAGAAACACCGACGTCAAGCCGATTTAATGCAGCCATTTGAAGTTGTGCTTTTGTTCTCTTGTAACATATCAGAAACTGTACTGCTCTTTATCACTCAGCCATCAGCATCATCTCCGTCTCATCTTGGGCAGA
The DNA here is from genome assembly GCF_002814215.2 of Seriola lalandi dorsalis. Taxonomy (NCBI): domain Eukaryota; kingdom Metazoa; phylum Chordata; class Actinopteri; order Carangiformes; family Carangidae; genus Seriola; species Seriola lalandi. Next base: position 489,956 of record NW_019525512.1, read on the forward strand.
TGTAGACACAGAATGTGTCTGTACATCGATGCATCTGAGAGCACAAGAGAAAAGAGACTGTACATTGAGTATCACAGGGTTATACTGGGCCAAGTACACATCTGAATTATGAGATCTCTCTCCACTTACTGTAACTGTGTTCCTTAAGGACAGACTCATTCAAGTGCTGTCACTTCCATTCCATCTATTCCTCTGATCCTTTCTGTAACGGCCAGTTAAATAGCCAGTAATGCCTTTTAGCCTGTTAGTGCTGGATGCTAGTGAGCCCAGACAGACTGGGATGGACATATGGAGGGAGTCTGGCAACAGACTCGCAGTCCTGATGCCAGCTTTTCAGAAACATTCACACACACACAGACGCACACACACATATATCGGCACTCCTTCGTATCTGTTGTCCAGAGCTCTGAGCCGTCCCTACTTCCTGCTGTCCGACTATCTCAGAACCTGCTCCACACGAGCATCGTGGGAATTTTGGAACCTCCTCGATTTCCCATCATCCCTCTCGGCCAAGGGCAGGCGTCCAGGACGAAAGGCTGGACAGCTCGCCGTATTCGCAAATGCCCACCCACAGAGAGGGAGGATGGGACGGCAGATAAAGGTGAAAGCAAAGCTTTGTTCAAAGAACAGTCCAGCATGGATCGCTTCCCTCCTCACATGTTCGTCTCTGTGTCTTTTGGGTGTGTGTGTGTGTCATCACAGTGTGTGTGTGTGTGTCATCTCAGTGTGTGTGTGCGTGTGCATGTGTGTGTGTGTGTGTGGTGTGCCTGTGCCTGTGCTGACAACTGGCCTAGAAATCCTTTCCAAAAGTCACAGGTTGAGTTCTGTGTGAAACAGAGACGTATTATTGGGAAGCCAGACTGACAATGAGACCGGTCGCTGTCTCTATTTTTATTATACAAACGTGCAAATGCAGAATGAATCACTTTTTCTCATATCGGTCTGATCCCGACTCGACTTCGTTTGTCGTTTCATAAAGTGGTGCTGACATTATTGAAGGTAGGTCTTGTTATTGGAGCTTTTTCTTTGAATGATGAAACCCAAAATCCAATAAACCTTCAGTTCTTTAAACTGTAAGTATGGAGCATTTTAACATCTCAAAATTATGCCCTTGTATGTTTTCATAACCTCTTCCTACCTACCTGATGGTAACATCATGTTGAGAATTGGCAGCTTCTATTCTACACTGCATTTCAGATTGAATGTCATTGGATCTGATTTAGTGACATGAATGGAAATTCCTGTACAAATCATATCCAGCATCTTTTCTCTGTCCAATAAACCAAACTAGAACCAATGAAGCAATACTAGCTATCTGAGTGTAAGGCACTGTGTTATTTTACTATTTCATTTGTAAGTAATATATAAAATAAAACTAGTAGCAGGCCAAAAAACAGGTCGGAAGAAATATAATAATAATAAAAATATCTTTAAAGAAATAAATGATATCAGCATTCTGTAAGGAGGTTAGTGCCGGTTTGTTAACACAGTTCGTAAAAGGTGGTTATGGTTAGCTTAGGTGCTAGAACAAATAGTCAGTTAATAATTTAGTTGATCGCTAAAAAAATGTACCAACAAATATTTGCAGAATTTGCCAAACATTCTCCAGTTCCAGCGTCTCAAATGTGACCACTGTTCTTGTTTTTCTCTGCTTTGTATTATTTAAATGTAATATCTTTGGGTTTCTGAACTGATAGACGGAAAGAGTCGGCAATTTGAATATTAACATGTCAGGCTTTCAGGACTTGTGTTCACAATAATTTTACATTTTATAGGCCATTTGTGAATCAATCAATCTGGAGCTTCAACTATACAAACTCCAAGTGATGCTCTTGAAGCCTCAATGTTGGTCCATTATAATAATAACTGTGAAAAAGTTAAAATTGTGAAACTAGTTTTCATGTGCAACCTATCTATATATAAACCTGAATCTGAGACTGGAGAAAAACTTCACAGTAACAAGAGCAGTGTAAAACATCTTTCAACACTTAAACTAGGGTGTTAATGCATTCTCTAGACAGCGATTTCCGATGTCAGAACTTGTTTTTTCTCCGCTTTTTGCCCCTAGTATCTTCGTACATACCTAAATCTGTTAGTGATTACAGCCGCGGGTTAAAGACAGCAGAAGGTGTACTGAAGCATTCCAGCACAGTCCTCCTATCTAGACTGGACTTTAATCTTAGCATTGTGTCCTTCCATCTCTCCATCCAACTGTTTTCTAATCCTTCTCTCTCCCGGAGAACAGCGGCAGATGGGTCTGTTCCTTTGTGAATAATGAATGCTCCGGGAAACTGTGTGAAGCCGCAAAAACCTGTTTTATACACTTTTTTTCCACTGACATTAATTTGACGTGACTCAACCTGCGAATAACCTGTCATCCACCTGCCACTGTCAGCAGATGAAATCCACTCTGGTTATATTGTGTGAGTGAGAGGTGGGGGTGGTGGTGCTGATGGGGGCAGAGAGAAGTGGACATCCTGACCTCTCCCAGAGCTCCGTGAAGGTCAGAGAGCAGCAGGGGCCTGCAGAGCACTGAGGGCCAACCGCACACATAAACATGCATTCACACACACACACACACACACACTACATGCACACGCACACACATATAAAAGAAAATCTACACACAATCCTGCTTTACACTTATTGGCCTGGACAAGCCCCGAGGTTCCTGATTGCATACAATCTCAACACCAATAACAACCATCCAGTCCTCTATGCTACACATGTCAGGTCATGTCCCATAATATACAGGTTGAAATACAAAGGGAAAGAGTTTTTAAAAAAAAAAAAAAGACAAAAAGCTGCACTGGGCATCTACAACAGTCTCAAGCAGCAGCGTGATGTAATACCTTTAATTTTTCAAAGCCTAAGGACTTTACTGCCCAGAAATTATTCAACATGATATGGAGCTTCTTGCTGACACAGTTTCCTCTCTCTACCCCAGTGGGGATGGAGATGATGAGGAGGTTCAGCTATCGTGAATCCTCTGGATATATAAAAAAACAGTCAATGGTCTAATTCCTTGTATATAAAAACAGTCAAACGTTTAAACTTTAAGTTGCTATTTGGACTTAAAAGATGCATCAGATGTTGCTTTTCTTTGCAAATAATAAAGCCCCTATATGTGGAGATTCCAAGTTTTTTGTTTTTTGTAGAAAGAAACCGACTGAAGCAATTGACGCATGAATTATAATTTAGAAAATCACAATTAACGATTGTATGGTAATAAAAAATAAAAAAATGTATTGGTGTTGTAGCTGGCTTCTGGCCTAAATTAAGTCCTTTAGAGTCGCCTATTCTATTCTAACTCCTGGTGAACTGCATGACACACCTGTGTGGAGCCATAATGCAAAGGGAGAAGCGAGGTGACCTTTTTTTTCCATTATTTCTGCTCATTTAAACAAGACTGTGAGACTGTGTGACAGCGGTGCTTTGAGTTAAATGCTAACGTCATCATGCTAAAATGCTCACAATGGTAATGCTAACATGTTAATGTTTAGCATGTATATCATTTACCTTCTTAGTTCAGTGTGTTAGCATGCTAATATTAGTTAATTAACAATGTACAGCTGAGGCAAATGTGAATTTCTGTAGTTTCCGTAGTTTTGCAGGTAACTGGTCTTCAACACTGGAATTGGACAAATTGAGATTTTGACCTCATTGTGTGTTAGATAAAAAGTTAGGGGATCAATAAAGTGATTACAGTTATTCTGATGGATACATGAATGTGTGGACCAAATTGTAAGTAAAGGTATTTCACAAAAAGGCAAATATCAACCTGTTTGTAGAGCTAGAGGAAAAGTCAGGCGATCACCAACATTAGTAGGATTCATCCTCTGGGGACCATTAATATCTTGCATGGAGAGATATTTTTCCCAAAGTGACCACATATAACATTAGCAACCTAAATAAATGTAATCACATGGGACAGGAGGCTATTTTCTGTTGCAGCTTCAATCCACAAATTTCACTCTGATGTGACAACATTTTATCGTTAGTCCTGGAAGTTGGTATCAGTCATCCTGTCCTCTCCGTCGGCTCAGTGGTCTTTAGCAGAAAAGTGTTGTAATTCTAACGAGATCAGAGCTTTATCACAGCACACATAAGGTGACAGACTCTTTATTATCCACTCAGAATAGACCTAATTTAATGACATTGATCTGGAGTCTGTTAGAAGCTCAGAACCTAGCAACAAGGTACAGCAGACGTGGGCATGAGGTCCGTGTGTGGGTGGACAGATAACACTGACAAGTGTCTCCTTTATTTAATATTGCATTATTAAAAAGTAGATTGATTAGTTACACTGGGGGTCTGTGCTGCTGAATATTTTCATGATAATAAGTTTGACAAAACACACAGGAGGTTCTACGTTGCTAATAAAGTTTAATGTATTAATGTTTTATGTGATCGTGTCCAGGTTTCGATGAATCTCATTAATTGCAGCTTTTACCATTTGTCATTCTTTAGAAGCCGATCACTTTAATGTTGGTTTAAACTGAGACTTACATCCCCACGAAACAAAAACCTTTGTGACACTGAACACTGTTGTGTGAACACACTAGTTTTAAGTAGATAACATCAATGAAAAGAACAAAAAAGATGTGAAACTATAGTTTTATTAAAAATTTGATTTTTACCAGTCAATTTTTCTATAAATGATTTTCAAATAATTGAAGTTTTTCAGCGCTGCCTTAGACAAAGAATCCACAGGTAAAAGCCAAGAGGTCCCTTGTTGGTTTTTTCTTCTTGTGCTGTAAAATATGTACCGGCAGTGTTGTGCAGGTTGGCATGTTATCACCCTTTCAAGCCCCTGTTGGGGGGGGGGGGGGTGCAGATATATCTGGGCTCAATTAGTTGCACTGTCACGGCAGGTTGGTGTGCCGGTAGCTTGATGGTCCTGGCTACAGGCAGCTCAGCTGTAAATCAGACTGTGTGTAATAGGCTTCGCAGCGGTCTCCAGGGCTGAGTGTGTGTTATGTCTGCACATGTTCCTCTGTGTGCGCGCGAGGCATGCCAGAGCACAGGACGATGACTTTCCAGCATTTTATTGGCCGTTTCGTAATGATGGCGCAGGGTGGAATTGATGCGGGCCTTTAATGGCGGCTGGTAATTTGTGTTAATGCTTTCAGCCGGAGCCCTCTGAGACTTTCAACAAGGAATTTTATGCCTCCAAATGAGGGAAAGGTCACCGTCTGCTTTATTCCATCGACCAGACGGGATCAATGCAGCTAATGTTCTCGCCGTAACTTTGTTGTTTCGCCTGGTTAGAAAATCCAAACCATATTTATGACAGTCATTTTTTCCTTCCCTCTTTGCCGGCCAGCAATCGGCACGCGGCGCTCAGATGAAAGCCGCAAACCTTCAAATCTTTATTCATGTTCCTATCATTTAAATTCGCAGCTTTGTCCCTTTGTGGCGATCTCAAAGCCCTGTCCCCTAAAATATTTAAGTGTGGACTAACCAAAGAGCAACAATTTGGTTCAACTCAGGAGGGGGGGGTAGGCGATGGGGGTATTATCTCCGGCGAGCAGAGTGTAGCCCTGGCAATCAAAGAGACGCCTTCTGCAGCCGAGTGAGGAGCAAGAGACACAGAGCAGGGAAATAATTAGATGACAGAGATCGACAAACACATCAATAAAATGAAAGAGATACTGTGTACACGGAGCGGGAGGAACAAATTGAAGAAAACAGGAAGAAACCACCTCATTTAGGAAAGTTCATGCATCCAATCAGCGCAGAGCACAACAGTTAAGTATTGACCAACATTAGCTGATCTGTAATTGGCTGCAGATAAAAAAAATAATAATAATAATTCAGGCGGCTAAGGAAACAGGTCAGAGAGTGATGCAGGCTACTGACTGTATTTTTCTATTTATTCAGCCAGAACAAATGGCTTTCATGCATCCATGTCTCGCTTCCTGTGCATGATGGCATATAAGACATCTCTTTTACTTCAGCGGCCGACACGTGGAGCCCTCGCCTCTTTGACCCATGCGGTGATGCATGGCTGTATCTGTGTACTCACAATTATGTGCGTTTGTGAGGCTGACAGTGCGCCCGGGCGGCGGCGTGTGATGGATGGAGGTGGAGGGAGAAATCTCCAGGGTGTGCAGCTGATATAAAAATCAGCAGCAGAGAGGCAGTAGAGGGAGGGGTGGGGGGGGGGATGCTGACCCTGTCACCTCCCAACCCTCCTTCATTCATACTCTTTTTCTCTTTTCTATCTCCCATCCAACACGTTCTCAGCTACACCCATCACCTCCACCCCCTTCTTTTCCCTCTGTTGTTCTGCAAGAGTGGAGTTCAGCTGATGTGGGTTTCTGAAGGACCTTACTTATAATTAAATTTCTTCATTATTTTCTTGATTAATCAATTAAGTGTTTAGTCTAACATGCCCAAAAAGCAAGAACCAGAACCAAGGTGTCTGGCTTGTTTTCCTCAACAAACAGACCAAAACTCAATGGACTACTTATAGTGAAACCTCTCAACTAAAGATCTCAACACAAGGCCCACTTACTGGAAATTTCCTTGAGCTTTCAGCCACATTTTTGTGTCTTTCGTGTGGACTGAGTTTTCTTACTCGCCATGGAGATGGTTCAGTTCTTTTTACTGGACCAAATGGTGCAATCTGTTTGTGTAAAATAGATATCATAACTTAACTGTGCAAGAATGGTGTACTGTTGAATATCAATGGTTTCAATGATCTTTTCCTGTAAGTGTCTCTAGGTTATTATTTCTGTTAACAATCTAAACATCCAAATTTATCTCCTGATTCAATATGTTGGTTTAAATTCCAATCAGCTCATCGATTAGCTCAACTAATCATTCCAGTTCCCTGACCCAATTTCCACCGAATTACATTTCACATTTCAACCTAAACCTTTTGTCTTACTGAGGTTAAAAATCTTCACAATCATCACAGACACCACCACAGAGCAGTACATGTATTTGAATGACTGTATTTCATGGCAGTGAAAGTTAAAAAAAAAGACCAGATAAAGAGAATATACTTTTCACAGAGATCCTTTCAGCAGAGGCAAATATTTATAGTACAAAATTTTCTGAATTTACCACACATCTCAAGCAAATACCCAACAGTTGACATGGTTACCACTTTCCTGCTTTGAACATCTTCACTTCATTTCACTGCATTAATTACATTTCCATATGCCAAATGAGTCCTTGAGTGTATAAGTGCTCGCAAGTATTTCAAGAAACAGCTTTCATTTCATACGTGGCCAAAGTGCCGTTTAGTTTAAAAGAAGGGTAAATGACATGTGACACACGAAGAACAGCACTGTTAACAATCTCAACAGAAGTGCTCGACTAAAGAAGGCGAGCCAAATTTCTCCACAGATGAAATTTTCGGTCTGAAATATAAAAATGATGAATACTCTGTGGTCAAGGAGAAGAGTCTGTCATGAAGGACTACACCACCACTTCTGGGGGAGATAAAAAAAATAAAAAAAGCAGTTGAGGGAAGCCGAACAAACAAGAACCAGAACTGACAAAGGGTCGTGAATGCAACACCGTCAAGTCCCTACAACCCACAACTCTTGAAACCAAATAGCAGCCTCAGAGAAAATACATTATTTCTTCCTCGTTGAGAAAAAAAAAAAAAAAAAAAATCACATTACAATTCAAATGTGTTCATTTAAAGAGGCCTTTTTAAAAACATCTCCGAGGCATACAGCGCCGCGCAGTTCTTGGCTGTGGCAGGAAATGATAAATAATAAAAGGGGCCTTACTTCATTAGAGGGTGACATTATTTTGAGAACAGATATTGCGCTATGAGACAGAGTGTACAATAACACAATAACAACCATCACCCACTGCTGCCACCGCCGCCGCCTCCCACCTCAGCCTCTTGCTGTTGACAACCCAGGATTGGATATCTTGTGGAGTGCACCGGAGTGAGCACTGTACACAATACAGTACGGCACTCACAATAACACAAAAAGATATTTCCCAATGTAGGCCATAATTATTTCTCCCTGCGTAATTTAATCCGCCGAGTGCATATTCAATTCCGATCCGGGTTTCTTGGTGCGCTGCGAGGTGCTCGGCGCGATTGTCTCTGAAATTGGATTATGATAACCTGTCACCGCTTTAATTCCATAAGATATTAGGGGCGGTGGTGGTGGAGCAGAGGAGTGAAGTGTATCAAAAAGGGGTGGCGGCAGCAGCAACGGCGGTGGCGAGGGGGGGTGCTCCGGCGTTGAGAGAGATGTGTTTAATGCATGTTTCATTCTGTGTTTCCTCAGGGGGGGAGAGGGGAATAATGCGTGTCTAGTCTGACCTCTCAACACACTTTATTTCCTGATCTCTGACATACCCTTTAAATATCCATTAACAGACACAGAGAGGGGAGTACAGGAGAGTGGAGGTGGGGTGGGGATAGAGTGGGGGGGGGTGGAGGCTGGAGGGCCTTAGGATACTCATTTCTGCTTGTTATGGACTGCCGACAGAGGAAGGCGGTCTCCCTACGTCTCTCCTTTGCTATCTGACTAATGGACGAGGTCAAACGGGCTTTTTCTTCTATGTCTGCTGCTGCACTATTAATCATCTCCAGCTAGCCCAGATATCCTGCTTTTGATCTTCACTATTTGCATTTAAGTTAAAGGGTCAGTTCAACTAAATAAAAATAAATAAATAAAAAAATGAAGGTGAATGAAATGTACTTTCACTTGGTGCTAAAAACATTTAACTAGCATTTCAAGCTAAACTATCATCCAGTCATTTAGATTCAACTTCCTCCACACAGTGGAAAAAAAAATAAATAAATAAGAATCACATTTTAAAAATTCAACAGTATCATCTCTTTCCAGGCTTGATGTCCCCATTACTGTTGGCAGTTTCCACTGGAGCTACTTTTGACAAAGTAATAGTACATATGAAAACACTTGCCAGGGAGGAGGATTATCTAGAGCAACCTCAACATTTATTATTCTTTATTTTTTTAACTGAAAATTCAAAAGCTTTTCGTGGGTGTACTCAGTCCTGCTGCCAGTGGAAGTGTTCTTTCACCATTTCAGCTTGTTCTGGTCAACCACGTTCTCGATCGGGCCTGTTTCAGAGAAGCTCTGCCTTTCCGCTTCTCTCTACAAAATTAATCTGTGTACATCTGGTCCAGGTAAGTCCTCTGCGGGTCTGTTTTGGATCAGGCACAAAATGAAATATCTTGAGGTGCCTTTAAGACTTTATACAGCCTTTTAGTGTGTAATCTGGGTGAACTGACCCTTTAAATACAAAATATTTCTATAAATGTTTCCGTCTCTCCCTTGTTCTTCACTAAGGCTTTAAAGATTTTAGGTTCCTTTGTCTGTGTGCTGTATAATCTGTACATCAGCTGCCATTTGGATTTCAGTTTTCCTGTGTGAAAATATAGACCGGTCGTGGCAGGTAACTCGAGTCTACCGTGGTTCGGAGAGACACCTCTCTGTTTGGCCTTTGTGCCTGCTGTGCCTTCTCGACTGGACACAAACGCGAGGCTGACATTAAGCGTCCTCATCAGACTGGTCCTCTGATTCCCTTCTCCAATCAAATGCAAACGGGCAAACACAAGCCTCTTGTCCTCATCTTCCTTTTTGTTTCGGAAAGTAAAGCATGTTTTCGCAGCGTACACAGTCAAACTCCAAACACAAATATCACTGAGCAAAGTTCTAGGTCACTGACCTTGGAGGCTTGTATTTATTTATTTTTTTCCTTTATTTTCCTCACGAAAGCTGAAGATTATGGCTCATTTAGATAATGCCTCTGTCCTCTAGTGGACTCCCTCTTATCCAGCTTTGGATGGCACTTCCTGCAATCATACCCTTTGATTCTTTTTTAGCGTTTTTTTTTCAAGCAGCTCAAGGTAAAAGCTCTGTTCAAATGAATTCAGATCTCAGCATATCACTACAAGCATTTACATATACTGTGTGAATTTGGCTGTGCTCCTGCTTTTATCAGTTGAGAGCAATCAAATCAAGCCCATGACAAAGCAGCAGGGGGGACCAGACCTTGGTAGCTTCACCTGCAGTACCATTAAATGCCTCAGTGAGGCCTCGAGATCAGACATGAATTTGGGAACACTTTTACATGAGAAACTGTCCATGGCAACATCATTCACCAACCATTGCTGCGACTGAGTTAAAAAGGGAGATTTTTGTATGTAAACGTGTCTGAAGATGACGGTGACGAATGTGGAAATTTAGGGAAATATATTTCAAGGTGGGCAAACAATAACCCAAAACCCAGGCTGGAACTACTCTCTGTATAACTCTAAGAAAGATGTGAACAACACTACATCACTGTCTCTATACAATCTCAACCCATGGAGTCTACTGACAACATATTAATCCTGGAGTCTACACTTGCAGGGCGTATTTGCATCTGTGACACGTGCTTGTTACAATAAGAGCTTTCCTTCCTCAACTTTCATCTTGTATAGAGCACAACATGCACCAACATACACTGTCATCCAGCACTACAAAAAATAAAAACTCCCTCTGAATGTACACCCAGAATATTTTAGCACGATGCACGAGGAGGAAGCAAAAGAATGAGGATGTGTCTCCCCAGATTTACTCCGAGCTACGCAACGGCATGCAATTCACTTCAAAAGGAGCCAGTAGATGTCACCGGCTATTTTTTGCCTTCAAACGAAACATACTACTCTCTTGCTCCCAGTGGTATAGTTTAGAAGAAGTGGCCCCATGCGTGGAGCGGAGTGTCTCAGTGGAAGCCTGCCTGGCTTGCCTGCCTCTTTAAACTCAGAGAGGAGAGACGGATCGTGACAGACACTATGATCCACATCAGTTAGCATTAGATCAAGCCAGCACACACAAAAAAAAAAAAAAAAAAAAAAAAAAACGTGTGCTCGATGTCTCATGTTTGTTTCAGGGCTGTCACAGAGATGTGAGGTCTCCATTTAGAAACCTGCCTCTGATGGCTATTTATAGCTCAGCATCTTCCAGCAATAGGTCACACATGACAATGACCACGAGTGCTGCAGATCTGCTCAGACGTTGAATATTCATTTGGTAAAAGCCTGCAGTTTTTCCTCATCTGCATATGACTCTTCTCCTCGTGATATGATCTCATCTAAGCATCAGTTTAAGTGCCAGATTTGAATCAAATCCATTAATTTAGGCGCTATTCGATTCGACTAACTGCTTCTTTAAATCTGCATCAGAGCTAATGATACATTTGTGCTTAATTTGTTAGGGGACGAAGTTGAGTTGTGTTAAGAGGCCTGTAGGCATAATGGTCTGTGCTTACCTATGCTTTAATGTGCACTGAGTCAATCCCATTTCCATCAGGCCTCTCTAATCAAAGACAGAGCTAAATGGATGCATGATAAATAGACTCTTACTTCTCTCATTACACACTGACTAAAGTGGACTTAGCAGCAAATTGCTGTATGTTAAAAATCAACATTTTGAAGCTACTAGGCTCCGTGTTACTTTTTTCTCTCTGGTTGTCCCTGTCGCTTCTTTTCATAAAAAAACAGCAAAAAAAAGAGAAGCCCAGTTATTGCAAAGCCATACAGAGGCCACAGAGACACAGGCTTTTATAATACCAACAGTCAGAGAAGATTAAAAAGCATCTCTACGTCTTCTGTTTTTTTCATCATGGCAGATACATCACAAAGGTAGAAGGGGTTTGTGTGTGGGCAAGGAAATGGCAACTGATTCTTTTTCTTCAGAGTGCCGATTCAGAAGTTGGCACCATTTCCACTCCGCCGAGTCCTCCCCCTCACAAGGCCTTTTCTCTCTGATGTCTGTCAGTTTCTTTCTGTCTTCTCTGTCTTTCTCTAATTTAATAATCCCGCTTTGAACTTTATCGTGCAAAGGCCTCACTTTGTTGGCTGAGCAGGCAGGCACGGCGTCATGCGGCGGGTAGGGCTGGGGTGTGGGGGTTGACAAACGCAGCTTTTTGCTTTATTGGCTGTGAAAAGGGAAGAGTGTGGAGACTTGATGCTCCGACTCCTGTGGTTTAAACCTTCTGCAGCTGGTGTCAAACATAAAGCACCAATGGTCTTGAGATTGATCACTGTGGTCCCTCCAGTATGTTACATATTAATTGAGCAGAACCAAAATTAATTCTCAACGGGTTCCTCACAGCTTTGCTGTCATGACGAAGTTTCTGGGGATTCTTCTTGCATAAAGTATAAAACGTACTATTTTGGCTTCAAAATGATAAAAGTTGTATAAAACGTTTGAGTATATATAAGCCACAATGAGGAAAATCTAAATATTCCAAACTTTGTGCCATCCAGTGGTATGATAATAAAAGTATCTTAAAAACAAAACTTTATTCAATTAGAATTAGGAATGTCAAAGATGAATCAATTATCAATAACTTGTAGTTGATTTCATCGATTAAGAATATATTAGCCAACAATGCAGCGGACTAACTGTCAGAAAATGCAATGTAGTCTGCTGCTGTACTCGGTCCCACCACTAGGGGATACTTTTTACCATTTAATGAGATGGAGTTACACATGTTTTTGCTGCACACTCTAATTATTAATTAAAATGTGGCCACTGTATTTCATAAACTGTTAGCGATTAACCGACGACTGATTGTTAACATGGCCGACAATCAATTAAGGAAATTGCTTAGAATTTGCATCCTTCATCAGAATAATTAAAAAAACAAAAAAAAACAAAAACAACTTTCGGATTAATAAGCAGATTTGATACAATGCTACCAAAGTCCAGCTGACCTCTGTGTCAGTACCATGTCGGTTGAACACTCTTCCTCTGTGCAGTGTTCAGCACTCTTTCAAACACCGGCCTGAGGTTATTTCAGGGGCAGCGGGGCACCTTGTGTGAATACAGACAATCAGACAGATCTGTGCTGAGGTGTGTGATGGCTCTAGTCCAATACATGAACTTCTTTTAATATATGTGTGTGTGCATTTAGTACGTGTGAATGCAAACGCCATGTCTGCCACAGAACACGCACTTTGCAGAAAGGGCCAAAGATGAAAGGAGTTTGATCAGGGGCAAGAGGTTGGAAAAAGAATGAAAAAGTTTGAGTCGGGGGGAAAAGACACTTCCCTTTATGAAGCAGAAAGTAAAAGATAGAGTGACAAGAGAGCAGGTGCATAATAAAAAATTAAAAAAAATTGAAAGAACACACAAAAGTCAAAGACAGAAGGTTCAGGACCTCGACACCTCTTAGAGGTGCAACTTTCTTCTTCAAATGTATTATTCTGAAATGAAATGTGCTAACAACATTACACTCTCAGTTTAAAGCACTCTTGAACTCTTTCTAAATGCATAATTCATCATGTATGATTTCCAATTCTTTTCTTGTGTCACTCACTTCCCAACAGCTTCTTTGTGGGAAATTTTGCATGAGAAGTCAGGCTAAATCATTACTAAGATCATTACTTAGATCTTGAAAATGCTCTAAAAATTCCAGTTTTGCATAAAGCATTGGAACTGGTACTACACTGTGTTCTTCAGCAATGCTTTGAAATGCCCTGGGCATGTCTTTTATTTCAGTCACTATTGAAGAAGGGCAGCTGATATGAATCCCTCAGATTGATTGTTCACAGTCTTGAAGGATTTCAGGCTATGCTCAGGTTTGTAGAATATAAAAAGTTCTCACATTTAACTGAGGGGTAAATCTATTGTTGGGTTTAAAAAGTCATCAATAAAAACTGGAAATCTATCCCAAAATGCAGCAATAACAAGATGTAAAGACGCCAGAGTTGCAGTTACACAATCTTTTAGGAAAAAGTATGAACAAAGCAAAGAAACCCAGAACCTTGACATTCTCCAACACAAACAAAAAAAATAAATAAAAAATTTGGCTCTGAAAAGTCAGTTCACTGTAAATAACCAACCAGAGGACACAGGTCACTGATTCACTACTGGCAGAGCTGCTTTGCTCTGAATCTGTAAACAAATGATCTCATCTCCATATATTCCTCTGTATAGACTCCAGCGCTGTAACTGAAGGCAAGTTCATAGAAAGAATAGTGACGATGTTTTGATCTCATCTTTGAAAAAAGTGCTGCTGTTGCATTTTTTAGCTGCTTTCTGATGTTTCATCAACAGCTCTGTCATAGTATTGTCAAATATTTGCAGTCAGTTGGCCTTGCTTTTACCATCTGCTTTTCTACACGCTCTCTTTGGAGCTTTAGTGTTCTCACTGAGCCAAGGTAATGCTTGGTTTCTTTTTTTAACTTTAAATGGTGCCGTATCAAGTGGTTAAGCAAGTACGACTATAAATGCACTGCTGTTGTGTAAAAGAACTACAGAGTCAGGAGCAGTAAGTCCACTTAAGCAATGATAGAGAAGCTGCAGGAAGATCATGACACAGGATGTCAACTATACATTGATATGTCGGCAACGAGCAAATCCAACCCCAGTTGTGTTTACGGATGATTTCAGGTTGGTAGTTAAATCAGAATCCAAAAGCAGTTCATCCTAAAAATGTGATGATATGTCCAGTTTTTCCAAACTTGGCACAGACCATGAAATCCTACAAGTCTGAGATCAGTTCAAGTCCTATCAGAACACAATTATCATGACAATTTGAGTCATAGCTTGGCTGTAAGAGAGATAATATTCATCTGTCGAGTTGCCACATTTTATGTGAAAATGCAACTGGTTTGTTTTTACTTGACATTACGTTATTCACAGCACTTTGAGGACATAACATGAACGAAAATACGGGACAAATTGCGTCCCATTCTGATTCAAATCCACCGAGTACCGAGAAAACAAGTAGTAGAATCATTTTATTTTCAAATACGGGACAATCCCGTATATAAGGGACGGATGGCAACCCTATTCACCTGTTTGAAGAGTCACAAAATCAGGTCGCCTCCTTCTTCAGGCGTAAAATCCGACGCGTCTGATGCACAGATTACGATAGATCGCCACTACATTGCCATAGCGACATACAGCCGCAATTGCAGTTACAAACGTCAAATCCACCGAGTACCGAGAAAACAAGTGCTAGAATTTTGTCGGGAGGAGGAGGCGGCACGAAATTTGGCGGAGGCGGCCGCCTCCCAATTCTCTATGCAGGAAAAAGCCTGACATGGCAGCGTCATAAACAAATGGCTCCCAAATTACAGCACTGAACCTGCCATCTCATATTATATTATATACACCTATAAAAATGCATTTAATAGGGGTTGAATAAATTAATCCGAAGATAAATATTATGGAGTCTTCAAGACATTATCTACCAAAAGGATAACCCATTAAATTGCCTTGAACTGTCTGCAGCGTACCATACCTCAGCAGTCATCTAGTAAGCAGAACTGATCAGAACAGGCACAGCAATTCAACACACAGTGAGGGTTGACACCTTGAGCTAAATGAAAGGTGATGTGAGAGTGTGTAGATTGTTTTGTCAGAGCGGAGATTCTGCAGATTCTCTGTAACAGGTGCCACGTTCGTTTTCCTTCCTCAGTCTGGATGACATGTCGGAGACCCGACTGTGAAATAAGTTCAACAGCTAGATTAACAGAGATACAGTATACTGGCAGGTTTGGGGGGAGGAGAGGGGGACGACAACATAAAAGGAGGGTGAACCTTGAGCAAGATGCCAACACTGACAGTGTGAGAGGTTTGATTTCCACAGAGGCAGATGTTGTACTGTAAGGAGTTTGGATTTAAAACATGCACTAACTGCCACATTGTATTATGCTTCAGACAGATGGGCATAGATGGATTTAAGTATTATGATAGCGATGATAAGGGGAAAAAAATAAGTTGAGCCTGACGCTTTTTATATTTCCTTAGGATTAAGGGCTTATAAAGAGTAGCTCCTTAAAGTGAAATGAAAAAGATTGTTTGTCAAAATGACCCAGATGATAATCTCAACAAACAGTGCGATTGGTTTGTGATCTGCTGCCTAAACAGTTAAGGTGTGGTTACCTTTTTATAACTGAACACAACTCTTCTTTTGACCTTTTTGCTGCAACACAAAAACGTGACACGAAAACACCGGTTAACAATCAGTGCTGTTGGTTTTCTCAACAGCAGGGTCTCTAAAAGACCCCTGAACAACAATGCTGATTTATTTCAGTGTTTTTGCGAAGAAATACTGTATATTTTTGCCAGTCAAAACAAATCAAACTGCACTCTGTGACTTTGATTAGCATAATGGTCTTATGTAAGCACATTGTTGGGACTTTGACCTTCTCTGGTCTCCTATTAAAGTTAAATGTTAGTAGTGAAAACAAAAGTCAAGACCAAGGTTTTGCCCTTGGTTGTCTGCTTCTATTAGTAAATAGATTCTATAGATGTATAGTATCTAAATTCTATTAAGCCTTACATTAGTATGGTTTCATTTGGTTGCCCTGTAAGCACTGACATGTCATGGGGTTAGGGTTAAAGCTTGTTACTAAGTAATATTTTTTAAGTATCTAAGTAACATAAAAATGTGGTTTTAATTACGATGGCAATTACCAACATTTTTCTATTAACATTATTTTCATTAATCGGCCAATAAAATGTCTGTAAATACAACAAAATGTCCATCCCAGTTTTCCAGAGCCCAGATTGACATCTTAAAGTTGCTGGTTTCGTCCGACCTAAGGTCCAAAGTCATTTTATACCATTATCATATTCATATTTGTATATTTACTCTTTGAGATTATAAATTTCTTGTTTTCCTTAGTATGTTTACATGTTCTGTATACAGTATATTTACTATGTGATTGAGTTGTTTCTATCTTGTTTCTATTTACGCAATTTACCTTCTGGTTTCCTTATTCTATACATTTGTTTTGCTTGCTTCTATTTGTCATTTGAACAGCACTTTGGTCAGCTCAAGCTGTTTTTAAATGTGCTCTAGAAATAAAGTTGACTTGATGACTTGTTTAAGGATTAAACAATGAGGTAAAACTGTCAAATAATTTTTGTTAAGAGAGGCTGGTCCTAATTACACTTTGAAATACAGTCACTTAAATGCTGCTATGCAGAGCTATGCTTACTGGGAGGTTAACCCTCAACAAATCACAGCAGACTTACCGAGTCTGCAAGTTCAAATGTCATTCTTTTGAACAGGCAACCAAACTAAATACGTCATAATAAAATGAAATGAAATCCGACAGAAATCAACCCCAAGACCTTTTCACCAGGCGTAAGTAAACATCTTGTATCATCTAGTAGCTGTGATGTAGCTGGATTACATTTATATGTGACAACTTAATGCGTCTCTACTATGTGTAGTGAAATTGGATTTCCCCTTCCCTCTCCAAAGCAGATTGCCAGGCGCATCACTTTCACTTGTCATACTTACATGTTTTAAAACTGTCAGTAAACACCTAGTCTCGCTTGTTCCCTATCCTGAAGCATTTCTGAGCATTTCTGACAAGGATGTTACGATGCGAGCTGCCTGCCAACACTTTAATTCAATTTATTTGTGTACGTCGCGTCTAAAAAGCTTCATCGTTTTCTTCCCTATCGGATCACAAGAGACGATGGCGATGCGAGGTTAAAAGGAGGCTTTAGAGTCATGTGATATGAAAGATGAGGAGAGGACATCACATAGGATGAATCATGGGACTGTGATGACGGCAGTTGCACTCGTGCCCTGGACTGGGAGGGTTATTTCGAGCTCTGCCTTTAACCTTTCCATGCAGGTGCTGAGATTTCTGACCTTTACACCATGCGGTTCCCCGCTGCCTTTGAGTGCTTCCGATAGTAATGGAGTGGAGCTCTCTAACATGTATGTGTGTGTGTGTGTGTGTGTGTGTTGATAATGCACTTTCATTGTGTATGAGCTTGTGCTTGTGAGTCTCAGGTGTGCGACCTTGTGTGTGTGTGTGCAGTGTTGATTCTGTGGGTGCTGGGAAGCCGTTCGGGCCTCGTGCAGGAAACTCGATTTGACACGAGCATAGTGAAGATTACCTGTGTCCAGACAGTTATTGCCTTACAGACAATAAGAACTGCCATCACTCACTTTTAAAAGGTCAACGTGCTGAAACAAGGGGCTCTGCCAGGCCGGAAATAACCTTACAAAAGACCCACAGGGGAGAGAGAGGGGAGGTGAAGGTGAGGAGAGACAGCGATAGAGAGATGGTGGGTGTCTAACCCTAACACAGCAGGCGTCCCTCAACCCACTGACCTCTGACCAAGATTTACCTCCACCTGCTTCAGCCAGGCGCTCTCTCTCTTTCTTTAGATCCTGTGGTCGAGTGGAAGCACTGTGGCGGATGATTTCATGGCGTTTAACCAACTTTGAGTTTTCACCTTTTACATAAAGATGAGTTTTTTTCTGTTTCTGCCTCTAAAAATCAAGTCCTGTAATTCTGAGTATTTAAGAGTCTGACCAGTTATTTATATTTCTACGACACAGCTGAACAGTGCACACTTCACCTTGAGGAGGCCTACATAAAAGCTGGAATCTGTCATTTATTTCTCATAACAGAAGAAAAGTTTTTCTTTCAATCTGTATACTGAAAAGATGTACTTTGTCATTAATGTGCTGACATTTAGTTTCATTGATCTGGGTCAATATCGCAAGCACGACTGCTGATGTGGAGCCATCTTTGTACAAGATGGTGCCTCAAAAAATGTGAAAACAAATCTCTCAAAAATCAGTCATTCCTTGACTGTTACCTATAATATTTTGTATACAACAGTACTTTCATATCTCTTTGAAGTGATGGAGTGTTGGCATGTACCTGGACAGCTTCTCTATACTGTATATCCCTAAGATGAACAAAATACTAAAAATATGAATTAAATTCTCACCCAACAGCAACACAACTAACAGGCACCCTGCACAGTTTTACTGCAACAGAGACAAAACTACAGTTTGTTATTTGAACCCAAAAGCAGCTCCGCTTGCTCATTAACTGAAACTTCCTGATGTTATTTGTTTGTGTCGCTCTACTGTTCATTCATTTCCTGCACCGTGCAACAGAAATACAAGTTCCAGTGGTTTAATGAAGCACAGAACGGTATTTTTGACAGCGAGCTGGAGCACAATGGATCGGGTTTTTAATGGCCAATACCAACGACTTAAAAGCGCTATAATCAGCCCTGTTACTGAGCCAGCTTGGAACATCCCTGCTTTTCTTTCTGTGGAAAAATATGCTTTTGATGCATCCCAATAGCAATATGATATAGGAAATTAAAATACAGAATATAAAATGTGAAGTGATAAATGTGGTGTATTTAATAAAACATGCACGATGAGTGTAATACTTAAAAAACATGAACTACAAATACTGCATTACATGAAATAAAAAAGGAAAATGTTTGTAAAAAGTATTAAATATTCTCCTTATTCTGTTACCACTGCTCCAAACATCAAAGTTAGAGCCCGGTTCATACCAAAATACTCAGTTTCCTGCCCCTCCTGCCACCCACCCACATGTATGCACACACGTACACAAACAGATACACACAACCATGCAAAATCAATATGTCTTTCAGCAGGCTGCTGTTGTGGCTTGAATGTGAATAAACAGTTGTATATTTCAGCTGAGGATCGATAGGTGTAGACAGATGAATGGCACACAAAGACACCTCTGAACAGGACAGAAGGACCTGTGTGTGTGTGTGTGTGTGTGTGTGTGTGTGTGTGTGTGTGTGTGTGTGTGTGTGATCGCCCTTCCTCTCTCTCTTTCTTACTGTTACTCAGTGTCTCTCTCCCTGCTGTGTCCAACTGCTCTTTCACTCTCAGAGGATCAATAGGTGTGATGGATTACTGACAGATACCACACACTGGAGACACATGCTATCAAACAACAACACTTCCTATTCAGTCCCGTTTCAATCACTCTCTGCCAGTCATAACTTGTTTTCTCGCACCGTTGAGGGCGCTGCCCTGCTTCACACGCCGCGATCAGCCGCTTGATTTCCACCTCCGACACAAACATTAATACACACACTCGCACCTCGCGCTCGCACTCAGGTTGAACCCCTGACATTTGAGTGTTTTTTTTTTTTGTTTTTTTTGTGAAGTTCGCAGCGCTGTGTGTCTGTCTATCAGAGGACGGCGCCGACTCTTCAGACAATGGCATGACGATGCTAATCGATTGTATCTGTGGTGCTGGGCGACTGAAGCCCAAAGGTCCAGGTTTACAGCTGTGGACTCCTGACCGTCTTCTACACAAGGACACACACACACACACACACACACACACACACACACACACACACGTATTTCATTTGCACTAGACATATACATGCCTGGGCTTGACTGATGTGCATCGATGCACTGTGTAAATATTTAGCATTTTAAAGATTTTATTTACACATTGAAAGCAATAGTTTGACATTTTGGTAAATACAATTATTTGCTTACTTGCCAAGAAGTTTTCACTCATCTGTCCCCGAAATAAAAGGCTGCAGCTAGCATTCACTTAGCTTAGCTTAGCACAAAGAGCTCCAAAAGGTAGCAAAATGAAAGTGCCAGCACCTCTAAAGCTAACCATTTAACATGTTATATCTTGTTTGACTTCTCCTCAGGGCCATAGTCCAGCACATAACCCACCAGTACAAGTGAAAGACTTAATGAAACCTTTTTTTCTTTTCTTTTTTAAGCAGTTACTATTAATCACATAAGGCTGCAAATCACTTTGTTTCATAGTCTGTCTGCTAATTATATCCTGGATTAATCAATTAATCATCTGGTTATGACATATTTGTGACATATCCCAAAAATATATCTAGTTTCCTGTAATTCAGGACCAGGAAAAGCATTAAACGGTCACATCTGAGAAGCTGGAACCATGAATTTTTGTATTAAATAACCTTTTCAACAACTATTTGATTTTTATCGTGTATCTTGGATAATTGAGTGGCCAATTAATCATTTCATCTCCGAATTCCATCCTACTTGACGAGGAAACACGAACCCCCCCAACTCCAAGTTTACCCATATTGTTTAAGGCATCTATTTGGAAGTGAAACTGGATGTAGGTGACCTTGTTTTAAAAAAAAAAAAAAAAAAAAAAAAACTGTTTGCAAACATTTGAGCCAATAAATTGGTCTATAAAATCTTCAACGGACACTTTCTTCATTATCGCTTGCACAGAAAGAAGGGAAATAAAGGAAGTAAACCTCTCTGATCGTGACTTTTGTTCCTCCCCTGTTGGACTCTGAAGTTAACGCTTCCCTGGATCTAAGCAAAGTGTCTGTGGGCATAACGAGATCATGAGAGACAAATAATGGCTAAAATAACTAAATAAGAGCCAGGTTGTAAGAGAACATTACACTCATGAAGGTTATGTAGCAGCTAAATCTACTCACACATATTTATCCATCCACACACACAGGGACAAATAAACTGAGCTAATGATATTCATATGGCTCACACCAGGTGCTGGCGTTGCTATGCCCTAATGGCTGAAGAACACAAAGGCCTGTTTGAGGCTGTCACTTTGATCCTGGCAGCTCGGGGCTCCTGTGGCTCTGCCACACTAAAACCTTTATTAGCCATATGCTGGGGACATCAGAAACAAGTCAATCAGCATTTACATCAGCACAGGAAGGGAATCAAATTGCAGCAGAACCCAACACAGCGATGCACATAACACATTGCCTGACCTATATTCACTTGCATAAAAGTCCAGAGGTGCACTTCTCTCTCCAAAACTTCCAGAAGTCATTCAAAGGCAAAGTCCGCCCTGAAGGAGGTGTTGCATATTCTAATTTAATTGCTTAAAACCCAAGTGTGTTGAAAACATGGCTGGGAGAAAATGTACATCCTCACATATGTCATTGATTCCTATAGGACAGAGGGACATTCTTTCATTTCAAATAACGTTTAAAGTTCTCAGAGTCAAGAAAGAAACTTACAAACAACTATGAGGTGACAGACGATTCCCAACAGGAAGCAGCAGCAGCATAAAACCAGCACACCCCGAGGAACGCTCTGGGAAATGTCAGCTGTGTTTTGGCTCTAAATACATTTTAAATCAACCCAGAGTATTATTTTTGTCCCTGTATTTACTTACTCTGTTCAGTCTCTCGCACAAGGCTACATTTTAAATACCCTGAAGATAAACATAAGTCAGAATCAGCAAGAAATTGACGAGGGAATTTCCACCGGCCCAGCTGTATCTGTCCAATCGCCCAGCTCCAGCTGAAAATGTAGTCATACAGATTGGTTTTTGGCATTTGTGTGTCAGTTTCAGGCTCTAGCTGTGTGTGTGTGTGTGTGTGTGTGTGTGTGTGTGTGTGTGTGTGTGTGTTCCTGTTTTCAAATACTCATGTGGAGGGTATGTCTTTACAAGGATAAAATGATGAACAGTGCTCCATATTGCATGATTACAGGCTTATTATGATGGGCAACGGATTATGATGGGAAACACACAATCGTAGCCCTCAGTCACACAGACACAGGCAGACACCTAGGTGGGCAAGGACACACTGAACGATGGAGAAATGCTGAACAGAAAAAGAAAAGAAAAAGAGACATGGAAGAACACAGGCACGGTAATAGAAGTCCCTTGATATCTGTAATGGGCAGCTGATTAGAAAGCAGAAGCGCCAAAACAGGTAATTCTTCTTCTTATCGTCAGCACCAATAGTTAGGCTCACACTTATCTCCATAATGACTCCAACTATAATTAATGAGCCTTTTAAGAGTACAGTGACTTGTGCTGAAACGGCACACAAACAGGTGCACACACACATGGATTAGACACCATCTATTCACAGAGGACTTTGGCAATGATGCCAGATTGAAGGTAGTTGATGAAAATTCTCTGGTGCTTCATTCTATTCAAATCTTTTTCTTTTTTTTCCCCCTCACTCGATCATTTAAAAAGTCTGTCCAAGGACGAACAGCAGCTTGAGTGGAGCTGGCCTCTGATTTCTGATCAGACAACAGATGCAAGGAGCACATTAAGTCTCCTCCGATGTCAGGGAGCCTGAATACGGGGCTGGGTTTTCAGCGGCGGCAGAGTCCTGACAATGCCGCCGTGTCGTGCCGAGTCGTTCTCCTCCGTAGTGGATATCAAAGGGCAGAAGCATCAAGCATCGCACAGTGAGATGACAGGTGTTCTAATGAAAGCTCTAATGAAAGTTGAGGGAGGTGGAGGGGAGCGGTAGGTAGGCAACAGGTACTGCTGAGTTCAACAGTGCTGGACATACGTCAGGGGCTCGTGTCACTGAATGATTTATGTCAACAGAGCAGATTTCTTGATATCGTGTGGTGGCTTAACAAACTTTCTGTAGCGGAAATGAATGGAAACTGTGATACTGTGAGGAAAAACAAACAATTAGCGATGTCTCATTCTGGTCTTTAGGTCACTAACCCCCAATCAGAATACTTTAATATTAGGCATCCACCAATAACGTGTCCAATCCAATACTTATATGTACTTAAATGATCTCTAAATGTGTATCTGACAGATTAAAATAACATCTGTAGACTACTTAATCTGACCCTATTTTTCACAAGCTACTTGATCCAAAATAGAGAAAGTCCTGGTTGAAAACTATTAAGTTTAAAAGCTTATAAATAAAGGACATGATATGAATCCACATTTAACTGGGTGAATGAGACTCCTGAAACTGACATGATGTAATCAGCATTAGAAAATACATACCACTCCGAAGTTGTTGGAACAACAGCCAAGTTTTATTTTGGCCTGTCAACGCAACATCACGTAACAATCAATCAATTAGCGGCAGCTGATATAGCTTGCTGATATGTTTGTCATTTTAAGCTGAGAAAGCAATAGTCAGTGCCATCTACAAAGGAGAAGCTGCAACCTGAATGTTTTGTACAGTGCTCTTTCCTAATAATATATAGCCTTGGAGATTGGCAAACTGATGCATTTTACTGACGCCAGTGGATGTACCGTTCCAGGAAGTGAACAGGCATAGAAAACACATCAAATGCCATGAGTATGTGTTGTTCTTAACAAGTCCCTCTAATGTCTGGAGGTCACAGATCTGGAACAAGGACAGTCCAACTCCTCTTTGATAGTTATCGCAAAAATTTTAGTCCTCTTTTACTAAAACCAGCACAGTTTTACTTGAGTACTTTTTCACATACATAACAAAACAAACACGACAAAACAAAAACATTCACCCAAACAACACAGTTTTACTAACATTTGTACTGAAGTCAAACGTGACAAAAATGCAGCTGTTGAGTAAACCATGATGTAATTAATTCCATGGCTTGCTTCCACCTTCACTACTTAACCTACACAGGTCTGAACACGCGTCAGCTGGGTGCATCATATCAGACCCCAGTGTAACATTCTGAAAACCCACTCTGACTAAACATTTATAACTGTCTGCAGATCAGTTTGTAAATTCGGATACTAATTTATTTTTCTAGAAAGTGTGCGTTTGGTAAGTTAACATCACATAATATTTTTTGCGAGGTATCGCTTAATGTTGCTATTCTTTTTTTCTTTACCCATCAGTAGTCTCTAAAAACTTCCACCTGACTGTTTGTCCAGTCGGTTGCATATCTTTTCACCATTTTAGTAGGTTTTCTTTTTCACATCCCAAGAGGGATGACATCACATGCTCCACACTCCAACCATAAAAACATGTCTAATTTGAAAAGAATCTTGCAAATATCTGAAGGAAGTGACTAAAACAATGTACCACTGCATCCTTACAAATTGCTCCATATAGCAGGCTGTCACAACAGCACGTCCCCCACAGCTCCTCGTATATTTTCAGCTACCAGAACTAATGTAGCATCCCTTCAAATCGAGGGGCTCCACGGGTGAGTTGATGAGTAAACCTGCGCAGTGATAGGTCCACTGCTGTGTCTGAGATTGGAAAGGATAGGGAGGACAGGGTTCTTGTTCAAACATGGAGACACATACTGTTACACTTTGTCACACACACACTCTCCCACTTTGCCGGAGCCAACCTGTGGCTTTGACACTTGGCTTTGCGTTTATAGCCGGAGCCCCACAGTTCAATCTCCAGTTAAGGGAAGTTTGCAGGAGAATGGAAGCCACGTAGGAGGTGATTAACTCTGCTTTCCAACTGGAAGTGAAATGGCATGTGGAGTTCTTAGCCTCTGCAGGTGTAATTGACTGTAATTCTGTATATGTCTGTGCATGTACGTCTGCGTGTTGTCAGCAAAGTTTGATACAGTTTCCTTTGCATGTACAACAAGATTGTTTAGAGTCAAGGGAGTGTTACAATAAACAAAAAGAATAAATAAATCATGCACTTACCAGCTTGCATTCACCAACTCAAGGGAAGCTAATTGTACAGTACAGTTTGTTATTTGACCATTCAAGAAACTTTGGGCGAAGTTGCCCTCAGGACAACAACACTTTTCTTCAAAAGGAATTCTCCACTAAAAAACTGTGTTTTGAGAACATTAACCACCTGTGGGCTTGAAAGGTGGCTCTGAAAGGTTCACCGCTCACTTCCTCACAAAAAGCTGGCAGCTGTAATCAGCTCGTTACACTGGATTTTAATGTTGACCCAGAGTCACAGATATGAGAAAAATAAAAAAAAAGGCTAAATAGATATTTTTCCAACAGGTGGTCTGATACTTCCACATTCAATGTGGACATCTATCTAGGAAGGCAACCTGAGGAAATGGAGGATAAGTAACACTGATTTCTTGAATCACTTGAATGTTTTTGCAATATTTAGCAGGAGCGGGGAAAGACAAAAAAATCGATTCAATAATTTTTTTCTTTTTCTTTTTGAATCACCACGCTGATTCCTCAATCCATAATTATTCTATTATTTACACCGAGCTGATGTAATAACAGCTAGCAACTGACAGTTGGCCCAGGAGCTAGCTGGTTAGCCTCTTATCATTTGTGCATGAACCAGAGAACGGCACCACTGACCAGTAACGGTTTAACTTTCTGCTTACAGCTAATTGCTAACTGCTATTGTCACATCATCGGTTGACCAGAAGCTTCAAGTTCACAGCAACTACATTAACACTTGGAAATATGACTCTTGATATATTATACATAGTCCCCATAAGTGTATGATTCAGCTTTTTTCCAAGGACAAGCGTTTAAAAAGTAAAAAAAACTCAAATATCAAAATCTGGAGATAAGCTTATCATCCCAGCCTCAATATTTGGTGCATTTCATGTGTCTGATATGAAACATTGTGTACAATGATACTGTAAAAATGGTCAATTATTTTCTAAAAACACTGGAAAGGTGGCCCTGAACATCAGAATTCAACTTTAAAAAAAAACAGCAAGGTAAGAGACAATATCTTGCATCTGAAGGCTTATTTGTTGTGTGGCAAATATCAAAGTCAAAAGGAAGTCATGACTCAGAAAAACAGAAGAACTTTAAAGTGCAAAAACCTTTCAGTCACTCGCATGAAAGGACTTGAAGTCACGGACAAAATATTGAACAGGTTGTGAGGGGAGTGGTCGTGTGTGGTTCCTGATGAAACAGAATGCAGGGTTGCACTGTTTTCAAATAAATGTCACAGATACTTCTTGACACTAATCGCTTTTCCTTAATAGATATGAAAGCTAGCACCAGCTAATGAGCAGCAAGAGCGAGAGCAAGAGAGGGTGCTGGGGGAAAATAAAGGATGTGATAAAGGGAAAAAACTCTAAGACAAATCAGATCCACCATAAAAGATTAAATCAAGACAAAAGAGATGATTTAAAAAAATACGAGTTAAGTTTATGGGTCACATTATTTGAGCTATTAAGACAAACCCACCGGTGTCTAAACACATCCATACGCTAACACAATACCCAAGACTGTTAGGTCTAATCCAGGCTCAGCAAAAACAAAGACAGGTGGTATAATCATGACTGTCCCAGCTTGATCAGAAGGTAAAACATTATCTTTGTGAATCCTCACACAGAGAAAATCATCTGTATGGCTGCCACACACCAGCAGTGACTGTCTGATCTTGAAATATCCATATGATGAAAATCCATTGGCGTCATCTGTCCTCGACCGCAGCAGAGAGGGCGGCTTGGCCGCTGGTTGCTGGTTGAGTTAGTAGCAGCTCAGGTGTGAGATGTGTAGAGTTGGAACAGATGCTTCCACTTTAATTACCTCACAATGAGCTAACTTTCCTATGATGGAGGAGAAGCCAACACAGCTGGGTCCTGACGGAGGCCAGGGCACAAATAACGCAGGGCCACAGACACACACACATACACAAAAAAAATAAATTAAAAAAAAAAAAAATCAAGTTTCACATGTGCAGATCCATGCTAAGATATATTCAAATATATTCATAGTTAGATCTGTCAAATGTCAAGTGTGCTAATCTGGGAGATGGATTTTTGTGACACTTGTGATAAAGAAGAAAAAGAATCAGAAACATAATGAAAATAATATCTAGGACTGTTATTTTAACCAGAGGGGGAGGGTGGGGCCTGGAAAAGGCAACTGCTGACAGTCAGCCAACCCCAGAGCCAGAAAAAGTTGCCAAAGTCAAAGCTGAATGATAAAATGTCAGTTTTCATGAGGAACTGACTTTGAACTGAAATTTTCACCTGTG
Source organism: Seriola lalandi dorsalis (assembly GCF_002814215.2). Lineage (NCBI taxonomy): Eukaryota > Metazoa > Chordata > Actinopteri > Carangiformes > Carangidae > Seriola > Seriola lalandi. The sequence goes on from NW_019525512.1 coordinate 517,375, forward strand.
TGTTTTGTGAAATATCAGACAACAGTGGAAAATGTTCAACGACAACGGGAAATTTTAGAGGCTGAATTCACTGCAAAATATCAATTGATCAGTATCTTTAATCAATTATTCTTCTCCACTAGACTGAGAATATACTTTCAGAAGCATAAGCTCACTGCCAGTGGTTAATTTTCTATATTTGTATTCCCTAAACAAACTGATAATCCTGTCATAGTGATTTTTGTATTTAAAACTTATTGCCCATTATCACCTGCCATACTGCTTTCTTCATGTATTACAAGTAAATTAAAAGATCATTTTCAATCTAATTTAAAGTCTGGATCAGCTGCTGCATCTGACATCATTTCAAAAAAGCAGACTAACTTATTGTTCCTTGACTGCCAGACATTTTGCATTCCCGTCTGATCTATCGTACAAGCAAACAAATAAGATAATTTACTGTGTTCATTCATGTGCAGCTACATGTGCAGCAGAGATGTATCTGCCTAATTTTAGGCTTAATATCTGACAGAGGAATTATGTGATCTGACTTGTTTCTTCTATGACCTATATTCCAAGTATCCGCCGTCATGTACAGGGCAGGTTTTATACGTTTCACACTGTTATGATATGTTGCGGTGGCTGTTGATTATGTTTGCCATTTACAGTGACTTGCTCACCAAACATTCAAAGTGGAAAACAATTTAGATTACCAGCTCAAACACAATGCAGCAGCGTTTCTTTCCCTGTTTTGGCTTCACGAGATAATGCTCAGATGATACTGGCTTGTGCTCTGAAATGAATTTTTGTGCTATGAATGGAAGAGCAAACTCCACTGAGGAGAGATACTGCGCATAAACAGGATAAAGGATGTAGGAACTGAATATCTTGTGCAATAAACAACAGATTTCTCATGTGATGTGTAAACTAATTTTCAAAGCATTTACCACTGGCATTAATAGAAGTCTGATATTGGATGAATATTGCCAAATGCATGATATATAGACTATTTTGAAAAGCTATGAATGAAGACTAGTGATTTAAAACTAGTTCAGGATCCACCTCTTCACTGAACTAGATATCTGACTGGATTTCCTGCGGTGTACTTCAAGCCCAACCAGCTGGCATCTGTAATGACTCCATCTTCCCTTACAAAAGACACATCAGGTCTTAAGACTATTCCAGACACCTATGTCAACAACCAAGGTCTTATGCGCTGCACATCGCTTAATCACAATGTGTGAGCTATGTTTTAAAATAGTTTGAAATTTCAATCGGAGGGACCCAGAACCTGGAGCTAACACAGTGACCCCTCTCACTTTGTAGGAGCTGCCTCCCATGCCTTAGCTGCATCTGGCTAGCTGGGGTAGCTCAGTCTAGTCTACACTATGGGGTTACAACCCCGCTGCATAAGGGAAAATCAAGAAAAGTCATTCCTGCCTCCAGCAAACAGACTATATGATGCATCTCTATGACTCATCCAAAACACCCTTGCACTTTGGTCCATATGAACATACTTATATTTATCTGCCCCTCATTTTTATTAGATACTTGAATCCTGTGTGTTTTTGTCTTTGTATTTTAACTCAGCTGCTATGACATTTTGATTTCCTTCCGGGGATTAATAAAGTGATCTATCTATATATCTATATCTATCCATCTATCCATCCATGCATCCATCTATCTAGAGGTTGGGCGATTTGACAAGTACATCGTTTTTCTTGGGACAGAGAAGCAGGGCTTGTCCAGTGGTAGCGCTACAGTCGTATGAATTGTCTCATTTCTATGTTGCATGTTGTTAAAACATTGTTGTGCGTTGATAGCACCATAAGTCTTGTTCATGCTACAGAGACGCCTTGGCCTACAAATCATATTCTCCAGATGTGCTAAGTTTAATTAGTACAAGACCAAACAAAAATCATCATTTCTATATTTTTTTTTAGCGCAAATGAAATGAAAAAAACTACCAATTCAACTGAAATCACAATGGCAATATCTGCCAAAACAATCAATAATGATTTTTTTTTGCATATCGCGCAGCACTAATCCGGATTATTGTCTGAATCTGCACCAAACTGTACAAACTCATAGATGTTGACACCATAAATATGTCAGATTTTTTATGAGAATTGTGAGTGAGAATTATGAGAAAGTGTCAATAAATGCCCTATATCACAATGTTAAATAAACTGATAAAATTTGTGGATCTGGCGCGTTAATCAGATTAGCACTAAAAATTTAATGAGTCCTTCCCTGGGCCATCCCTCCACCAAGTTTGGTGCAGGTTCAATGCTTTTTACATAATCCTGCTGACAAACAAACCAACAGACACGGGTGAAAACATGACCTCGTTGGTGGAGGTAATAATGGAGGCTATGATCAAATATATTTGGATCTTTCTGCTGTTTTTCAGAGATTCATCATTACCCTGTCTATGCTCGCTGACTTGCAGCTCACCTCCTCATCTAACAATCAAAAATAAACTTTGTCGGTCTCTGTCAAATGAACCATTATACTGAATACAATACGTCTGGCAAACAAAACTTCTGTTTGTCTTGTTTTGGTCTCTAACAATGCCTTTTCTTTTGCAATGTGGGGCCTTCCAAAGCATCCCCTGCAGACTTCTTGTTGTTTGAGGCCAAGGTTGGGCAAGACAGCCCTGGACTGAATGTTTACATAAATGAGCCAATTTAGCTGCATTTCACAGAACTGGACCGGCTGGCAGACTGACTAGCTGCTTTAACCACACACAGACACGGACGGACGCTGACAGAGACTCACAATAAATCACATAAACAAATTACCAAGTGGCAAAGTGCAAAACAAGATATCTTTATTCACCAGTGATGGCGGTGGTGGTCATGGTATTCCCAGAAAATTTAATTCCAAAAGAAGACAAATCAGGAGAGATAAAACAGGCGAAGAAGCAGAACATCACAGACCATCACAAATATCAAAGTCACAGAGGGAAAGAGGCATTTTTGAAAACAGAGACTGTGCTGCGGTTGCGAAAACCTGACGTTTCAGGTTGTTAGTGTCACTGTCAGCTTGGCCTGGTATGAAAGCAGAGCGGGAGGCACTGCACCAGAAAACCAAGCCAGGCTAGGCCATGACAGGCCAATGACCAAGGTAGAGAAAAGGCTAGAAAGATGACAAAAAAGCAGGCGTAAACTGAAATGAGCACAAACACTCAACACACACACACACACATTCTGATTGTGCCAATCCGGTGCCAGTAAATTGCTCTGTGCTGGAGAGCTTAGGGAGGCATCAGAGAGCCTGGGCAGCATCCTGCTCTGAGCTGCAGATCCCAAGCCGACTGAATGTGGATGCTTGGCCCAGTCGGCTGGATCAGCCGCTAATACACAGCCTGGGACCAGGGAATTACTGAGTAAGCACTGAGCCCCATGCAGTCGCTAGCAACACGCACGCACCAACGGGCACATGCACACAAAAAGAGGGGTGCATGCTTGGTCACAGGAATGCACGACATGCTTGCAGATTGTCCTGCCATGAAAACAGACAAAGGTGCAGCCAGATACTGTGGCATACATCTCCATGGACGCTAGTGAGGCAATATGGCTGAAATTAAAACAATATACAAACTATGTCTTTTCTTGTATGTCAGGCTTTGGCAAATTTAATGGAAACCATATAACATTATCAAAGTAAGCGCAATTAACTGTTCATGTGTAAGGCAAGAACTTAAGCACACAGACAATAATGCTGAATAAACGCCAGTCGTACTTGATTGCCTACATCGAATGTCAAAGGGAACACAAACATCCAGCTGTCTAAGCCCACAACTACTGACAGGATTACAGTTTTAACACCCTCTTCCTGTATCTACAAATCAGCTTGTGTGAGGACGTTTAAAGAGCAACTGAAAATCTGCTTTTTGCTGACCTACAGCGGTTTAACTTCTCAGCTTGCTGATGTAGAAGTGTACTCCTCGGTGTATCAGTACACTCTGACATCACCGCTGGGCCTGGCCATAGGTGCAACACACTTGAAGCTTTCAACTAGCTCGTCAGCTTCTGTTTAGGTTTTGGGGATTTGTGGCACAACTCACACAAGGTTTTGTAAGTTTTGTTTAGACTTTTTGAAAAAAAAATACCGCAAGTGCATCAACCCATGAACCCTGAGCTGACTGTATGGCATCCCCTATAGAAGCCACTTTTCTACAGCTTTGAAGACTTAGCATTTCTCTAAAGAGGAATGGCCTTCTGCAGATGGCGGCCCCCCACCAGCATCATGTACAAGTACCAGGCTTCTTCTGGTAAAATACCTCGCCTGAAAATAACTCCCACTAGCAGGCACTGGCCTACTTCCTAAAGTACTCACATCTGGCACAGAGACATAAAACCCCTGTAAGGTGCTTTTGAGAAACCCTTGCTTTATATTTAAAGCTCCTATTTGCTCAGTGTCTTGTTCTAGTTCCTTCCTTCCTCCAAGTCTCTCTGCTTCCATGTGATATATGAGCACAAGCTTTTTGATTGTGTACTCTTTATCCATGGTTTCCGGCCTCGAAGGAGCACGTGGATCGATAGGATGTTTAACATACTCCCTCTGCTTTTTAAAGCCTGCAGCGAACAAGCCCCTCACCATCGACCCCTAACCCCACCCGCTAGAGCGGATCGAAGGCCCCCCCATCACGTGACCGCCTTACACAACACTCACGGGAGGTCCTCTTCTCACCAGGCCGCCTCCCACTTCCTGCTCAGCTGCTGGTTACCAAGGTGAACCATCGCCATGGGCAACGGACCAAAAGAGAAGGAGGAGGACCGGGAGGAGGGAGGTGAGTCGGAGAAGAGATGTGAATAGATGTGAGAAGAGGGCATGAAATCGATGAGGCCATGCAACAGCTTTGCGGCTCATGTGCCCACACGCTGAGATAGAGATGCAGACGGGAACACACACATGCACGCACGCACACACGCACACTTAAGTAGAGAGTGAGATGACCTGGCATTCACGACTGCCAACAATCTCGTCCATATTACAGGAACGAGCGAGCAATGATACACACATTCCTCCCTCACAAGTTAAATGTTTCATCCATTTTTAGACTGCACAAATTAATCTTCTCCACCTCCACTGACATGAATATAAGTTTTAACTTTAACTCTCCTATAATTAAAGCAGAGCTTTAGCGCTTCATGCAGAGATTTCAAGAGTTTCATTTTTCAGAGACTGTGTTGCAAAAGGTCTTGTGTTTCTTTTAAATGTCATTCCACTAAAAACAGGGTTGCATATAAGCAGCAGTAGGACTAGTGATATTTAACAGGGAGAGAAATTAGAGAGGCTGTGAGAACACTCTGCTTGTCAACCTCGCAGCCGAGGATATATTTATAAAGAGACATCTATGGTAACAGCTAATACCTGACTGAATTAAAATGTGTCTCACTGATATAAAAGTCACTAAACAGGATCATAAGAAGTAATTTCATCAAAACTTTCAACTTGGAATAACAAGTCAAGAGTCAGGCATACCTCAGATGAAATTAAAACAGTAAGTACTTTATTAAAGCCTTTTATGAACTCCGATTTAAAAACAGCAGCGGCAGCTATTCTCATTTTATTTGACAATTCTAATTCAGAGAAAATCCATTTTCAAAACTTTTCCCCAGAACTGTATTGTTGTTGATGGCAAGCCCCCAGAAACAATCATCAGACCACCTGGGAACACAAATTTATTATGAAAATTTTGGCTGCTTACCATTTTGTAGTGTTAGCAGAAGGTCTAATGAGAATGATCAAACCCTATAGAGTGGATTAGCAGATCATCATCGCTGCTATTTGGAGATAGCAGGCTCATTACATGCGCTTTTACTCTCATTTATCTTCCTTTATGTATGAAAATAGATCCGTACATTTTAAACATTATAATCGTCACTGATGTTAAACAATGCATCCACTAGAGGGTGCCGATCTGAGTCAAAAATTACAGTTCCCGTCCGATCTCCGTCGAGCTGTTCTGTAGTAGTTGTTTGTCCCTTTTCCCCGGCAAGGTAACATCATATATATGTTTATAATTTCTCACCAAATCGCACAATCTTTTACTAACCTCCCGCCATTTTCAAAAGTTCTCTTCTTCGTTATGTTCTGCTGGTCTGGCTTGAACTGTGGGCTACGCTGCTCAACACTGCCCCCACAGTTTCCGATGGTACTGCTATGTTTGGTCCGTATCCGTAAGCTTCCAGGGTACGTGCAGAAATACGCACAAAATGAACACAGAGTACAAGGAGCACAGGACGTTTCGTCCGTATCTGGCATAGATCATAAATTAGCCTTTAGACGTCATGATCAAATTATCCCGCAGTGCAGTTTAAAAGGTACGCTACAATCAATGGCCACTTACTGACCAGCTAACTACCATCATGCATGGCTCAGACCAATAAAAAATGGTTTAGATGACTGCCAGGTGAAAGCAATGATCTGAAGTGTCTGAAATTTGTTTTGTTTTTTTCCTATTGGTGTCATCTTTAAGAGTTCCAAATACAGTGAGTGATTGAGTGAGTAACCTTAGTGCTTTTAAAGCTGCCATGTTCAGACTGTGTGTAAAAATACACATGTAGTGTATTCTTACACTTCATGGTGGGTCTCACTCGTGGGAAATCTGATGCCTACACCTACTCGAAGTGACGGTTTGAAAATCTGATCTCCCAAACAACAGCTGTGTCAAGAGAAAGCTGATTCAACTAACATCACAGAATCACATAGTGGCTGAGTTTGTTCACTTTATTCACACCATCATACATGAATTCTTGGCTCCCGAAGTTCAAAATGTCAAAGTCTCACAAGGCCAGCTGTACAGAAAACACAGAGGCATTTGTTGGAGGGGGGGAAAGAGGTTTGTGTCAAAAGGGAAATGTGAGTTGGAACAATGAAATGGTAAACCAAGTTTGAAATTTCCACACCAATTCGGTGGCTCATGGAGGGGGCCGGGGAGGAGACTGAAAACAAATTTGCAGTGTAACTGAAAGGAAAGTCTGGTGGTAGATCTTTGTCAGCAGCAAATTTCATTGCAATCCACTACCACACTGTAAAACTGTCTTTATGCATCTGTAAATCCTATTGTCAGTATCTGTAGGCTGTTCAGTCATCTTTTATACCAACAAATACTTCAGCTTTATTGTTCCCTGCTTTATCTGACTTTTAAAAAGTATGTACATGTTTGCTGTTCTGACAGCCCCTGCGTCTTGAAGCCAATTTGTGTATAATTTGAGAATTCAATTCTCCAGTGGCAGTAATATGGCAGTATGAAGGCAATAAATGCCAGATCTGACCTGGGAAGATAAATGTGCTGAACACTGTAAATTTTCAGATTTTTTTCTACAAACAAAATCATGCTGAAAGACGCTATAATGACTTTTAAAATTCTATAACGTTCCAGCCATTTACTTGATCAAATATTCCTTTAACGAACCACCTACGCACACTTCACTGAGTGACAGACCGATGTGATAGCCCTCTGCTCTGTGACCAGCCTGCCAGGCACAATAGACACACACTGTTTAGAGCACCTCAGCGGCCACTCGGTGGGGGTCAGCTCTCCAACCGCGCAGTTTCAGCTCAAGCCTCTGCTGTGCGGAGGGGAGACAAGCGCAACTGCACAAGAGCCTCCATTACGGCTCTGGCACAAGAGCCCTGCTCCATTATGGCTTTCACATAAGGGCCTTCATTCGGGCTCTTAGTCATTCTAATGAGCTGTGCTTTGCAGCTCTGCAGAGCCTCTGACTCGGTCTGTGCCGGGGCCCCGTGTAACAGCTCCCACGCGACTCCAGGCAGCCCCTAATGCGGGAGAGCGCTCAATGAGGATTGTGATTTTTTTATTTCTGTAATTGTGAAGCTTCAGAGGGCTCTTAGGCAGAGATTTAATGGCGTCTAATGGAATCTCATCACAGAACAAGAGAGAAAAAAGGACAGAGAGGGAGAACACTGACTAATGTCTCTACATACTTTTGCTTTGCTTTTCGCCCTTAATTCTGTGAATGTAATTACCTTCTTGAATGACACTTTATATAAAATGCTGTACACATAGATTTTGGTGTGTATATGTGTTTATTTACCTGTGTTTTTAACCTGACGAACAGGCAATGTTTTGGACAAATTCACAGGATATAATATTAATTCATGTGGGGAGAGTGTGTTTTGATTTTGTTGGTATTGGGAGGTTGTTTGTCTTATGATAATGACCAACTAGGAGCCACGATTCACCCAACAGGTAATTTACCACTGCATTACTGGAAAAATAGTTCACGTACATTTCTCTGTATCTATTCGATCCTGTCTGCATCTTTAACTCCCAGCGGTGTTTGACTTGTCTCTTTCTCACTCCACTTTTTTCTTGTTATTTCCACCTAAAAGCAACAAATGACAGCATCCCTAACTCTCTTTTCACTCTGAAATCCCTTTATCCCCTTTGCAGCCATCTCATATTTCTCTCACTCTTGACCACGCAAAACAGTCTCACTGCTTTTTGTCTCCCAGCTGGTTCAGGTTAAAGCCTCCCACACGCATCTTAAAACTTGCCTCTGCAGTACAGTTAAAAATGACAAGTTATTGCAGTGTCAGCGGTCGTGGTTATATGCCAGGCCTCTTTTTTTACACAGCAAATGCACACGCAGGACGCCATGCATCCAGACAGTTGCTGCTCACCAGGTAGCTCTATTAAGTGACCCGTCTTAATAAAAGGCTGCATAGTCCAGAAAGCAGCAGCATCATCTGAAGATACAGAAAGGGCACAGAAGCTCTGTAAGGCATAAATGGCCTGTCTGCTGCTGCATCAGCCGCTAGACAAGGATACACACAAAGCGTAGGAAATGCAAAGCTTCAAGAAATTCATTCTGCTGCAGGAAAAATGGCCGCTCCCAGTGGTCACCAGTGTATCACATGCAATATTAGCTTTGTCCATGAACTGTTCTCTGCTCAGTGATTCATGCTTTAGGGAAACTCAATAACGATTTCTTCCTTTAAAAGACCAGACGATGATATGAAGATACCATAAATAACTGAAAATCTACAGAGACGGGACCAAATTGGAAAATTATAAGCAAAGCGTTGGAAGTTCTTACGCAGCACTCACTTGTGCATGTTAACGTAAGCATTATCTTTGAATAGCACGACGTCATGTGCTGCTGTCGTTGTGAGCGGCACCATCCAATCAAATCACGTTTATACGAATCTCCAGAGAGAACAAGATGAGGAATCACCATGCTCTCTATGATTGTATTTTACTTACATACAAGAGAAATCCAGCATGGTGAGAGATGGCAGAGGTAGGTGTCTTGTTGTGGGGTTTATTTCCCCTGTACTTCCCTTCGGCATTCTAGCAACATAGCCTTCTAGCTTCAAAGCTATGTTGTGTGTCCTAAGCAGGAAACTGACTGGTTGTTTTCAGTATGACGATCATGCCAACACCAAGTGTCGAGTTCTCTGTTAACCATCTTAAAATAAAACTGTAGGCGGCTTAAAAACAAAGACATGGCTTTTTCTTGTTCCTCTATACAAATTCAGTATATCTCAATTTCTGTTCCCTCTAGATTTCCAACACTAGCTCAAACACACAGTTATTACAGTGATTATAGCAGGGAGGAGTCTGTCAGTTACAGCATCGGTGTCTGTACCCACCCTGCCACAGCAGGCACCCAGCTGTGTCCTAGACACAAACCTAATCACAGAGGCATACACTGTACCAGCCATGAATGTAGCGCCTTAGGCGTTATTGTAAGGCTTTGACCAATTAACACATTTATATACAGTGCATGTAATTGAAGTACATTACACTGATGTCAGCTCTTTTAACTATGAAGGGTAGGGGACATGAATAAAAGTTTGATTTGCAACAGTGCCCATGATGTCCAAATACAACCCATGATACTACAGGGGCACAGTAGGTACCTCAGTAAATAATACAGAAATATATATTTCCCTTTGACACATTTCTGTCATCTGAAAATACACATCGTCATATCACCAAACCCCAGTTGTTACAGATTCTTTTGCCCAGATTAAAGCAGCATTTGTGACCTCTTCTACCTTGATGCTTCAGTTGAAATAGACTAAGCTGATGTTGTCTTTGTGACTGAAACACAACTGGAGGTTCTCTCACATCTCTATTTGTGAGTTAGAGACATCATCCACTAATGTCTGTCCTTATTTCTCTGAGCAGCAGTACGCAAGTCAAAGTGTTGAGTCTCCCTCTGAGTCATGTGTGCACACAACCAGCCATTACCTGCTATCTACTGAGCAGCATCTCTGCATTTGTCTTACTAGTTCAATTACTATGTACACTTCACTTTAACATCCTGGTCAGATTCTCACTGGGATGAAACATGTCTCGTGAGACAATGTTCATAATTGGTCAATACCTTATTGTTTACAAGAGGATTAATTCATCATGGATATTAGCAGAAATGTAATTATTTTGCATGCAACCATATGGGAAATGTCACCAGTGTAACATTAAAGACTATAAAACATGTGGTACAGTATATTATGTTGAATTATAACACAGCAGCAGCAGCAGGATGCATTCAGCAGTAAGCTATTAAAGATTAAAAACGGTATACCATTTTCACTTCCTGAAATGGTACACTCATGTTCTACAAACAGATGCATCCACACAGAAATCTAAACAAGATGTGTGTTTTCTACTATGCATGGAGGCGTGCCGCATATAACAGAGAGGAGAAAGCAGAGAGAGAGTGAGAGGGGGGAATACAGGGAGAGAAAGAAGACATCGAGAGAGATCAAAGGTTGACACACTGACAGTTGTCTTTGATTCACCTGTAAGCCTTCGTAAGCATGCACACTGCCTGCACTCAGGAATGCATGCAGGCAACTCACACTTACACACAAACACACACAACAGTGGTTGACAGCACGGAGCACCAAATTTACATTAATAAGACTTCTTGTTTTTCCCTCACTTAGACAAGAGATATTTGAAGCATTTATTAAATTATTAATCTTTTTATTTATTCATTTAGTCAGTCAGTCAGTCATGTTTTTTTCATGGCTGAGAAGCTCAGTGTAATTTCATTGAGCTACCAGATGGTTGAGGGTTTAATTAACAACTTCAAAAGCAATAACTGGAGAGCTGGCCAAATACACACCACACACGCACGCACGCGCACAAGCACACGCTATAAGCTGCCTATGCAAAAGTCCTGTGCAAGCACAAATGCATATCATCTACACTCGCTTATTAATTCATACTGCACAAAAATCAAACAGAAAAGTGGCCATTGTACGCTCAGTGTGTTTATGTACAGTTCCTTTCTCCTCGTTATGGAGCCTGCTCCCCAAGCTCCCCAGACTGTCTGTGAAGGCGATAGTTGGAGTTGAGGGGAGGTGCTGTGGATGGGCTCTGAGCTCCCAGACTGTAAGTCACACCCTGCTGATTGGATCTTACTGGTCTCTCGGGGACAATAAAAACACGTCGTCTTCTCTTCATCTCTCCCCCTTCTCTGGCTTCACTGGCAACCATAGCCATTATTTCAGTATAATGACATTATTTTGATTGGCGAAGCAAACAGTGGGCCTCCATCTGCTCGCATTAGGCATAGTAATCAGACAGCGCTGGGTTGTGTTAATATGACTGGCACGGGGCAAAGAGCCTTTAACCCATCCTGGGGGTCACCCAGCTTCTGCAGTGTCTGACTCTTTTCTTCAGACATAACACAGACAATCCACAGATAGTTGCAGTATGTTGGCCTCCACTAGTACTGAGTCCATTCACTGATGTTACTGCCCAGAAACAAACTCATGAGAAGCCAAAATAAACAGAAACTGATTCTCAAGAACAGCTGGCACCAGTTCAATGAACCGTATGGTATGGCAGCATTCCTGCATCCAGTATCATTTGCCACCAAATCATTATTGGAGCCATGTGAAAATGGCAAAGCTATCACGATTTGGTCCTACCTTAAAGATAATCAAAAATCAAATGGCAAGGACAGAATTTGAGCAGAGCAGGAGCATTGTTCCTGAATGAATGTCTTTTCATTCTTATGCCTGCCAGATATCTCTACAGTCACGGACAGTATACTGTGTGATAAAATGCTCAGGGTATAATTAAACGCCTCTTGGTGTGCAAGATTATCAGTAGGTTCTTATTTATTTCAAGGTCATATCTGACCCTTTAACTAGATAGAAGAGCAACGTGAAGCAAGTCAATACACTAGATCTCGTGTGGAGAAGCAGCACCAAGACATCTGCTCTCTTCGGTCTGAAAGGTTCAAGTCTGTTGGACTTTTGACCACACCCATCACAGGTAGGTATGTTAGTATGGACGAGTCGGAAACACAGATAAAAAGGTTATTAACATGGCTGCTGTCACAATTCCTGTCTCGGCTACTCTGCCTCTGTCTCCTGCTGTTCTCCATCCACCCACCAGATGCCCTCAGTCATTCCCACCAGTCCCCCTTTCCTGACTTCCACATCCACCTGCCCTGCAGTAACTCCTGATCTCCTCCACCCACTCACACACCTGTCTCCATTTAGCATTTATTCCAGTCAGTTCCACCTGTTCCCTGCCAGATCGCTGTGTTGTCCTTCATGCCGTTTCCTACTGAGGTTGCTGATTCTTGCCACCTGCTGCCTGTTTCCCGTTTTGTTCCTGTGCCCGTCAGTTACTCAACTGCTCCTTCCTGCCTGGTTGTCCTGCATTTGTGTCATCCTTGTAATCTATTGTGAGAGGCTGTCGTCACTCTTTAAGGGGTATGGAGAAAAAAAACGAAGATTGGCTTCGTTGTTGCCCTTACATGACATCAAGCTCTTAAGCTAAGAGGCATCTGGGTGCATCAGAGTGGGGATTTGGGTTGATTAGAGCTGACTTGTAGTATGACTTTGGTTAGACATTAGCGCCAATTATGAGACACGTATATCCTTGTTTCAATATAAAGAAGAAAAAAACATAACTAAAGATAAACATAACTTTATTTGAATTTTTTTTTAAAAATACCCCAAACCAAGATGAAACTGGACAAAGACACGGTCAATGCCATGATTTACAATACTGATGCCCACATTAAATAAGTAAAAGATTAATGATAATTGTGGCAGAAGGGGCTCAACCATTTTATCAGCTTGCCAAAACCAAGCGACATCTACAAAGTCTGTTAGCCCAAGATTGGCAACGGTCTCCAGTCAGCACTTGTTAGCGATACTAGATCAAGTCAACGGGGAATCGAGACAGTTGGCTCATTTAAATGTTCCAGAAAGTTCTGTTACTTGTTTCTACTCTTACTGTAGGTCAGGAACCCAAATGGCTTGAACGCGTTTTGATTTCCAAAAGAAATAGTTTATGTCCCTATTGACTTTCGACTGCTGCCAACAATTTCTATCATACTGTCTTAAATAAAACACATAAAAACAGGAAGAGAAAAAAAAAAAAGTCTTTAGATGTTTTGAAGGATTCATGATTAATAACAAATATAACAGCTTATGAAATTCTGAGTTTGCCCTTTGGATTAGTGAGTGTGTCTTTGTGTGTGAGTGTTCATACAGCCACTGTGCGTATAGTGTGCAGACGGCATACATATTTTCTCACTGTCATCTATTGTTTGCAGGGTAAACAGGACAATAAGGATCTTCAGAAGGCCCCCAGATCAATGTCCTTCCTGCTGGAAATGTCAGTCCAGTCTGTTCATTAATCTTTTGCCACTGAACAAAACAAAGAGCTTTGTTGGATATTGGACCATCCACCATCGCTTTGATGAATAATCCCCCTTTGCTCACAACAAAGGGAAATTGCTTACTGTACAATTTTGCCACCTAAATCAGATTCCTCTGTGCCTACCTTTACTTTCACATTAAGTAGTATATATATATATATATAAGGAAGAAGCCACACAAAAGGTTTCCAGGGACTATTTGTGCGGTGGCCATAATGAAGGTCCACAGCTTTTCACATCATCTGCAATTTATCAAACTAAATTTCAACATAAATCATTTTTTAAATTTACTACCTGGCCAACTGAGCAATATCGCATAAATCCTTTTTGTCCCAATTTCGCAGGACAGACAGCAAAAGGAAACATGGGTCTTTTCAATCATTTAAACAAATGGCCAGTGCTTTCGCTTATCTGGGGAGGAAGGTCTTGTGGTTAGTAGTCTATTAAAGCACAAAAAAAAAAAAAACACTCAGGATAACTGATTCTCAACACAGCCCACTGTGTTTTGGAGCAGAAACTTTGACTAAAGGCACAGCTGTGCCAAATCAAATGTATTACGGCATTTATTTGAGGTTATGTTTCTTTACGGATTTGCACCTACAGTTTTTCTTCTTTTTTTATTCTGATACATATATTCAGCCATGAGATGCACAGAATACAGCTCTATATGAGCTCGCCGCTATGGTTGCAGTGAAAAGAAGCCCATCTTCCACCACTGTAGACTGCTGAATGTCACATGTGCCAATGTTAAAGAAAGCAATTAGCCACTGTTGGCATGTCCTGGTCTGTGGATGAGTAATGGCTGGCGGGCCGGGAGTGTCTAGCCCTGATAAATTCTACTGTCCCCCTGCCTTATTAGTACAATGACTAACTGGAGGGGGGGGGCTGCAGCTAAGGTGATAGACCATAGGGGGTGTCAAAGATAAACCCAGATTGACAGCAGAGCGTGGTGGCTAAATGCTAATGTACCGAGTGACATTTCCGACGCCGGCCCGGGTTAGCTTAGATGCTGCTGGCGTGCTGACAGACGGAGCTGCAGAGATGGGGAGGGAAACACCCAAAATACCAGTGCACCGACTCTTTCTTCCTTCTCATCCCTTCTTCATTCTTCAAAATGAAAAGAAGGTGAACGTGGCAGAGAGGGTTGAGATGTTGTCATGAGGTTTTTATCACAAGTTAGCAGCCTAAGCTAATAGCAGGTGCTTCAGTCACTGATAAAGAGAGCGGCAGGTAAAGATGGCACCATACGGAGACCAAAGGGAGACAAAAGCAGAGAAGAGGAGAAGACAACAGTGATATTTAGCCAGAGAAAAGCCCCCGCTTTGCCTTCCCATCAGCCACCTGGGGAGTTTAGCCCGAGTGATACTTTGTCCGCTAAATCCCCAAGCACTGCTTTTGTTGATAAACCCGCTGCTTCGTCTCCTCCTCCTCCCCCGTGAGGATGATTTCTATCTCAACCCTCAATTTCCAGGAGTTGCCAGACCATTACAGACAGGAGAAAAACTTCTGCGACTTTTTTTTTTTCTTTTTCGGCTGGTGGTTGGAAGTCGAACGCCTGTCGAGGCAGAGCGAGGTCTCATCTTTCTGGGTGGTCGGACGTGATGGTGTGTTGAAGCTGTGTCTAATTGGAGGTATTTTTAACATCGAGTGGTGCGTCAGCCAAAGAAACCTCCAGAGTTATGAACGCCACCTTTAATGGAATCTAATTAGTGGACGGGTGTGCTAACAGGAAACCAGTGAGCAGAACAAGCATTCCTGTACGTTTGTGCGAGTCTGTGTGGGTTCTCCTTATCCGATTGCTCACTGAACAGTTCTGACACCTAATGCATTGTGACATAACGTGTGTGTGTGTGTGTGAGCGGGTGTGTCTATAAGAACAAGCATCCCAGAACAGAGGTTACTGGACCGTATATATTAAATAGGGTACACATTAGAAAATGAATTTTATACTTAATTAGAGCTACAACGAACAACAATTTCAATATAGATTAATCACTCCGGTTTTCATATTTAATGAATTGAGTTGTCTATAAAATATTTGAAGATGGTAAAAATGCCCATCTCACATCCCAGAGCTCATGGTGTTTTTTTTTTTCACAAAGGTTTAATAAAACATAAAGTTGTTCAGTTAACAAAGATGAATTAACACTGAGAAAAGCAGCAAGTTCCCATATTTGCGAAAAAAGTCTGTTGCACACGCATGACAGAACACTGATTGAGTGCCGCCGCTTCCCCTCTCTCCCAGTTTCAAAAAGTTCATGGGGTTTGACCTAAACAGTTTAGATTATTATCAGGAGTGAATCACACACCTCTGTCTCCCAATTGATCATATATGGCCAGGCTTGCACTTGTAGCTAGCTAAATTCTACCGTCCATGCTTGTTAGTAAAACAGACGGCATGCTTTCAGCAGAGCAGCAGTTATCTTCAGTCTAATAATAATGCCATACTATAACCAACAGCCTTGTAATGCTTATATTTTACAAATAAAACTGTCCTATATACAATTAGCTTTCATTTAAATATTAATTATCTCAGGTAAACAGTGCCATTATCATATATGTGCACAGCGGTGATGTACATCCCAGTGTGACCAGTGGAGGCAGCGCAGCCACTGGCCAGTTTGTCTGATTTCATCCTATCGGCACTATTTAATCGGCCAAACCAATTAACTGGTCAACCTCTCATAAGTGGAAACGAAATGGCAACTTAGCCTGATTAAATGGCTAATCATTTCAGCACTATAGTTCATTATTTCAAATATTTTTACACCTTTGATGTTATCTCACTAATAATATTGGGAAATCTGACAGGAAATCTGTGCCAGTCAATCCAAGTGAATGACCCTAGTTAGCTGCAAACAACACACACACACACACACAGATTACAGTATTGTTTTTGGAATTAGAAAAAGACAGATTCAAGAGAGATTAGTCTTCTCAGGCGACATAATCAGATTTAGTTTTTGGCCCTGAGCATCCTCTGGAGCAGCGCTGATCTGATCTGATCCCGTTTTTGAGCACAACAGCAAAAACCCAGACATAACCCTGCCCTCCTTCATCCTACCCTCCTCTCCTCCTCCTTCCACCCTTTTATTTCCACAGCTCCATCTTTCCATTCCGTCTCCTCAACCTCAAACTTTATTAAACTACCTCATTTATTTTGGTGCTGTGTAGTCCTTTCTTCCCATGTCTGCCTCTGTCTTTCTTCTTTGCTCTGTACCTTTTTTCTAAACAAGTAATTTTTTTGCTCATTACTGCCTTCTGGAAGCATGAAAGTGAGTCTAAAAGGAACATTAAAGGCTGTAGTGTTTATTTGTGTATTCACTGGGTTAAAAATGCCAACTAGTTGGCCAATAATGTCTGTTTTCATGATGAACCTTCCCTTGGAGTTTACACCACACACTGAGTTCATTACAATAGATCAGTGGAGAAAGAAAAAGGGAAGGATGGACAAAAACACACATGCATACGCACTCTCACAGATAAGTATAATGGGTCTCCCTTTTATGATGAGCAGCGGTAATTAAAAATGGCACTCTGTGTAACACGGCAGGGTGGAGGGAGGGAAAGGAGGAGGGAAGGGAGAGATGGGAGATGGACGGAGAAGGGGGGTGGGAGGAAAGGGAGTCTGGTCTGGTCCTCTCTTTAATGAGGATCCTAATCAACCCAGCGGAGGCTGGCCTGAGACCCCCCAGGTTCATTAGACCAGAAAAACCAGACTGCCTGTAACGGAGGGGAAAGGGAGGTGGGGGTGAGACCAAACCGTAGAAAGAAAGACGGGAAAAGTTTTTTACCGATTGATGAAGCAAAGAAGTGTTAGAGGGGAGGCAGAGAAAGGCAAGAAAGCAAAAGGAAAATCCAGTGAGAGACAGAAACGAAGGGGGGGTGGAGATGGGAGGATGGCCAGCGGAGATAACAGCGTGGGTCATTGGGCGAGTCACGGCTGCCATCGATCCCCTGATTGGCTGTCTGACGGTTTCAACACAGCTGCCAAACCCTTTAACACGGGGTGTCTCCTACTGTGTGTGTGTTTGTGACTTTGTGCGAGTGTGAGTCAAAATGAGTACTATCTGTGCCATATGTAGTCCATGTCTTTGCCACCAGAACTGATATCTGTCCAGCTTCCTCAGCAGGATGATAAGAGCACCTTACAGCTGCACTGATAAACACACACACACCACCCTTTCCCCAGCCAGTGAGACAAAACCTGGAGGTCTGTGTGCGCCTGTCTGTGTGCGCCTGTGTGTGTGTGTGTGTGTGTGTGTGTGTGTGTGTGTGTGTGTGTTGAGAGTAACGTTTAGTGACGTGTGCACACTGTGAGGTGAGAATGTTACAAAGTGTTATACTGGCCCTCAGCCCTTCCTTTCCTGTCCTCTCACATTGATTGGACAGCAGGACAAGGAACACACATTGCTTCCAGCAGCCCACTCAAGTCCTCTCCTCCCTCTAAATGCCAAGACACAGTATGTGTGTGCATGTGTGCGTCACTATCAATTTTGTCTGGGGAAAATTCTTATGGCTTATAAACAACCATATATGTTGTTTAAAATGACCAACAGCTGTGCTTTTCATTCTTCATCTGCGATGTAGATGGATATGGTTGAGATAAAATTGGGGCTGAATATCAGATAACTTTAACTAGTTTAATTTTTTTTCTTTTTGAATAATCACTTCAAGGAGCTGCATGATAAGCAGCTCTTTAGTATTTTAAGCTTCTTTTTTTTTCCCCCTCTATTAACCACTAAATGTACCCAGTTTATTCTAAGGTGCCATCAGCTGTTCCCCTTCAAGTCTGATTTGAGAAACACTACCAAACAAAAACCAGTGCTTTTTAACACTTAAAACTACTCAATACATTGTATTTGACATGGGTCAAGACTGCAGACAACTCAATACACTAAAATAGAATAAATAATGAGAATCATGGGTAAAAAGGAAGCATAGGCAACATAAGGGAAACGCATATTTTAACATACATATAAAAATATCTAGTCCCCATAAAGATTTACGGATGTTTAAATGTGATTTGAGGGGGGAGACACTTACGGGAAAATGGTCAGATCTGTACATGATCATTTTGAAGGTTGTGAAGAAAATAAACTAAAAAGGTTAAAGCTATAGGTTTCAGCTCTTTGGATTTGGACCTTCAGGGGCCCCTTGGTGCTCACCTAAAGCCAGCCTCAGAGCAATGATTGCACCCAAGGGTGCTTCTTTGGTTAATAACATAACCATAGCAGACGACTCCCTGTAGATGCTACTATTATACATCAGATCCTCCACTATGTTTAACATCTGGGTGTTGATTTAAAAGGTTATTTTGTGTTTTAGTCAGGGCTCCGGCTTCTGTGCTCCTGACACCAGGTTATACATCTTTGTGTCCAGGCCTTGGATACAAGTGGTTTCTAAATTTAAATGGCAGTGTTGCCAGAAGTGAGATTTCTGACACTCAAACATACAATTTTCATTGAAGCTATGTCTCAGAGGGTTTGATTCAATCTGCAGTGTTTTCTAAGACTGTAATTTTGGGATCTTTAGCAATGATTGCTGTTCGACTTGGTCTGACTTCTTCCTCTTGCAGAGTACAGTTTGCCTGTGTGGGGAATACGCTGTCAAATTTTTCAAATCTGGTCCCCCTCTCCACACTAATTATGACGCAGTTTTTGTGACAGGTAATTCTGCAAGTTTAGCACTAACAATTGCACTTTGTGAAACGACAGGTTGTTTCACGATGCTTTGACAAGTAATTACAGGAACAACATGATGATATTTTCTGCATCTCCTTAACACAATTAAAAGGCATATGTCTTAATATGACTCTTGTAGAGCAGCATTTTGGTATTTCTGCAAAAATTTTACTTGGTGTAGACAAAGACTAAAGCCGAGATAAACACTGAATACTGATATATAGATGCATGGACTTCCTGTAGAAAGTCAGCAAGCACAAACCATCCACCTGTCCTGCCCACAGCTAAGATACTGTGACTACTCCACAAAGATTTCCATGCCAGACAACAAACATTCATTATGCTAGAGACAAACAATTCAAATTCTCCTCATCTAAATAGGCATTACAGCTTAGAGGAGTAAACAGGATTCACAGAGGAGCTTAAGTCTTTAGGATGCTGTTGTGCTTTTCTTGGCTTTGAGGATATTGAGGCACCTCTCTGTGCTAAAATCGCTCCCTGGGTCGTATGCATCTCACTGCATTAGAATAATCACCTGTTTTGTTTAACTAAATTATGGAAAACAGGACTGCATTATGACTGAGCAAACAACTATTTTTAATCCCGAATGTGTAACTCGATTAAACGCAGTTTAATGGCACTCTTTCTGACAGTGTGAGCACAGCTAAATCGATACATACTTTACACAAAAGTTTGCTGCTTAATAAAATTTGTGCATTTAATAAGCAAATTATTCTAATCATAAACCTCTTGCCAAAGCAATTAGTGATAAATTATAATCTTATGATAAATTATCTTGTGTTGACAGCCTGGGGGAACGCTGCAATCAAACATTAATTATTCATTGGGTAATTAAGTTCATAGGTGTTTCTCCCTCCCTTTCTCTCCTGCACTCTCCCTTATTTTTTCTCTGGGACATGTAGGTTGAGTGTCCAGAGTTTAGTCATGCAAACTTTTCATTGGATCACTTTGTGTCAAACTTGAAAACGCCACAAAGACCGACACCTTTGAACCTGCTTATCTGTATCGTTTGACCACCTCAGCTGACGAAAATGTATATAAAACTTAATCAAAGACAAGAAAACAATTAAATAGTGAATGAGATGATTAAAAGACAACTTGCATCAACACTGAAAGCTCATCAGGGCTACAGCTGCCACTGTAGACACTGATGACATGTCTTCATTATTGTTTCTGGGAATTTGGGAATCTGAGTTGCAGCCACATTCAACATAGTGGGATTTTAAGGCTTACTCTGGTGTTCTTCGCAGTCACTATCTATTTAAACGTGTGAGTGAGTTCAAATAAAATAACAGGATTCAGTATTATTCTACTGGAATTATCTTCCTGGCAGTGTAGGGAATTCTTTAAAACAAAATTTGGTCCATCACATAGGGGATAAAATTAACAAAAAATGTTTAATGAATGGCAGACTGACCATCATTTAATTTGTTAATTTTCCAAGTGTTTTCTGGATTTAATTAATCAATTGTTTTCTCTATAAAATGCCAAAGAAGTCCAAAATGCCACTGTGATATCTTCAAATTTTTTCTAATTTACATGAAAAAGACATAGAAAAGAAACAAATCCTCATTGAGAAAGCAACATCCAACAAATGTTTGACATTTATGCTTTAAAAAGAAGGACCCAACAAAAAAACAACTTATTGATTATAAAAATAGTTGCTGATGAATTTTGTGTTTAACTTCAGCTCTAAAACATTTCCTTTGGTGTCTAGCCAAGCATTTCATGAGGGGGTGGGGTTGAACTGAGAAAATGTGGACTCATGACTTCCAGTATTTCTCAAATCCTGGCAACAGCCCTGAAACTCTTGTGACTACAGTGCCAAAATGTGAGTTGACACAATGTCATCCATAGCTGCTGTTCATCATTTTCCAAAGATGCTTTATTACAGCATTTTACCCTGCGTCAGTGTCAAATATGAAAATATTGACATGGAACGCAACCACCTGCTAAAATGTTTGTTGTAAAGCATCATCTTTTCAGTCTTTTACCACCGACTATCAGCATCTAATTTAGGCAGTGTAGACTTAACAGAATCATACTGATTTTCCACAACTGTATGCAAAACCTGCAGCAGCACTCACAGAAAAAAAACAACTTTCTCATGACTACATATAATTGACAATTCAAACCTTAGCTCTTCTCAGACAGAAAGACAGGTACCGAATTGTGTTCTGAAAATAACCGGCCGGCCCAGATATGTCAGATGAGGTTGAAAAGACAAAGCGTGTTCGCAGGAAAACAACGCCAGCATTCATCAAGTTCAATTACATGGAAGAGACATCAAACTTAGACAACAAGACGAGCAAAGCAGCTCTAGTTTTGGGATAGGGGTTTTTCTTTTTTCATATTAAAAGGGGTTTTTTTCCATCTCACTGGAAGAGACAGCGAAATACCAATAACAAAGATTTGGATGAAGACATGAAGAAAATTAAAGAATCAAAGAAATAATGAGCTCTAACTGTCCCTCTTTGTTTTTTCCCCTCACAGCTTTGCTCCAGACATCTATCAGACCCTGTCTCCCTCTGGTTCTCCCTGTATGATGGAGTGGCATGCTGCTGCCATCTAAAGGTGTAAGACAACTTTACTGAGGGGCTGTGCAGTGTTTTTTTTGTGTGTGTGTGTGTGTGTGTGTGTGTGTGTGTGTGTGTGTGTTGACAGAACTGTGAAGCACTTCATTACAGGTTTATCCAATACATCTCCCCTCAGTCTAAGTGAAATACTTATCCTGTGTAAAATATAAATGATCAAGTAATGGCTTCAAAGTGCCACTTGTCACCAAGGATGTATTGCTGGGTGGCTGTGGGAGGGCGAGAGGTTGAGAAAAGAGGAAGGTGAGGAATTTGATTAGACGACTAATGCTGCTGTGTCCGATGTAGAGGCAGGAACACAAAGTGATGATAACACTAATCCCTTGTAAGCCCCGACCAGGTATAACTGCTGGACAAACATACATTTAGTAGTGTAATTAAACTCAGGTCTTAAGGCTTTCTGTATATATAATGGATAATACTCTGCATGGTATGCTGAAAGTTGCTTGTACACACAAAGAATACAACCATCACTGCCATATTTTCTTATCTAACACTATGAATAACAATGTATTCTTGGAGAAAATAAACATGTTTTACATTGTGAAGCTTAACCAAAGGACAGGGGCGCTATAGTCTGCACAACACTTTCTGATAAACATTAGACAGCATAACAAGTTGGAATAGAAAGCTCATACAGAGGTTAATAAAGCTCTGAAGATCAGTTTCATACAATATATATCTATTATATAATTATAATGAACATATACATTTTTTTTTACACCCATCTGATTGTTGGGGAAGTGTCCATAACAGTTCATTAAATGTTCGCAGAGAAGACCTCTGATTGGCCGAGAGTATGATTTATTTTTAGATAACCGCACTGCTGTATGGCATCAGCTGCCTGGAAATATTCTCATTTCATCTGTTACTAGGAAACAACTTCTCCCACTTGTTGAAGTTGTAATGTACAGTTTATTCTAAAGTTGTCTGAAGAAATGTATCTGTCTAATAGACTGTATGAATAAGCACTACTTGGCTGTGGTGTATATGTATCTGTATAGTTAACTGTGATTCCTGCAGTTATGCCCCCCCCAAAAAAATAATAAAATAATGAGCCTATAATCAGAATACCTACAATTTCAAAGTAACAATACCTTCTTTAACAAAAAAATCTAAACAGAATATATCATTTTAAAAAAAACAGCAGCCAAATAAGAATTTTCACTGAAAGAAATTGTCAAAATTCAATTTAAATAATTTTGATTTAAATAATTTGCTGACCAAATCTGATCAGACATTCATTGCCAGCTTTGAAGACAGTTTCAAGAATGTTCAATTCTTGTTATCACAAACACATATGGGCTTTACATGTCCGATTATACAATATAATACACTTGGCGGAGAGGTCTGTTATTTTCTCATATTAGGACACCTAATTGTGCATTATTTCTTGCATACCAGTCTAAAAACAAATTAAAGACAGCCAAACTCTTTTCTGCTAATTAAAAGTAGGCAAACTCTCCTCTACATTTCAAAGAACAT
This sequence comes from Seriola lalandi dorsalis, assembly GCF_002814215.2. Lineage (NCBI taxonomy): Eukaryota > Metazoa > Chordata > Actinopteri > Carangiformes > Carangidae > Seriola > Seriola lalandi. Next base: position 540,820 of record NW_019525512.1, read on the forward strand.
CCACGCATGTACACACACACACACACACACACACACACACACTCATCATGGTTTAATCAGTGCGGATGTACTGTGGAGGCCCTTTCCCCCTTCGGTGCCAGGCACTATTGTGGTGATGACTGCTCTGGCATATTGATGTCAAGTCTTTATTGTGTGGGTTTACGGTGGAGAGGGAGTGTTGATTATCTTGTAACCTTTCCACCCCTCTCTCCACACCTCGCTCCCTCTTAGCTAACAATGTAGATGTGCGTGTATGTGTTTGTGTGTTTAGTCTAATGAAAGCTACAGGCCCACAGCTTCCTTTTGCATGTTCACGCCAAAGCCTCAATCAGACCCTCTCATGGCTGTGTCTATGTGCTGGGTCCCTCTCATTCCTCGCTTACATAAAAAAGAGCTTTGAAGGGTGTTTGTGTTGCTCCCCCATGTCTGACTGTCACTGAGCTGCTGCCTCTGTCCTTGTTCTAAACCCAGATATTAAAGTTACACAGCGGCAAAGATGCAGCAAGTGAAAAGAAGAGAGATGATAGAAGATCTATACACAACAGAGAAAAAAAAGCATAGTGTGGGAGAATAAAAGGAATAGTTTCTGAAAGTCAGACATCCAAACAGGCATACAGATCATAAAGACAGAGTCATGGTTAGATCTGCAGACAGCTCCCACAACCAGAAAGAGATGGTAATAGAAAAGGATAGAATGAATGAGCAGAATGTAAAGGATGACAGGCATTTTACTCTCCTATCAAAGTGTATTAATGCCAGCACCCCACCCTTCTGCTATAATCTGCATTTGCACAGGAGGGGGTGGGTGGACAAAATAATAAGAACATCCATAGTAGCTTTTGGAAAGTTTTATTCATTTGTTGGCGAGGTGTGAATTAAATTAATTTTACTGGACTGAATTCCTCTATCTGATATGAATCTCAACCATTTATGTAAATTTTTATACTGAAGGTTCTCCAAGTATTAAACATCACCACAATGTGGCCAATTTGTATATAAAATGACAATTTTCACACAATGAATAATATAATAAGGTGTCAACTTGTTGGAAATCCAAGCCCAGTACACATTTTGGTCTCTAAGATGAGCCTGTCAGATAAACTATCCTCTTGCACGGTTTCTTTCGCTTTATTTGATAGACTACCACCGCCCTTTAACCTTTTATTACAAAGTATTTAATTGGTAAAAGCAGCATGAGAGAAAGAGCTGCATGGTTGAAAGGCAAAAGTGTTGTCCATTCAGTCCATTAACACACATCGGTTTATTTATTTTCTGAATACACTGAATAAGTGCAGAGTTGATATTTGGCATCTAGTTTTGACCTGATCATTCACCTAAGTGACTGATCAAACTTAAAACGGCAGATAATGAGGAGTGACAGTAATAAATGCCCCTCCTTAAAGCACCAGCTGATATACAGTCATGCCTCTCAGACCAAAAGGGGAAAACAGTATGAGGTGAACACCTGCAACAGCTCTTCAAGACACCTGTACCACCTATACAGCAGATAATTACAGCCACATATTAAAAGTCAAAAAGAAATCACAGCTTCAAGCAGACAGATAAGCAACATAAAAAATCAGTATATGGTATACATATATCTGAGTGTAGCTGCAGCATTAAAATCATGTAGTTTTCCAAGAAGACAGTGTTAAGGGATAATACTTAGGTGAATACTTAGGCAAAACAACACCTTCTGCTTCCATAAAGCAACATAGCCATCTAATTAACCTGAGGGAACCAACAGGCAAAACACAAAGGACACACTTACTTAACCATTAGTAATTCAACATTAAATAAATTACCAGCTTGAAACTGTTATTATCAAAGTACCAGACAACAACAACAAACCAGGTCAGCAAAGGAAAAAAAGTTCTGCCTTAACAATAATCACAACGCGGAATAAACAACCAACAGATCAAATAACTTAGCTAGCAAACCTAGCAAGACCACAGTAGCAAAAACAGAAATGACCCGTTATTAGCATAGGCAGTCTCATATCTTGCTAATCTTTCCATCACACAAACACAAACTGCACAAAACCAAGACAACAAGTGTTAGTGAAAGCAGAACTCACCTTGGTGAGATGTAGACGTCGGAATAAATCGCTGGTCGATGCTGGTTCCAGTGAAGTTAGCCAAAAGAAGGACACGAAACTCTCCCGCCGAGCGGCATCTGAAGGCGACGACGATGCAGCCGCCATTATTCCTCCACAAATAAAACGACAACGTATGTTCGGACCGTTGACGAGCTGGCTAGCTTCTGAATTGTTACGCGAATAACAGCAGGGTTAGCTATGTTTTCAGTTGAGCTAGCTAAAGAAGAAAACAGAAGCGAAGGTAACGGTGGAGTAAAAAAAAAAAAGAAGAAGAAGAAGAAGTGGGCGGGATTTTGACGCAATTAAATAAACTGCCGCTCGCGTGCTCCTGCCCAAGGGTGCGCTTCATGTTCGTTACAGCTAGTACCGGCTGCCGTGTAACCGAAGCACCGCACTGGACTTCCTGGTCTAAACTGATTCACAGCTTGACCTCCAATTATACTTTCATACTTTTAGACTGTCAAATGTTAAGTAGAAGGTTTTTTTAACTGGATTTTACACGACCTGAGTGTAAGAACCTAATTAAAAACGTTGGTTGTTAAGAAGGAAACCAGGATTTTAGAAAAACTGAGATCCTGAATCCAAGCTCTTCCTCTGAGCCCTTTCCACTGAAGGAATTCTTGACTAGCCCCTAAACAACAATCACACTATTTCATATTTTATTCATTCAACTTTTCAGTTACATCTTATGTAAGTAATGTTCCTCTACGTTGCAGTCTAAATGTTGTCTCTGCTGATTTCTCACTGCCAGGTATTAAAACTCTTTTCCTATAAAACTGTCAAATTAAAAGCTGTTTAGATGACAAGATGACCCCAAAATTGCTGGAAATACAGGACATTGCCTCAGTTTCCTTAATGGTCGCTACGGCCTTATTTATAGAGAGCCTGCAGCATCTCTGCACAATAATAGATGCAATTAAATTGAATATAACACACTTAAATATCAGGTCTAACTTGAAAAAAAATACTCCAAAGGTACCATTTATGCTTAAAACCTACTTATTCAGACCAATGAGAGTGTAAAATTTCATTCAGTTTTTCATATTAATTGCACTAATCCCACATTTGAGTTGCGAGGTGAGACTGTGCACTACATGTGTGTTTATGTGTCTGCAGTGGTAATAGCTGCACTCTTTATTTTTCTCACTTGCACTTCCGTGTGTTTGCAGCTCTCCATCTCAGTTCTGGGGCGCTATACAGCTGCAGTAATTGCCACTGGAGCGATTGCTCCTCATTAGATGGTATGGAAGCTGTAATTGGCCATCCCAGGCACAGCGATCAATGACACCGTTATTACCAGGATTTCAGGCACCCAGGCCCCAGACAGCAGGCCCAGCCGAGGCCAAAGGGGAACTGGAAGAGGGGAAGGGGTTGAGGCTCCACAGCTTGTTATGCCGGCACAGAGACTGGACAACTGCTTGTCTAAGGTGTCTATCGACAGCTCAGCGTCCAACATGAATTCTGCTCTTTCCATCCAGCTCATTGACACTTCCCTCCACTGAATCTGTCTTTCGGCCTCATCCCATCTCTCACCTTACCTCATTAATGGGACTCCTTTCACTCCGTTTCTCATGCAGCCACACAAGCCATGTCAAAGGGTCATACTGTGTCCAAGCTACGCAAAAAATCCTAGCATGACAGCTATTAGTGTGAGAGCATTTTGCTTCAGTTTATCAGGAAGTGTATTAAACTGCTGCATGCCAACTTTTAAAACACAGTCATACAACATAACTGTTGTGGTTTGGATGTCAACAAACTTTGACCAGTTTTCAGTTCCAGTGTTTTATCCAGTTACAGATGATGGATGATGGATCCCACTTTTGAACCCGTCAAACTGAAAAAATAATATAGAAGAAAAATAAAGAAAAAAACAGGGAATGATGAAAAATGTGACAATCAATTTCTTTCATTCATTTCATTCTACATTATGTGACTGAGACTAATGGACTTTTAGAAGCTAAGGTGTGTTTTAACAGACCTGAGCAATTCATTTGAGACATGTTGTAGACAAGGAGACAAGGGGTCTGCCCTTTAGGACTCACAGAGAATCTATTATCATTATGGATCATTACGGGTCATGAATTAAGTTGATTATGCAAATGAAAGTTGAAGACAACCTTATGACAATATTTCTAACACAATGAACCCACTGGCACCCAACTCCGGCTTTCAAGAGTATAATTCACGACGTCCTTGATAATCTTTTACAGAGAGGTGAAGTCTCTAGAGAAAAATTTTTACTTTCTCAGAGTCAAACATTATCATTACCATTATAACTCCCTTTTTACCCATTACCAGAGATAGATAAAAGCCTCAGACATCCTCCAGACAGACACATTGTTGCCGGTACTGGCTCTGTTACCGCTTTTACCTGTCTGCTTTTGTGAATTAATTTATCACACCATTAGCCCGAGAATCTTCCCTTCCTCATAAAGGGGACATGGTACATAGGAAAGCATACTTTTCTCCTCTAATGTGGAAAATCTTTATCAAGTGAATGTTATTTATAAATCTGTACCACAAGATGGAGCTATTGAGTCACTATGAACCTTCACAATGTCCTTTTATTTCCCTTATAATGTCCTCAAAGGTTGTCTCTTTGTGTTAGATAACAATAAAATATATTTTAAATGAAAGAATTGGACGATCCAAGCATTTATTATTATTATTATAATTATTGAATGCTGTTTTACCTTCATTTGTTTACTTGGATTAACTTGGGTGAATAGAATTGGTTTCAAGGAGACTGTATTATTGTGGGAGAAATTCAATTCAAAGTCAATTCATGCTCCGAATTTCTGTCATTTATCACAGACCAGGATTTTAGAAAAACTGAAATCCCGAATCCAAGCTCTTCCTCTGAGCCCTTTCCACTGAAGGAATGCTTGACTAGCTCCGAATTTCTGTCATTTATCACAGACCCTGTATTAATTGGTCATGTGAAAACAGAGTCCACAACTGGGACCCCAAAAGCAGAACCAGGAGACAAGCCAGGTGTAGTAAAACCTCTTTTTTACAGGCTCAGCAGGCAGTTAGCAACATGAAGATACCTGGTGAAACCTGGCGAACAAATACAGGTAGGTAATCAGGTCATCACAGCAAGTTACTATGTGACTAGGCAACCAATCTGATCCAGTATAAACAGCATGCAAGTGACTGGTTTGGCTGCATTGGCAGCTAGTGGACAGGTGAGGAATGGAAGCTCTGTAACAGCAAGTGGTCAGAGGAGGTAGAGGTGGATGAGGTGTGAGAGAAGGATTATACAGCATTTGTCAACATCACGACAACCAGACACCACAGTCTCATGAAAAGAAGCTGTTGTAAAGTCAGACAAAGACACGTTTTCAGTCCAGGCTTTATACCCACCCTCTGGTTTTATGTGCCATAAAAGGCTTTTAATTTGGCACCCACCCAGTCCAGAATGATGGGTCTTGTTACCAAAGAGCAGGGGCTATCATTTTATCACCCACATCCTCCTGGAACATTAATCCAGTGACTTACATAAAAGGAATTTACAAAGGATTGTGGGATAAACTGCCAGTTATAAAATGAAAATACAACATTTACCAAAAAAAGACAATATAATTTTCCTGATGAAATAAATCAATGCTTTATCAGTTTAATCCCGATTTATGATGCTTTTCATATTAGCTAAAATGAAATAAGATACTTGTAAGGAATGCAAATAATATTGACACAGCTTTTAACTGCCTTTATAATAGTGCTCAAGTGACTATTCCAATTTTTTTTCATCATAAACTGAAAATCTCTCACATATTGTTTATCAGATCCAGAATTTCTTATCCGCACTCACACACACACTATTCTTCAGCTCAAAGAAGAGGTCTTCAGAGCTCATTGAATTCTGAGGCAGATACAAACCTTCACCTTACACTGAGCTTAATAGCACACACTTATTTCAATGATTGGAAGTGGCCTCTGATGATATGAAAGCTTGGCAGCGTTTGCAGTAATTAATAGAATCACCACATTGTGGGGTGGCTTATGATCAATGTGTATGAAAGCTGTAATAAACTGTAACAGCCTGAGTGGATAGGCTCCGGCTCAGGGAAATTACACATGTGACCAAGAACCTGATGATATAGGATATTGAACATCTATAGAGTATGTTCATGGCTTTGACTGGTTTCATTCCAGTGCTCTTTTCAAATGGGTATAAAAGACCTTCAGAGAGAGTACATAGACTGTGGTTTCTGTCAGCTATTGAATAGACTGATGGTTAAATCTCATTTAATCATATATATACAATCGTGCTATTCATTTGTACCAGGTAAGAAAGAGGATGGATGCAGTGAAGTGTATTTGTTGTGTCACACTGCCCTCTTTAGGGTGTATGTAGGATGTAAGTGATAATAGCAGGTGGAGTAGATCATTGATGTAACCACAGAGGGGCAGAATCTGCCTGTTGTTAAATATTCAAAGATGGTGTTTCTCCATCAATGAATCCACAAGATAGTTTTGTCCCAGATTATTTTTCTTTTCCTTTCATTTCTGACACAGTCAAAAGCCGAAGCGCTTTCAGAAGCCAAAGATCAAGTGGGAATATGACCTACCTAAGATGATTTATGCCTCTAATATTAATGCAATGTACATTTTAGGTTAGTTTGTCCAATCTTATCTATGTTGGTGACACAAATTTATGTCAGCATCATTAGTAATACACCAGAACCGACCTCCCCAACATTTAGAGTAGATCAGCTTGAGTAGAACCAGCCTTTAATGAAGCCTGTGCGTTGTATGCAGCGCACAGCTTGGCTGAGCAATAAGAAAAAAAAAATGGCTTGTTCAATGGTGTTTGAACCGGTGGGATGAGGGACTGAGGGACAAACTTCTGTGTTCAGATTTCTGATGAATATATAATTTATTGATGGAAACTGTGTAACGATATCGACCAGGTGTCGCCTCCATAATTAGAAAGCTTATTTTGAGAAGGAATTGAAATTGAAATTTAAATGAAGCCATTTTTATTAATGAGGCCCTTGGGCTGTTAGATTTTGCAGCGCTACATGCAGAATACAGATACTTGAGGAATTATCCATCCATCCATCTAACGTCTCTTCCTGCTTGTTTCTCTTCAGGGTCATGAGCGTGCTCCAGATTGGGAAATATCAGAGTGTCAAATAACACCAGTAAGGAAAGCTGGAAAATGGGCTTATACTATCTGCTTAAGATTCAAATACTGATTTCAATCAAGCGTATGACCAATTTATAGATTTGCTATCACAGACCAATGCTGGCCTTGGTCTTGAAGACTCATGTCTTCCGAGATCACCTCCTCTCCTAACACCGCTAACATGCATGACTAGCACTTACTGTGTGTGTTCAGTGCACTTCTTTACCTGATCTCCCTGCACTACGTCTTATTGAATAGATGTACTACTTAATACTTCAAGGTCTCCCGGTGCACTGAAGCTTTAGTGTTGTTTTGGATCAAAAGCGACTTCATGTAAATTTAAAATATCAGATATCGGCCAATGATGGTCAATCACCATCATGGTTCCAAGCTCTAATGTTGTATTTAAATATTTTATCTTCTTTCTTCATTGTGTTTGCATATTTTGTTGTTCAGTCATATTTTTCCCTCTCCAGATATTTGGCTTTTTCAAGATCAAATGTGTGATCTTGTGTGTGCATCTGCTGATCTGAGTGGCGACCTACTGCAAACAATTGCCCTTACAGGGATAAACAAAGTTGTATTGAATTCAACTGAATAAATACGTTGACAAACCTAAACACAAAACGCTCCTAAATGCAGCTGTTTTTGACCCAAATATTGAACATACGAAACATCTGTTTGACTGTTGCTGCTTTGAGTATCTATGTATCCATTGTTTGCCAATCAGATGTATAATAGTACACTCAGATATTCCTTGGTACACAGCAGCAGCGGCTGCCAAACAAAAACCGTAAAATTAAAGCAAAATATCATAATTCAAATAAAGTCCAAAAACAATAAATTTACAGAAAGTTTCATTAATATTTCTACAGGGAAAAACTGTTATTTTACAGATTTCTCCTCATTTATTATGATCAAACACGTTCAATACAGTGATGCCACTCGTAGATCTGCAGAGAAAAACTGTTATTTTACATATTTTTCGTAAATTATTATGATCAAACACCTTCAATAAAGTGACGCCACTAAAGTTTCTGCCGGAGAAACTTTTTCCTGATAATAAAATTAAGTGTCAATCAATTAAATATTAACACACACATATTATAAAGTAAACCTTTTGTTTTGGAAGACAAAGTAAAAGATACTGTGTAAAACAGATTAAAATCATCTCAAACCTCAACTTGCAGTATTTGTGTTAACATTTAATCTTTAAGTTTGTAAAGTAATGTTAAAACCTGTAGAAGCACAATCTAAATACAATATTTAATAATTCAGATAAATCTAAACATACCACAAAGGTCAATGAATCTTTACCAGAAGTGACGGTGCAATGCAGCAGATGAAGAAAGATCCTCCTTCATACTGACAGTAATCAGCTGGATCCTTGGAGCATCTGGGGGGGAAAATAAATAACTGGAGACACTAAGATTCACTGTAAAGTCCTTAAAAAGTGCCGTTTGCAACCAGCTCTGCGTCTTCACCCGTGGTCCAGAGGGACCGTGAGGACTCGCTGGTCATTCATTCTCCAGGATTATGTGGCATCAGAGAGGCAGTGCTGGCCGGCCCCAGGTTGATGGCTCAGACCAACATCCAGCTCTTTGAATGAATTGAGGACTCAGTGGTAAGAGTTTGTCATAAAGCTGTTGGTGTGTTGTAATCTGTTCTGTGATTTATCTTTTAATGAAAGCTGAAAATCCTAAAACAGTCTTTGTTTGTCTGTGTGTTCCAGCTGCTGGCCAGACTCTCCCTTCAGCAAAGGGTCTGTTCTTGGTCCAGGTGGGACAAGAACAGACCTTTAACTTCAATGTCCTGGAGGAGCAGCCTGGGCCCTCCAGCAGGGCCGCTCATCCATTGCTGTTGGTCCTCCCCTCGCTCCAGCACCACTCCCCTCCACTGTTCATCACCTCCTCTACCTGGACTACCTGTACCCAGGACCAGAGCCTACAGGAAGAGGAAGGTGGCCCGAAGCTGCTGTGGCAGAGCGGGGGTCGCTGCCTGGAGGAAAAACCCCTCCAGCTGCCAACATCATACATCTGCAGCAAGTGTGTCCAACCCAGAAGGATTGACACTGACTTCACTCACATTGCAGGTGTGTCACACTGTGACTGTTGGTGGAAATACTGTGGAGAAGTGGAGGGAAGAGAGGAAGAGAAGACAGGACAACTTCTTCTATCTTCATTTGTAACTTTTAATTTACATTATTTATTATTTTATCATTATATTTCATTTGTTGCATTGGGAGTGGTGTTTGTGTCACCTGATGTGTCATGATGATCTCAGTCCAGTGTTCCCTCTCTTTTAGCTCTGTATACAGTATATATATTGACAGAAACACACAAACACCATCTCCATGATTTGGATTACCTTCAAAATTAAACTCTCAACATGGTAAGAGGGAATTATTGGCTCTGTTGTACTAAACCTTATGTAATTTATACTGCCAAACACAGAAGCATAGACACTTTCAAAATAAGAGTCTTAAAAGGTAAGAGGTAAGGTAGGTCATAAAAGTCTGATCTTAGAAGCAATCGTCTATATGAGGATGTAGTAGTATAGCTTTATGGCAGATCAACTTCTGTTAGGTCATGTACGTGTGTGTATACATGTACGTGTGTGTATACATGTCTTGCTGTGGTTGTGGGGACAAATTTGTGTTTGAAACCATCAGTGTGAGGTTATTGTGGCCAGTCGTGACAGTTTCAAAAGGCTCACTGAAGGACAGCTGCAAGGACTGATGTCAGTGTCAGGATGAGTCTCTACGACAGGTAACGTCCTTTGTGCAGATTGAAACGTGAGGAGTGAAGTTCACGCACCGAGCAGCAGGAACATTCAAAAGTTCTCCAGGAATTTTCTAGTTGTTTATTCTCTGTCCTCAGTGTTCAGATTCACTTTCTTGCCTTTTACTTCATTTCTACTGTTGTTGATAGATGACAGTAACAACATGTGAAGAGCAGAATGTGTTCAGCTCACACACTCTTTAGTGTGAACTGAACACTGACAGTTCAGATTGTGAAGCAGGTGTCAGTGTAGTGCAGCTCATGTTCATTAGTTTTATTCAGAACTTCATTGTTGTCATTGAAAAGATGTTTAATAAATAAACCTGTGATTAAATTGTACTGAATGTTTTTTCATATTTACCATCTGCCTCATGATGAATCTAACAGTCACTTTGGTGAATTAGTGTTTTCATTGTTATTAAAATTGGTAAGTTCATAAGATAAATTAGAAAAGCACAAACTCTAGTATCTGTCTCTAGATCCTGTATTGTCACTGTTGAAGGACGGACACATTTAAACATTTCTATCATGTTTGCTGTTGATTAAAGCAACATAGAAAGTCTTTGATTAATTACAGATTCAGGAAAAACTTCAATGTGTTGTGATTTCTATACTGTGCTGCTGCTACTGTTAAAATTCATACCAGACACACTCCATAAAAACCATCAACAAAGCAAATCTTCATAAAAAACTTTATTTCACATTAAAACTACATTAATTTCAACAATTTACAATCACCTGTAACTGACAAATTAAAACTAGAATACAGTTGTGAATGAAGGTGCAGGTGAACTTCACCGTCACAAGACAAGTTTGCATCATAAAGAGGTGGATAAATCTTATTTAGTAACAAGTATAAATTATAGTAGAAATGTAAAATAATCCTTCATAGCTCAGTGAGGAGCAACAGTCTGACAGGTTGACTGTTGTTGTGTGATAAACCATTTTCCTGCTTTCCTTCCAGTGCATGCTGGGATACATTCCAGCACTTCAAACTTTTTAGTTTGAAGTTTGAATGTTTGATGTTATGAAAAAAAAAGTTGCATTTGCATCCAGAATTACAAAGTTTGAATGTAGAAGTCACATAAAACTAATAAGATTTACCCTGAAATTACAGAGAAAATCATTAAATTGTTAATATGGACATTAACCTTTATAATAACAAGCTAAATTTTAAACTTACAGATAATTACTATCATTTTACATAGATTTGTATGTAATTTAAGAAAGCAGAAAAAATACTGTATAAATAATACAGTAATTTTTCTTCACAAAAATGGGAAATAAATGTAATTGATTACTATTGGCATAATGCTTAAAACTGAAGTTTGGCTGTTAATTCAAATAATTTCTGTCATTTTACAGACTTTTGTACACAATTAAAAAAAAACTGAAAATTACTGTTAGAAAACTTAGTTATTTTCTGTTTTTACAGTGTAGCTCATTAAGTTAGGAAATATCATGAGGAGGTCATATTTACCAGAGGTTTGTGACATCATCATGAATCCCTGCCAATAATGGAAGCTGGACATAAACTGCACTGGTTTTTTTACTTGCTAGGAGCATGGACAAGTTGTTAAAATCAGGATTTTAAATGTAAATAAACGTCAAAGAATGTATGATAAATAAGCTTCTATATTGTTTGATAGTTCATTATCATACGTCGAGGTGATACATCACAACTGATGCTGTAAACTTGGGTGTCCTGAATCTGCTCTGGGGCAACTTCCTGAATCTTGCTGATAAAACTAGATTCTTTCTTTTAAACATTACATTTTAACAATCATGGAATCATTTTCCACGAGTCCCCTGAACTGGGATGAAGCTGAAAAATACTGCATCCTTGAAATCATATGAAAAGACACTGATCCTCTAATACTGAAGAGTCTCAAACGGTGAACTCCTGTGTTTCCACATTCGTCCACACGATGTCAGTGTTGCGCTGCTGGATACTTCTCACTGCTCAGTCTTCTGCCTCTTCTCGGTTCACCTTGCTACCAGCAGAAAAGTTGAGTGACACAAGTGATGCAAGTCAGCTAACATAAGAGGATACTAGAACCCCTGAATATGTCACACAAAGCAAAATATAACAGTTTATATAGCATTTCACAGCTAAAATCGTCATGTTCTCAAATGGAAAGTTCATCGATGAATTACTTTCTATCCACCTTTATGAATAAGCAACATGTGTAAGCTTGTGCGTCCATTCCCACTGTGCCTATATCTGTGTGACTGTGGTGGAGTCTGGTAACTCCTCCATCTTTGGACCCACAAATCCATCTTCTCCCCATTCTGACGCATTATTGGTCCACTCTGTTGGGCCCAGGAAGCATTGGGAGATAAGAGGAAAAAGGGCGGAGGGCCAGGCTCTGCGATCCCTCAGATAGCACCTAATCACATTCATTACATCAATTAGGGCAGGCCAACACAACACCGGGCTGGGAGTCAGACCTCCATCTCCTGCTGATCGATCCTAAACACTGAGCACATCCTCCGTTCTCCAACCTCCACCCTGTAGACCACCATACTGTACTTACTCTCACCTGCCAAACTGGTCCTCCACTGGGAGCTCACCACTGGTATCGAGTTGATAACCAGTTGCTGTTTGCAGAATTCAATCGATATACATTTTTGAAAACTGGTACCAATATTTCTTGGATTGAGGATGCCAATTGCCAATTGATAAATCTACTTTTGGTTATTTTTCAGACTGATTACAGGTTTTTAGCTATGTAGATGCTCCTGTATTCCATGTTTGAAGCAAATCTGAGACCAGTTAAGAGATTTTTAAACATCTGGGTCATATATCACTATCTTTGCAATGTCTTTTTGTTGATTTATTGTCATTGAAATAACAGGTATATGCTATATATGCCTAGAAAACAAACATATTCAACCTTGTTTTAACCTAGATATAAAATGAAAGGCCTCCCGTACACAGCAGATGAAAAATTGATCGATAATAAAAGAAAAACATAATAAAACAAGCTGGATGACATCTATAAAATTCACATACAGTACATGAACACAATCACAGTAAGGTGACAAAGCGATGCATTCAACAGTAGACCAGTGGTGCACTTAAAGGGGTAAGGATATTAAGTGGTTTAAAGCAGGAGATGAATGCACATCCTGAAATCCCCTGTGTGTATCTCAGTCCATATAATGATTACCAAAGCAGATTCTTTTTTTTTTAAGAAGGCAAAATTCAGTATCATTTTAAAGTCCACGCAGCAGTTAAGCTATGCACAATGGCTGCTGAATGAGACATATAAAAATCATAATCTGAGCTGGTTTGTCATCAGATGTAATTTCAACAGTATCTTTAATGCTATAGGACGAACCACAGAGCTGCCTTTTCTTCCTGTGTGATAGAAGCTATATAAGGCTTTCACACTCAGGTGTCGACTCGGAGAACTCCAAAGTCAGGTGAGAAATAATCTTGAGGACAATTTGTCCTCATCTGTGTTTGACTGGTTCAATAATCTCGACAGTGGAATCGTCTTTAAGAGAATCGACCATTAAACTGATGTTGCTTCTGCTGAGTTGATGTAACTATAGCATGTTGATAGTGATACCTTGGTGTATTTACAGTAAATAGCTGAGATGAGGGTCAGCTTCATAACCATATTGTAAGAGATTTTTCCATTAGACTCTCACTTTCCTCCACCATCTCCCTCTACTGAGACACTGAGGTATGTTTTTATTGCTCTATCAAATAACCCTGTAGATTTCCTTCCAAATCGGAATCAGTGAAATACAAAGTAAATCGCAGGGATTCCTGACCTTTCCTGTTGTTTTCAGTGCTTCATGATCTTTTTATGGCAGAATGTGGAAACACTGACTCAGGATGATCCAAAACCAGATTCAGTCCCTCCTGCCTCCTTGCCCCCGTTTGATCATTTTCAACTGAAATATTAAAGATGTTTATAGCTACACTTTGACACATAAAACAAAAGGGCCTCAATGTCACATAAAAATGCAGAGGCCACTTCAGAGACCTTACCAATTCAGTTTATATTGTCCATTATGGACTGACATTATTAAAAAACAACTTGCAACTAATCATATTACAAAAAACCAATTGCAAATCGTGGGAGCCTCTGGGGCCCCAAAGCGCCTGGGCTCCTGGGACAGATGCCCCTTTGTGCCAAGTTGATGATCCAAACTTCAAACCTCAAACTTAAAAGAAAAAGTCAGTTCACACCAACTCTTAATTAACTAGCTTAGTGAGTAGCAGACATAGTTATTGTTGGTTTCGGGCTAAATAGGCCTTTTTCCTGTGTTTTTATAATGTATAAATCCCAGAAGGTATCTGGGATCATTTTTGAATAATTTTGTTCTCATGAATGTTGTAATCTATTATAACTTTTTTTTAATTATGAACTTTTAATTTGTGCCTTTGAATTAACATTTCCTGGTCATGATTTGTGCCCCCAAAAGTTGACTGTGTTGCAGGTTTACATTGGAGTTAAACCTGCCTGTACTCGTACCTTAAAAAAATGATTGTGCTAATAATGTCATGAATTCAAAATGCTGAAGTGCTGAGTTATGCAACAGGAAATTCTGCATCTGCTGGAAATTAATTTGTTGGAGGAAGATGTGCGCACAAATCAACACACACAAACACGCACACAATGGTGCAGACTCCTCATTCAGACAGGCAGAGTCACGCAGAGGTCGAGCTGATGACACACACAGGTAAGATGTCACGAGGTTAAAACCACATGGTCACATCAATAGAATGTACTATACATCCTGCAGGTGTTGCGTGTGGATGAAGAGCATGTGACACGCTCAGGTATGGCTGCCATTAGAGGAATGCTGCCTCATGCATTCAGAGCATCAGTCAGTTGTCTGAGTGGCATCACCGGCGTGATGGACAGGTATGTGTCCTAAATATTCAACTCTTTTGAAAACTAAATGAGTCGTGACCATCAGCCGCAGCATACAGTACATTTGTGTGCACATGTTTGTCATCGGCGACCTCCTGACTGAGTTGGCTTCCTCCTGAAACCTTCTGCCTTCTTTCCCCCGGCGACAGAAAACCTGGTGACACCAGGATGAGCGACAGGCGAAGAAGAGGAGAAATGGCGCCGAAAACTGGAGGGAGATAAAATGGATAGATAAGGTTGGGGCATCTTAGAAAAAAAAATGGGAAAGTGGATAGATTGCGACAGAAGAGAGAGAGAGAGAGAGAGAAAGAAGAAAGGGGGGGGTGCAGATGTGAGTGATGCTATTGATACACTGAAGCTGCAGAAAGAGGAGAGGAAGGTGCACTCCATTTTTTTTTCCTCAAAGTGCTATCGGAAGACATACATTACAATGACAGCACTGTGACAACGCCAGCCACATAAAAAACACACTGCCTTTATTTCATCTCCCACAGATAGTTATTAATAAAAACCAGGACAAGGACACACACACACACACACACACACACACTTACAGAAACAGAGAGGAAAAACAGATGAGAAAGAGTGATGGAGAGTCGAAAAGGAGAGACGAAGGAGGAAGATCATGTTGTGAGGAGGCTTGTCCCCCTGACAACGTGAAGTCGAGAGCAATGGGCCTCACACCTCGATTTGTCAGTGTGATGAAATAAGCTACCGGCCACAATCCCATACTCCACACTGTCTACAGACGTGACATCTAAAGCATCTCTTTTTCCCCCTCTCTCTTCCGTCCTCGCCCCGTCCAAGTATTCATTTATGCCCTTATTTCTCTTCCTGCTTCCCTCACAGACTCTCTCTTCCTTTCTCTCTCCGAGTCTCGGTGTTATCAGTATCTGACACACAGTGAATCAGGGAGTATCTAGCGGCCCGCTATCAGACCTCTCTTCATCTCCCACTGCCCCTCTGTGCTCGGGCCTATCAATCAGAGAGCCACTGCCAGGACAGATGCCACCGACACAACTGCAACCACTGACACAACCCGCATCTGCCACCACACAGTGATTAAACAGAACTAACCCAATTAACAGGAGTCGTTCAATCACTACAACAAAGTACAGCTGAGGCAAATGTTTAGCATATGGTGAAATTTATGACTTGTTTAAAGGTTAGTAGTGAAGTCATCTATTTTTTTCTACACAAATAACAAAAAATTACACCAATGGATCAAAATTTATTGTATTTTATTTTTGCCTTTATTGTAAGACACAGCTGAGATGCAGAAAGGAAACATAGGCAGCAGCAGGGTACAACATGCAACAAAGGTCACTGGCTATAATTGAACAGGAGGCAGGGGAAGAGGCAGTTATATGGGATGCATCTTAAGCACTAGGCCGCTAACACACCATCATTTGCAGACAATAAATAAACGCTGGGTCAGTTTCACTTCCATTTGTTTCATATGTCCCAACACGGGCTTTATTATCTGTACAGCACGCGAAAGCATCTATTGTCAGACCTTTGAAACCAGTTACCAAACACTTATACACCTGTCACTGATGCATTGGAACTGTAACATTTTCTATTAGAAAAATGCTTTCAAAACCGTATTTGTATGCTATGAATAAGTGTTTATTTTATTTTCATTTATTTATTTCAATGGAACAAATATCTGCTCTTTTAAGAAATCTACTGACTTTTTATACTGAAAAAACAAGAATAGTTAATGAGTGATTTTTAACACAGTACTAGGGTTCTTTGTTTGTTTGTTTATTTCATTAAATTAAAATATGACATGAAAATGTCTATTTTATATAAAAACATAATGTTGTTTATTAACTGCTTCGATCAAAACTAAACGGAAGTCAGGCTTCCATAGTCACGTGACAACATTCGCACATCATGGCGGGCTTTTTTTTTGTTTAATGCCTTGAATGCCCCGCCCACTGTTTGTTGCTGTTTTGGCTCGTTACCGCGCGCACCTGTCCTTGAACCACTACGAGCCGACGGTTGGAACTCTCTGTTTTCCCCGGGAAACGCTCTAAAAAATGCTAATGTTCGCGTAGCATTTAAGCTAGCAAGCTAGCTAGCTAGCCAACTGGCCACCAAAAGTCTACTCATGTTGCTCCGGGACGTCTTTGAGGAGGATCTTGGCCCTGGCTGTTCATCACCTCGGAGTCTCCCTGTCCCGCTGTTGGCGCTTTGGGTCCCGAAAAGGTTATTCCCCGCCAAGATGCAAGAGCTTCGGCAAAGTAAGTGCAGCTTTTGCTAACATTTCTGCTGCGAGTTCATGCGTTTGGCTGTGTTCAAGTTTGTATTTGGTGTGCTTGGCTAAAAGCTGCTGATGCTGCTGTTTGTTTTGTTTAAGCTAGCTGCTTGTTGATGTGTTGGCCTCGGCTGGTTGCTAATTTCTGCTTTTGTGGTGCTGTCAACTTGCTATTTATGGTGCTTCCATTGCTGTTGATTGTGAATTGATTTCTGTTAGAGGCTGAGGTTATTTTTCTTTTGGAAGTTGCTTGGTATGTGCATCGTGACAAGCTGATTGATTGCTGTTGTTGGAAATGATGAATATGAATCATCCTCATGTTTGAGTGTAATGAGTGGAATTGGTTTTGCTGCACTTGTGTTTGCTGTTTTGTTGTGGATTGCTCTTTGCTGGCATTAAGGGTGTAAACATGGCTGCTCCTCTGCAATATATGACCTACATGGGAAATGCATAGCATGGCATAGGTTGTCATATTCACATCTTCTCCACACACCTTATATTTGGCAACGCTTCAGCGCTGCTACTCTATGGTTTACATTCACTCACACTCACTGCCAACCACATACTCATGTCCATGTGCTGATGTTCACCTGCTGCTTATCAGTGGTACGTAACATCTAGGCCTCAAATGCTCACTTCAATCTTGCTGTGATGGCGGGGGACCACTGCTTCACTCCAGCAAGGTAAGTGCATACATGTTGATGTTTTGGCTCTGCTCAGTTGCTGTTTTGTGTTGCAAACGCTATATGAAGCTGTTGATGCTTTTCTGTTTTTCCTTTTTTCTCTGCTGGCTGCTCATTTCTGCTGCTGCTGTCAATTGTGAAATAATAATAATGTATGACATTTGACTGTAGTTTGGCTTGTGCGTTATGATGCTTTCATACTGTTGGTTTACCCATTGCTCAATGTGTTTTGTGGCAGGCTGATGCTGTCATTTGCAAAGTCAAACACTTGTTGCCAATGCTGCTGCTCATACACTGTAACTTTGCATGCTTCAATACTGCTTTGTGGAAAAAGGACTGTGTTTGTGCTCCAGCTGCTATCTCAATTTTTTTGACTCTATATATTGGCCTTGAAATAAAATATCTTTTAGCCTCAAATATGCTCTTCAAGATGGAAATGGAGTGTCATGTGCATGTGGGCGTCAAAGCTAGCTAAACAAGTAACATTTTATCTTTCAACACTTTTTATCTAGTTTCTTCAATTTATTTAGTTTTTTAGTTTTTGAGTTGGATAGTTAGCAGCTAGTTAGGTAGTTGTAAAGTGGCAAATGACCCACAACTGCCAGATAGCAAGTAGTAAGAATCCCTTTCAAACTTTTTAAGCATGCCCTATAAAAATATGAAGCTCAGATTAGCTAGATGGATTGTTGTCAACAATGTCTCTCAGGGATTGTCAGTCAGATTGAATTAAAATAGCAAATAGTTATAGGTTATAATGATTATGAGCAGTTTGTCATTATACTGTGACCAGCAGGGGACAGCTATGCAACTGTTATCTATTAGTAAAATTCTAAATTTGTGTTTTGTTATGTTTCTTTCTGAGAAGTATTTAGGTAGTTGTATTCTGTAGATAACTGGAGTGTAATTTCAGGAATATATTACAATTTAGATTGTGACTGTACAATGGTAAAAATAGAAAACAGAGTTATTTCCAAATGATTCAGCCCTAGCTTGACACCATGGTGACTCTTCCTCTAAGGCTTCACTCGTCACTTTTATTACCGATCACTGCTTCTCTTTGCCAAGGCAAGTGCCGCTTCTCCAATTCATATTGTGTGTGTGCCTGTGTTTTTTTTTTTTCTGGCCTGTTCAGTATGTGTTTGTGTGCTTAATATTATTAGTACGCTATGATGCTGCTGAGGCTTGTGGCAGTTTTATTGCTGTGTCACAGATCTGCTTGTGGTTGTTTTGGCATCGACTGAGTGATAATTCCTGTTGCTGTGCTGCAGCTGTGTGTTTTTTTTATTGCATTTGTATTAATTGTAACTTACCCTCTTGCGGTGGTTGTGCTTGGGTTGTTGTTGTTGTAGTATGTTTGTGCAGGATGATGCTTTTGTGATTTTGACTTGCACTGTGGTCAGAGTTGTATAAATACTTATGTTTGAGTGGGTGGTTGTTTGGAGTCATTGCAAACTTTTGTTGCGATCACTTACTGCTGCTGTTCATGTTGCACTGCATAACCTCCACACCAGCATCTACTTGTAAGCTCCATGAATTGCTGTGGCACAACTAAAGGCATTGACATGGCTTTATTATGATTGTCATTGTAGAGGTTTGCATTGGCAGATTCTAGCACTAAAAAGTGGAGTTTCATTTGTTGCTTTAATTGGGGCAAGAAAGTTTCTTTGTGGTTTTGTGTGTGTGTCATTACTCAACTACTCTGCTATTATGTCCACTTCCACACGTTCTGTGCCTTTAAAAACCAATGATGCAGTATTTATTGTCAGATATTTGTCAGGTAATGATTGTCGAAACATATCTATTACTAAAAATATTCCTGTTAGTTCTTTTGCTTGTCCACAAACTGAACCGCATCGACCACTTCACCCACCCTGAACAAGTTAAATATATTTAAGAGCAATGGTTTGTAGAATCTTAAACTATAATATCTGCTTTAGCGTTGGCCTTCAAAAAGCTCACGATGGCCAGGCCCTTGAATCTTGAATCAAGTTAAATCGGATGCACAAACGTGACGATAGGAGGGATAAAAGTATGTTTGAGACTCTCATCTATTATTGAAGAGGCCACTAGATCCAGATCACATCAGGCCTGGGACAGTAGATAGTGTTTCATGGTGGCTTTGTCTTTAAATATTCTCCTAGATTGAAAGCTTCAAAGTAAACTTCAATTACTGCCGTGATTAGATCTGGCCTGCTCCATTAGAGGACATTCTAGCTTGGGGGGGACAGACAGAGAGGGCAGGGCGAGGACTCTCAGACCCCCAGCCTAGGAATTACTAACTATTGATCTTGCTGCCACAAGCCATCTGACAATGACATTATAGTTGTGTAGCTTCAGACGAAGCAGTACAGTTCAGCACAGGGGCTGATGTAGTCCCTGCAAAGCACTTAGACATGGGGATGAAATCCTATTTCGTTTGGGATGGGATAGAGAGCAAAGGGTTTCTGCTGGCTGTGGGTTAAAGTTCCAATTTGATTCAGTTATCATTTTGTTTTGAAATACACTGTGGCTTAGTAAAAGAATTGTAGTTTTCACTGTTTTCTTTCTTTCTTTTTTTTTTTGACAGTGCGGTCTTTCATATCAGCTGCTAAAGAAACATTGTGTTTATGTGTTTTTTTTACCGGATGACTGATAAACAGATGTTTTGCAGCTTCACAAGCTAATGTGACAAATTTAACTACGCAAGCTTTTATAGCTAACCAGCTGTAATAAGTGCATGGTTGTGTGTGTGTATAAATGACACAAAACTTGATTATTTGACCATTGTAATAAGATTGTCAACATGTTGTATTTCAAGACCTGTGAGAATGTCCCACATTTTGAATTCCTCATCCAATTTTGTTCATGTGAAATGTCTAAATGGAAAATGTGCCCTTATATAATCTTAACCATATAAAACCTTCAAATTGACATTTACAGGGAGTTTATCAGACTCATAGAAATGCTGCAAAAAGGCCTCATAGGACGGTTATGACATGTTTGTTAGGTGAATTAGTGACTTTAATATGTGTGACTGTTCCTGTGTGTTGGGATAGTGATATAATGGCAGCCAGTGTGGCAGCCCACCCACTGCATGCTGGGATAGGCTTCAGATCCCTGTGACCCTGAGCAGGATGACAGGATTGAAGGATATTAGGGCTTGAGTGCAGCAGTCAGTCGTGACTGCAGCAAATTCTGTGAATGTAGTTTAAATGTTTAAAACGGCATGAACCAATCAAAATCATGGATCAGGCAAATACACTATTGTAATAACATAACAAAATAAAAGACAAGATATATCCCATAATACTAATACTGCAATGAGAGGCATATTCAATTATATAAATAATATTGCACATTGTGTTAAAATAGCAGTTCTTCATCTATTTAGTTAATAATTTCTAATGTTTCTTAATGTCAAACATTGAATGTCTGCGTTAAAACCAGGGAACAACAATGGCTTTAAGTCGGACATGTTTAATTTTTATGAAATATTAGAACGCAGAATGAATTAAACCAGTATAAAGACCTTGTCTAATAATTCTGGGCCTCTCCTGTCTCAGAGTCAGTCTGGAGGTTTGGGCTGTGTAGACCTTTTGAAACCGGCAGATCGAGCAGAAATGATGGGAAAATGTATGACCTTGATAATGATGATAATGATCCTGATGGTTTTCCTCATCACAAAGCCAATACTGTTAATAATGACAGTGATGATGATGGATACGATGATGATGATGATGATGATGATAATGACGGTGCTCCCAGTGATGGTGCTGGTACTGTTGATGCGGCTGATGATT
This sequence comes from Seriola lalandi dorsalis, assembly GCF_002814215.2. Lineage (NCBI taxonomy): Eukaryota > Metazoa > Chordata > Actinopteri > Carangiformes > Carangidae > Seriola > Seriola lalandi. The sequence goes on from NW_019525512.1 coordinate 562,452, forward strand.
GTGGAAATGAGCATGTTGATAAGGCAGAAACATTTTCTTTGAGCATGCACGGCTCCTGATAACGCTACTGTAAGTCTACACTGATAGTCCCACTGACCATCTTATCTACTACATCTCACTGTCAGACATCCACTTCCCTTTCCTCTCTGGCTTCTGTTGGCTGCCGAAAACCATTACAACCTGAACGCACACATCCATAATCATGACACAAACGTTATAAAAAGGGTAAATTATCGAAAGTTAATGAAACGTAGGAGGGAGGGATTTGATTTAAAATAGAAACAGGGGTGCAGTAAGGAGCCAGAGAAAAGGTCTTTGGGGAAAGTGAAGAAGAACATGGGCACTCGAGTAGGAGAGGGGAAGATGGAGACAGAGAGGGAGAGAGGGGAAAGAAAGAGAGAGAGCGAAAAGGCAGGGGGAAGATAGATCATGGTCCTGAGCGATTGTGACAAGCATAGACCCTATCAGCCGCTGTTTGTTTGCACACTCCCCTCTCTGCATTAAAGGAGCCGTCCAGGCCGCCGGCAGGCCGCGAGCGCTCCATCTCATCACCTGACACGCCAACAGATGTTATGGGCTGATAAGAGCCCCGCGGCCCCCTTCCCTTTGCATCTACGATTACCTCCGCACAAAGGAGAAGGGGCGGCGGCGGCGGTGGTGGTGGGGGGAGGAAGGAGGTGGAATGGAGAGAGGGAAGGAGGCAGAGGAGGGAGGAGAGGAAATCAAATACTTCATGATGGCCTGGTGTTAAAAAAAAAAAAAAAAAAAGAAGAAGAAATGAAATGGATGGAAGTGGAGAGTGCGTTTGTGTGTGTGTGTGTGTGATAGTCGAGGGGGGTGGGAGATTGAAAAAGGGAATGAGAGAAGGAAAGATGGTAGGGACACACTCATTTGTCCTGTATGAAGTGGTAAATGGCCTCGCCGTGCTTCCTGGCCCCATGCTGTTTGTCTCTGTCCTAATCGGCTTATTCCATAAGCACTGCTGCACCATCGTCATTAGGCAATGATAATGATATTATTTAACAGGGGATGAGAGAATTAAGGAGGCGCGCTATCTGATGGCTAGTTTTGTTCACTGCCTCATTTCCTCATCCTCGGAAAATGTAGCATTTCCCAGTTGATAAGAATTGTTTTGCAATTGTAAAGATGCTTTAATGACAGCCACATCCATTGGCTTTATTGCCTAAAAACATCATTACTCCAACTTTTGTACTTTACATGGCTGGTTTGTTCTCCAAATAACACTAACTAAATTGGGATGTCAAAAAAAACAAAAAAAAAACAAACCCACTATGTGGAACATTGGTCTTGTTATGGCGAATGTAACCCAATCACTGCAGTAAATACATACATATCTCCGTCTCCCTCCCTCTGTCGCTTCCTCCTGATCACTAATTTATGATATAATTTAACAACGTTTCTATATTTGTTCCGCTAAACACTTTGCGTGGCATCAAATTACGGCTCACAAAAGATCATAGAAACCCAATATCATGCGTCCTATTCTCAGCCAATCTGAATGGAGAGATTGTGTTCCTTTTCTTTTCCACTGCTTGGCTCCAAGTCCAGAGGGGGGGATAGATGACATTACTAAACACAAATCAGCCAATAGAATAAACAAACTCCGGGGATAAACAACAATGCAATCTCTATCTGCTCGTAAACAATATGCAGTGTGCATGTGTGTGGCTCCTCCTGATGAGATTGAATATGTGTAGATGATAAGCCAACCAAGGTAATCAATGCAGTAATGATGAGGGGAGGGGGTGGTGGTGGGTGATATCGCAGGCAGTCATCAATGGAATTTCTAAAGCGCCTTGCCTGCCCTGTGTGTGTGTGTGTGTGTGTGTGTGTGTGTGTGTGTGTGTGTGTGTGTGTGTGTGTTTGTGCGTGGACCAAAAGCGTGACAAACGCGTCATCTCGTGTGCGAGAGAGATAAGCTCTAAATAATTGCGGTCTGACAGGCCTGAATAATGGCCAAATTAGACAGAAGGTGCACATTATTACGAGCGGCAAACATTCAAGGCTTGTTTGAGATGTAACTGGGCTTGATTAAGGCTGCGATGATGATGATGATGATGATGATGGTGGTGGTGGTGGCGATGATGAGGATGATGGTGGTGTTGTTAGACCCACACCCCGCCCTAATCCCATTTCCTCTCTTCTACTTTTCCCTCTTTCTTCTTCTTTCCTGTGGATTAGCATTGCGGCCCGCTCCACCGAGTTACCTGTGGACGACCTCCTGTTGAGCAGCAGCCCACACACTGAGAGTAAAAGAGGGATGAGCAAAGAGAGAGAAGATGAGGAGGGAGGGAGGGAGGAAGGGAGGAAGGGGTAGGGGAGTAAAAACAGCTATGGCCGTTGATAATCAGTGGATAAAAAGAGCTATGCAAGGTCAGGGAAAGGACGAAGAAACAGTTGGGTGGAGCCGGGTTTGTGGGAACGGGGTGTGAAAGGAGCGATGGCAGAGAACAGAGGGAAGATAGAGGAGTGGCGGCTTTGATGTGGATCAGCTTTGGATTTGGTGTTTTGTCTGTGCCGCGGTTACGCCACGCTCAGGTAGAAAGATGAGAAAGAGGCCTTTTTGGAAGGCCTTTCGCTTGGTTGGCGCTTTACCTGAGGCCCAACCAAAACAAGGAGCCTGTATCCACTGTACAGATCAGAGCAGCGGTACAGCATGACCTAATGGCAGAGAGACAGGGCTGAAAAATGACTGAATCAAGCATGTAGAGGAGGAAAAACACACCTTAAATCAATTTCTCCACCCGACATGAACCTTTATGGCATAAATCAGAGCATATAGCAAACTAAATGACATCAAACTGATGTAATTTTGCTTTGACCTTTTAAAGGAAAAGTCCCAATTCATGCTTTTTTTCATTCAATTACATGGACATTTGTTCGTGTTTGTGGTTTAACATCATTCTTAAACTTTATTTCACTGCCCCTTTATTTTCTGTTATTGGTATTTGAATTGAAGTTCGTCTCCTTTGACAACAAATGTAAAGCAGCGTAAAGATATTCAAGAACACACGAGGATCTAATAGGGGCAGCATGTTGGCTTGGTGGTTAGTACTGTTGTCTCAAAGCAAGAAGGTTCTGTATTCCTTCAAGGTTCCTCCAGGTTCTCCAGTTTCCTTCTTCCTCCTGTCAATCTTGTGATGTGACTGGTCTGATGTGGGTAGTCTGGTTGTGTGTTAATGTACAAAACAAGGTGATGGCAGATGAATGACCCTTCCACAGATTCAACCTAAAACACAAGACACATAAAGACAAAATTATTATTATTGGCTGTCACACGTGAAGCATCAATAATGGTGCTAATTCCTCCATTATTAAACCCGCAGCACCTGATTTTATTTTGCCATTTGGAGGCGTAAAAGAAGCTGCAAACACTACTGACATACTAACATCTTTTAAGCTGACACAGGCGACACGGTGATGCAGAGGTTAGCACTGTCACCTCACAGCAAGTTCTGGGTTTGAACCTGCCGGTTTGCATGTTCTCCTCGTGCCTGCGGAGGTTTCCTCCGGCTTCCTCCCACAATCCAAAGACATGCACGTTAGGTTGATTGGTGTGAATGCCAGTGTGAATGGTTGGTTTGCCCTGTGATGCACTTGCGACCTCTCCAGGTTGTACCCCGCCCTCGCCCGATGTCAGCTAGGATTGTTTCCATCCTCCCTGTGACCGTAGGAGCAACATGTAGTGATGTTTCTGGCCTCTTGGCATATCCAATATATAATTCCAATTCTCCTATTAGTCTGGCTTTGTATCTATTGATTGGTCACTTTCTGCAAGTGGAGTTTCCGACAGCAACCATAAATAGTATTGGAGAATCTTCGTCTGGATGGGAAAGTGTTCTCTTGACTTTTTTGTCAATCAGATGATGTTTAATTTTTTTTTTTCACAAGCTGGATAATTTCAGTTTTGGAGCAGAACTCCCCAAATCTATTTGAAACACCCATCTGATACTGTATCACCAGGAGGAGTGATCAGATCCAGATCACATCCATAATCTCCACGCTGATCACTGCCCAAGCAGACGGTTATCTTTTGCACGATAGTGATTGGGAGATTAGTGTTTTTAAATGCTTATCCGTGTAGACCTCCCTGAGGTAGCCGGGCTCCAGAGCCTCCGCTGAATCGCAGCGTCAGATCAGAGACTCAGACACACAGATCCAACATGTTGGCTTTTGGGAGGAGAAAGGAGAGGATGGAGGGGGGTGGGGGGGTGGCTGCAGTGGATCATGTACATAATCACTTGTTTATCACCAGAGCATCTTGCCAAATCACTAAAACACTGCTCTAATCACAGTAACCAGAGCAGCTGCTGTTTTACTCTTTGTGCATCGTAGACCTGCACAAGGTCAATTTAGGATTATACATATAGAGGGTTTTGACAAGTGATAACAACAGTCTACAGATATTTTTGGATAAATAATATTTACAATAAAATTTTGGAATTGTTGGGAGGTGTATTTTTCTTTCTTTTTGATGGAGTTTAGCTGTTTTCTGCTTCTTTCAGTCTGTGAGGCTGACCTTGTCTTCGGCTTATCTTTTTCTTGAACTTACAAAGATGAAACCGATATTGATTTTCTCACAAGTATCACAAAACTATATAATTAAGTATTTCATGCAGAATTCAGTAAATTTAGACTTTAAACAGGAAAATGTACCAACATGTCGGTTGTTGTGCCAAAAACCAAAAGTATTGTCTGAAGGTAAACTACGGCTTCTCGGTGGTATCCAGCAACTCTTTCACATCAAAGGGAGGACAGTCATTTTCTTCGTTTTAAACATTTGGAGTTTAAACACCAAGGAAATTCTAGGATAATTGGAGGTCTAAAGGAGCACAGGCTCCATTATGGGACGTGGCAGCTGCTGCTGATGCTACTAAGAATAACATGCATACATCCTTTGGTGAAATCTGATCAAAAATGTCACAAGAATCAATTCAGGCAAAGACGGCCGGTATCGTATCGATCACTTCTGTAATAAATATGCAATCAGACTGTACACCAACACTTCACCTTGCGTGCCCCCGTGGCCCAAAAGAAGCGCACGTCTGATCTGAGTGTATGCGACTCTGAGTAAGAAGAGTGTGCGTTTCTGTGTTTGGGATCAGGATGAGATCAAATCCTCCATACACAAAAAGCTTCCTGCTATGTATCAGCTGTCCTCATCTACCTTGGCCTGGTAGGAGATGTTCTAGTGCCAGTAGGACGGAGGGGAAAACTCCAAACACTAAATAAGCCTTATCTGCTCCCAGTGCTCGGCAGAGATTAGAGGAGGAGTAAAGGAAGCCAGCGGAAAGGAAAGGAAAGGAAGCCAGCGGGAAGGAAAGGAAGCCAGCAGAAAGGAAAGGAAAGGAAAAGAAATCAGCATAAAGAAGAAGAGGTTTGGAGAAAGGAAAGAAAAGGTAAGGTATTCAGTGGAAAGGAAAAGAAAGAAAAGGAAAGGATATTGAGTGGAAGGGAAATGAGGCCATCAGTAAGGAATGAAAGGGTTGGAAAAGACAGAAAGTTAGAGGAAAGGAAAGGAAGGCAGTGGTTAGAATAGGAAATAAAGCGGCAGGAAAAGGATGGAAAGTAAAAGAAGCCAATGACAAGGAGATTAAGAGGGGATATAACGAGAAGACATTTAATAGGAGGCAAAAGGAGAAGTAGGAAGAAGACCAGACGTGGGTGTCAGATGATGGGTGTACCGGCCTTTTCAGCCAATTCTGAACCACTCCACGCTTTATAAGTCCCCACTAAAGAGCGGCAGAGTCAGCCCAGCTTCCTCTCCGAAATGAGTGTCTATCTTTGGAGAGAAGCGCTTGTTTTTGATTCCATTACCCAGGCGAGGTGTGGGGTGAGAGGGTGGCAAATGGGGGAATTTGGGAGTGCTTGGCGAGCAGACGCATGGGGAGAAAAGCCAGTTTGGGAAGCAGCGGTGGAACCACAATCTCTGGAGTCCATTCTGTCCCTGCCGCCCTGCGATCCCCACAGCAATTAAAGGCAAGGAGAGAGAGGCCACAGGGAAGTCCAACAAATCACGCCCACGTGTAGATGCACTTGGGCTTCACTAACAAATGTACTACATCCTGTTCGTATGGAAAGGTACCGAGAAAAAAGACAGCGAGGGTGGGCTAACAGAGATTTCGTAAAGAGAATCCTTAAAAGCTGTGGATCAGGGGATTCAGACGGTTCACAACTAAATGAGGAATCATTTGATTTTCTGAGTTACCACTCCCCCTCCTCGCACCGGTTTACTTTCAGTAGAGACAAAACTGGATTTCCTTTGATTCCACTTCCATGTACTATAAATGCAGTGGAGAAATTTGAAATCGAATACTCGGCACTTCAGAAATTTTACTCTTAAAGGTCAATTTACTTAGAACGATGAGAACAACTCAAAAAAACAGTTGTTCACTGTGATCTGGCAGGAGTTCTCCAGGGTCAGAGAAAATAACTGCGATGATGTCATCAGGGTCACACCGGTTTGGGTTTAGTCTAGATTTGTAAAGAAAAGCCCAGGGATGTTGAACTTGAGCAAGGGTCATCTGTTAGTTCATTTATTTGGAGCTCTTTAATTTGAAAACTATCTTTGTGTCAAAAATCTGTGGAGAAAAAAAAGGTTCATTTTAGATGGTTGGCTGACCTGGGTCAAAATCTTCAAAATCTTCAATATATATGTGTTGTCATCTCGTATAAACATTCACATTCATACTTTTACAAATTCGACACTTGTCCAAAAGATTAAATAAAAAAAAAAAATACACCCACTGAATTCTCACTCTGTCGCAGACCTCTAACATAGTTTCATCTTTCCATAATAAGTTTGTATCTTTTATAATTTCCCTCTGGTGGATGTAACTTGTAGAAGTTGTGATATGTTGATCTCTGCTGTGTTTTCTTACTCCTACACTGTCCAAAAAGAAAAAGGAAAGAACAAAATAACACCCTCATCTGACCAATCGCAGCGAACGATAGTGAGATTGTCTCCATCCTTCATCGTAGGATGATCCTAAATCCACATTACATCTCTCCTCACACCCCCAGTTTTCACTTTAAGTCGAATATCAACACTCACTCTTTGCCGGAGCTTTAAAGCAGTGCCAGTGGCCACCCACTCCAACTCTTATCCCCTCTTCTTCCCCTCTCCTCCAATGTCCATCAGTCATTGTTTCCTTCGCATCCTCCTCCTCTCTTCTAGTCACCCCTCCCTCCCTCCCACCAACCCCTCGGCTTTGATCTTGATTTCTGACCAGGAAATATCTACCAAGGGGCCGTCCAGCTACAATAACATTCAATAAAAGAACACAAGGGTGGCCGAGACCGGATCACTGATAGCGCCACGATTTATGGGCCCTGCTCGCTTGTTTTCCTGCAACAGCCGGGCATTCACGCACAACAACAAACACACACACTGTAGCCTTACCAAGCACGTTGCCTCACACGCCAGGATACTACATATGTTATTCATATGTGAGTGTCTTGTAACGTCTCTCTCACAGTTTCATTGTAATCAGCCCAGTACTTCAGGCCTAATAAAACCTCTGATGCTCCTGGACTTGTCAGTTTACCATTTTAGATCTGCAACCTCTTTTTCATGTTGAGACTTTATGTATTTCGTTTATTTTTTATTCCTTAAAACAGTGCACTAAAGGTAACTTTTGTTTTTTATAGCGTTCAACCTGTTACTCAAGGCCTTAAAAGATGTGATGAGGTTATCTTTCTTTGTCAGTACACTGATTTTAGTTGCCTAGGTTCATCTGCAAGCATATCTGACTTAATAAAATAGAGCCTCATGAAGCATTAATACTTTTTTGTTGCAGTGAAATATCTCAGGTGTTTGTTTGACGCTTTTTGTTGAAAACAAAACTAGCGTCTAGTTGTCATAGCACTTAATAAACCTCACAAAGTCTTGGTTTCATTGTCTTAACTTTGTCAAAATATGTGTTTATGTAAATGCTCTTTCTTTGCGGGCAAATTTCACATCTGGTTTATTCTTCTTTTAAAAATTATGCTGTAGCTGGAGGAATAAATTCTAAATTTAGGGGCTAAATTTTGATAGATTTAAAGGTATTGATCACTGGCAGAGAATTTCTACCATTAGCAACTTCAGCTGAAAGTACCTCTGTGGGTTTTTAGTGTGTACTTGTTTCTGCAGAGAAACTTTACATCTGACATCTTGGTTGGGCTTTGTTCTTTGATGCTGTAAAAATAAAAGCAGTTGCTTTGGCTTGAAGCAAACTACATCAAATCAAACACAGGCTGGGCTGTACTTGTTGTTGTTGTTGACACTTGTCTCAATCCCCTTTGTTCCAATGTCCATATCACCAGCCCACCGCACACTGACGCCTGTCCAAACAGGACTACAAATGGCTGCCGTCCCACAGTCTTTAACATAGTGTGGGACCGTGCACTACTCCTCAATCCACTGTGACCAACGCCGTCCGAACGAACAAGAAAAGACAGAGTCCCCTTATGCCTCGACCCCCGACGGCTAGAAGCAAGTGTGACGCCTCTACCCACAAACCAGTGGGGTATCAGCCCCTTTGCGCCCACACTCCCTTGGCCGGAGCGGCACGTCACCGTTACGGGACGCACCTCTGAGATTCGTTCCCCGTCCCAGTTGCGGTCCCGCTGCGGTTATCTGCTCAGGGCCAGGGAGCAGGGACAAGCGTGGGACGGAGGGGTTGGACCGGGGTGGGAAGGGGGGCGCAGCACCGATCCATTTTAGGACGGTGAGGGATCATCATTGTCTCCCGTCTCACCCTGTCACTTACTATTACCAACCCACTAGCTGAGATCCTGTGTATTTCTATGTGTGCGATTCCACAAAAACTGTACTGGATGTGTGGTCTTGGCATCGAACTCGCACACGCGCACTTTACAAGCGAGCACACACTCTCTCTTTCTCACAAACACACACTCTCCATACACAGACACACTGTCATCACTACAGGCGCTTCTCAGCAAACCTACACATCGGATTGTGAGTGGTACAGCTCTTCCTAGCAGACTGTGTGTGGGAGGGACAGAGCCACAGGCGCTAAGTGTCTCTATAGCCCATGTGAAATCAAATGTAGGCTGCGATGAGCCTCCAACCATACTAGGCACAATCACATGGAGAAACAGAGGGAGAGGGAGCTTTAGAAGACCACCAAGGATAGCAGCATGGCACAGGATGCCTGGGCTGTCTTCATGTTAAGGCCTTTTTCTTCACTGTTCCAAAGTATTCACCACTTAAAACAGATTAAGAGCTTGGGGAATAAACAGGCCCGATGCTACGAAGTGGGGAAACACAGGAGGAGGGGTTCGGGAATTAGAGAGCAGGACGAAAGGGAGAGAAGCCTTTCAGGAGATAACGCCTCGAGAAGCAATCAGAATTGTTCCAATATTAAGGCGCTTGTGATGAAACAGATGAATGGATGAACAAAAGGCGGCAGAATAGAGACATTTGGATTGTTTCGTGGGAAAGGAGCTACTTTTTGTATCTCAAAAGCTCAGTTTTGGACTCAAATGAATAGATCACGATTGTGAGATGATGTCTGCAGTAGTTCATGTTTTGTTTGCTGTACAATAACATCTCTTAACTGTGTATTTGAACTACAGACCTCCAGCCAAGTTCATCACCCCTCAGGCAATACGAACAGCTTATTTCTGTTCGTTTTGGCTGGTTTTAGAGACGATGGAGGTGGACGGTCCGAGTGGGATGAAGCTGAGGTTTTGTCGGCATGTCCCCATCCTCTTCCTCCACAGTTTCCTATCCACTATTGTGTGTGTTGGGACAGAGAGCTAAGAGTGGGAGAAATGCATCAGATTAAACTCTCATGCATCTGATTATTTTCCTATGGGATTGCGTGATATAATGGTTTGCCATTTTTGGCCTGTTATTAGTCCGGATATAAGCCAGTCAGTGCTGTCCACTTGAGATATAATGGCTATGATACAGTTTCGTGATAACATAAGCACTTAGATCACACAAAAATTCATAGATATGTTCTTGATATAAGAAAATAGCAGACAAGGCGGAGGCAAAGGAACTTCTGAGTGGTTTTCTCTCTACTGAGTGCATTATTTTCTTCACCTCAGAGCACATTATGGTACTTACACCAGGGCTACTTACCACAGACGCACAGAGTAGATGTGTTTCAATTGGTAAGATTATTCATTAAGATTGTTTATTATCAATTCCACCCATTGTTGGGTTAATTTCAGCAGTAATACTTAAAATAGCATGAAGCCAAAACAGAAAGGACAAGACTGTGTACATAAAAAGTCAACTATGACTCCTAAGGACCAGTTTTGGGGGACAAAAGTACTATACTGATAAAAAAAACATTGAACAGTTAAAATCACTTCATTGTCAGACTCAAGTTTGTAGTAGTATAAGTCAAGTTTGGATGAATTTAGCAACTCTGTTTTTTTCTGAATTGTTTCCAACTACAAAAATAAAGTGTTCTGAATTAGGGTTCTTCTCCGCTGCAATAGTGACCGAGGCCTCCTGAGTATCCTAATAATTAGAACCAATCCATATCGGCGTGATGGACAAAAAGATGATTTCTCAGTAGAGCCGCACAATTAATCGAAACATTATCGAAATCGCAATATGGCCACGTGCAATATCCAAATCGCAGGAGCTGCAGTTTTTGTGATACAAGTAAAATATTTCACAACATATCTGTGCAAGTTCTCATTCGTCCAGGTCATTGTTATCTCTTTCTCAAAATTTAATTTGAGAAAGAGATTTCACAACATATCACTTGTTTTGTGGCATTGCGGTTCTACAGAGAAGCCCCCGGCCTGCAGACCATTCCCACTATAACCGTTACTCATATATGTGTATACTACTGCTACTTCTATATATATATCTGTCAAAAAGCAAAGCTGAAATCATTGAAATCAATGACCATAATATACTATACAATATATATTGCTGTAACATCACTTCAGGAAAATTTCAATGAGGAAATCCCAGTAATATAATAAAGATATTTTTACCCACAACCTACCAGCCAATCAGAAGAGAGTATTTTCTGTCATGTTGTTATGACCTTATGTGTTAAATAAGAACTTTGTAATTCAAAGACTAAAATTTGGTAGTGTCACAAACTTCTGTCAGCGTCACCCTTTACAAACTTTTGAGTCCGGTTGTGGTCAGCGTGCTCTCTCCCAGACTGTGTCGTCATGGCGTTTGATAGAAAGGTCAAAACCGGGTCGGATCGGATCCCAGCCAAAAAACCTTTGATGAAGCTGGGAGTTTTGAAGCAGCCGCACACTCTGATCAACAAAAAGAGAAATAAAGGAAGTCAGAAAAGTGAGGGGGAGGCTGACTGAGTGAGTGAACAAAGTGAATGCTAGAGTTAATCCCTCATCGATTCAGTCATGGTTTTTTTTTTTTTTTCAATCTGTGGGCATCGGAGACCTACAGAAAACACAGCCGTCTTTTAAAATAACGTTTAACTAAGTTGCCATAATGATGGTGACGATAATAGAGAGTGCCACCAGCGAGTGCGGTGGGCGTTATTGTCCCTTATTGGCCCCCCTGCTGGTTTGATTTGCACAAAAGATGTGAGAGGGAGGAAGATGATTACCATAACAAACACACACTTGCAGACGCACTCTTCCCCAGGGAAGTGTCAATCTAAGAGGGAGAGTATGTTGACATTTATAACCATCTGGGGGGGACATGGTCGCTATTTCTCAGCTGTTTAACTTCAATTAGGGAAGGAAGGGTGGGGAAGGAGGGAGCAGAGGGTGGGGGAAATGGGGACGACTTGTTACCGAATGGTTAAGTGGCAGCAGAATAGGCGCTAAGGGGGGAAACACATTTATGGGTGTCTCCTAAAGAGTTTGCATTGTGCCCCGGCTTTTGTGGCTTCACATTGATGGAGGACTGCTGATGGCTATAGGAGATTATGTATTGACGGAGGATGTTAATGTGGACTTGGGCCTTTTTTTTGTTGTAAAGAGTGATTATACTGGCGAGGACTCACACTGCCTGGAAGTTACATCCATTCACCTGAAAGCCAAACAAATATCTCAGGCCTTTCTTTTTTTAAGGTCAGAGTCAGACACTGGCGCCCAATACTACTAAAAATCGAGATGGTAGATCCCAGCGGACTGGACCAAGAATGAAAGATGGACAGAAAGAAGAGGGGGGGGGGGAAACACCAATAATAAAATGATGAGGAGGGAAAAAAAAGGTCCTATTGGACAGGAAATAAAGTGTGCTGTCAGTCAGTCGCTGCGGTGCTGCCATCTCCCAGGTTATTGCTTATTGTTTACTCTCCCCTGAAAAGGTCAGAGGTCACGGCGACCACATCTATTTTTCTCTCCCACCCACTCACCCCATTCTTCTCCAAGCGCATGGAGGAACAAAGAGCGACGGCGGGGGGGGGCGGCGGAGGGAGAGGGGGTGTGTGGTTGGAGGGCGAGTTGGTGGCAGCAGCAGCGGCGGCGGCGGTGGAGGTGGTGGTGGTGGTGGTGCGTGAGGGAGAGTGGAATTAGAAAAAAAAAATATAGAAAGGGAGAGCAGCGATCAGACAGCGCTGATAAGGAGAGGAGGCAGGGGCGGGGTGTTGCTGTGAGCTTTTGGGGGGCGGCGGCGGCGGTGGGTGGATGGGGGGGTAGTGGAGGAGGAGGAGGAGGGGGGGTGATGTGTGTATTCAACTCCGGGCTGACTCCTCTTATGCTAATACAGCCAATTTCCTCTTTTATTTCATTTCTGGAGCCGAAATCTGCGATCTGCGATAAGGTTGCCGTGGCGACCGCCTGTTCCCCGGGCGGATGCGGGCAGCCGTGTGATGGAGATGTGTAAGTCGGCGGGAGCAGCAGGGAATGAATAATTTAAAACTCCACCAAGCTGAAGAGATAAGAGAGAGCAGGGCTGAGGCCTCTCTCCCCCCTCCTCCCCCACCCCCCACCTCTC
>NW_019525512.1:575393-577893 GCF_002814215.2 Seriola lalandi dorsalis
CACACACACACACACACACACACACACACACTATCCCTCGCCCTCCATCTCGCTCCCTCTCTCACCCTTCCCCACAATCCATCTCTCCACCTCACCCCTTCTAACTCTCAATCCCTCCTTCTCTGCACTCTCTCTTTTTTTTTCCCTCCCCGTTCTCTTTCACTTTCTATTTCTCTCTCTGGACATCTAAGGCTTCATCCTCCAAAGCAAGCTGACCTCCAAGGTCAAGGGCATGATGGGTAATTGAACTGGCGGTTTGGGGGCGGCTGGGATCGGTGCCTATGGATGATGCAGCACAGACGAGTGGAGGATGATGATGATGGTGGTGGTGGAGGAGGAGGAGGAGGAAGGCCTCGCTCCAATTCAATCTGCTTGTGTCTCCTCCTGCTCGATTTAAACGTGATGAAATTCTGAACCGTCGTCGCCGCCGCCGTTGCTGCCGCCGCTGCACTCCGACTGCCAAGTGAGCGAGCATTCAGTGAACTTCGTATACTTCAAGTTAAGCCCACTTGGCTCGTGTCATTCTTACATTAGTCACTCGAACAACAGGCGGCTCTCCAGCTCACAATGGCCCAACACTTGAATGTAACACATGCTTGGAATAGTTGAGTGTTCCAGCTGAACGGTGCTCCTGTGTAAACACACTGGCTCTTCATGGGTGACTCGATGTCCTGAGATGTGTGTGTGTGTGTGTGTGTGTGTGTGTGTGTGTGTGTGTGTGTGTGTGTGCGTGGTGTATGTGTGTGTGGGTGGTTAGTTAGCACAGGTGAGGTATTTATTATAAGGAAAATCCAAACTGAAATGGTTCCAAATCACTGTTGCGTATCTAGCGTGGCTGTCTGTTTTGCTGTTGGTGTATTTCATACAAATATATATTAAGGAGTAACAGTGATGGCCTCTGTTCGTATGTTGCAGTGTCCTTCAGCACAGTTTGATGTTCTTGTATTTCCAGTTTATGATACTTTCTACATTCATCCCGCCAAATTTCATATTGAAAGATTTTTTTTTTTCCTCCTCTTCTTTTACTTTACATCTATAGATGCCATATCATTTAGAAACCATATGATCAACTTTATTAAATACGATGCAGCGTTTCAAATGTAATCACATTACAGTATTAAATAGCCTCAACCTCGACCAGCTATAACATTAAATATGGTACCAACACGAAGCAAATTTAATAATATATATAAGAAAAGGACGCAGCCGTTCTGGATAATGAGTACTTTTACTTTTAATAGTTACATGCTCATCATACTTCCATACACCTGTAGTGTATTGCTACTTCTGCTTAAAAGGTAACTAAACCAACGATGAACTGACCCAACTAAAACATTTCCGAAGCCTGATTAAATCTTATTCCTCTGATCCATAGAGCTCCGTTTTTGTCCATCATGTTTGTCACAATGCACCAGAATGAAAAAACCTGTTGCTGTTGGGAGTTGAAACTTTTTCAACTAAACATCGATCAAATAATTTCAGTCACATTCTGTTGGATTATTGGATGAGGATTTAACAATAAATAAAGTTGATGGTTGTTTAAGGCAAATCAAAAATGCAGCAGTTTAGTTTTGGTAAAATAACTGAGAGGATTCGTGATTTTTCCTTTTTTAATTCAGAGTTTCGGGGGGGTGGTGATGGTCTGTCTCTTATACACATCTAGGCCACTGGCTCGGCCTCTCAGCAGGTTGGGGTTGGTGTGTGTTACGTTACATCCTCGACTCCTGTCTGTCTGGCCCGCCGACCTGTTTTCATTCCCTGTCTCTTATACACATCTAGGCCACTGGCTCGGCCTCTCAGCAGGTTGGGGTTGGTGTGTGTTACGTTACATCCTCGACTCCTGTCTGTCTGGCCCGCCGACCTGTTTTCATTCCACAGCCGTAGCACGAGGCTTTATCGCCATGGAGATAAACCACGGTTATAAACACCCCCGCAGGTCATCTACAGGTGAGGGGTTCACGGTGAGGTGTGGCTGGCCGCCGCCCACCTTTTCTCTCTCTCCCTCCCTCCCCCTCCCTGGGTGTAGGTACCTGTCCTAAAAAGACACAAGTGAAGGAGAAAATCAGAACAAAAAAGCTGATTCATAAACGAGCCACACAGGGCGCCCGCACAGGTAATCTCAGCCCAAGCGTGACGCCCTCATCCCCATGGCGCCAGGAGGCAGCTCGCTCCCGCCAGGACGCACATGCGCACACACACAATGTTGAGTTAAAAAACAAAAAACAAACTCCAAAACAATATATTTCAACTGCATCTTCAACCTTTTACGTTTTCTCCAGCAAATACAGTTTTAAACATGTAATATTCTGTTAATTTACACAACAGTGTCTTAAATAGTAGTAGTCTGTCCGGTCACCGTCTTTCATCTGAGCACAAGATCTCAGCCCACATCCTCCAAGGTCTTCTTCACATCAAGGGGATAAGAAACTTGTTTTGTCTGCCAAGTGCAACATCTCACATTCCTTCGTGTGACCCATCCTGCTCGCGAGCAAACGCACAG
>NW_019525512.1:580393-593227 GCF_002814215.2 Seriola lalandi dorsalis
AGCAATTTGGGGGGAAGTCAGCTAAGCAGAGCGTCGGCTCTCTACTCCCCCCCAGTTTAAAGTAAGTAACTTCTAACTACTTATAACTTATAAGTTAATACAGTCCCTTTCAAGCCAGGGGTATAAATAATAGAATGCAATGGGAGATTATTTACTCTTTAAATGAGGAGCTGCTCTCTCTGCTCTCCCAGCTCCCGACACTTCCCGCCTTCACACTCACATGCTCTGCACACCACAATGAAAACAAGACGAGTTTTTATCCATTCTTGGTCAGTAGATAATAATTTGCATATAAATGGAAATATTTATTGTGACAAAAAAAAAAAAAAAAAAAAAAAAAAAAAATAAGGAAAGGGAGATGTAGGAAGTAATATGCTCATTTTTCAAAAACTCATGGGGCCCCAACTGTGATATCTGTATTTTAGGAGTCAAGCAGTTTAAAAAATAAGACGAACTGAATCTAAAAAAAAAAAAAGAAAAAGAGGAGAGAGAGAGAAAGAATAAATAAATAAATAGCTGGAGAAGAAAGGGAGAGGGGAGCCGAGGGAACCTTTTAAGATGTTTACTACACAAATGGAGTCTCCAGAGAAGACAGCGTCCTGATGAAATATGAGAGATAGCTGTCGACATTCTGTACTTTTCTCCTGGCTGTGTAGATGGAGGCAGGCAGGCTGGAGGACTAAGCTGTAATGACTTCCCTTCCTCTACCTGACTCACCGGGGGAAACCAATAAAGTTACAAAAATAAACTTTACAGATGTGGAAAATGTATTACCAAGATAGGAAATAGGTGACTACACTTGAAAGGAAATCGAATATTGAAGGTGCGCCCCAAAATAAGAAAAAAAAAAAAAAGGGAGAAAAAAAGTAAAAGTAAGAACCTTAAAAAAAAAAAATTCAAATGCAATTGTAAACACACTTTACATTTATTTTATTCAAACTATAAAGTGACACATAAAATGTATGAATATCTTTAACATTTTTTTTTTCTTCTTTTTGATAAGTCACACAAGGTGGCATGGAAATGCAAACCCCTGGCTTACACAGTAATCAGTCAGACCAGGCACTTTGAAATGCAGAAAATACAGAATTTCATGTTTGGAAGTCTCCATGAAAATACATGGTGCAAACATGTTAAATGGGCTCTGATTGAAGTCAGGTTTGTTAGTTTTGTGTCTGCTCTTTTGAAAGTTAAATTACCATTCATAAGCACATTTTAAATGGGTGAACCACAAAACATTACAATAAGAAAGTGCAGACGTTCTATTGGCTTTTTTTTATTTTATTTTTTTTATCACAAATACTGTTTGGATTCATTAAATTACACCCAGTGTGGTGCAGTAGCTGTGCACACTGCTGGTGGGGCTCCTATGTGGAACGAATATGCATTCAAATAAAATGTATGTAACCGTATGTACACAGTGCAGATGTGATTGTGGAAGGTGTGGGATACGTGTTAGCCTAAACTGATTGAAATCGATAGGAAACAGGAAGAGGTGTAGAGTATTACATAGTCAGTCGTTCTGGTACAGCAGAGATGTTAGCGTGCCTGCTCCCCATGTAATGGCTTCACATGAGCATACATACATATGAAGCCCCACAGCTCGCGAGCCCTGAGCAGATAAGAAGCTAAAGCTCTTTGACTTTCTATTTTTCTTTTTCAGCAACTCCAGCTGTCAGGGTTCCTGTTCCCATCGTCGCAATAGTGTTATGATTTTCTCGATTCAGACGTTTGCGAGAAGTTGTACAGACAAACTGCAGGTTATTTAGATTAAAATCACATGTGAGTGTGACAGGGTTTTTGACAGAGGAAGCCAACGTTTTCTGACTGTCTCTGAGAGTTCTCCTCATGTCTCGTCTCTGAAACAGCACTTGTCTGAGGCGTTAATGGAAAGAAGTTTTGACAAAAGAAGCTAATTTCTTATAGATTTAAATGTTTTTCCTTTTGACTATTTGCAAAACCAAAAAAATGTACAAAAAAAAAATGAGGGTTTTGTTTAAAAATTTTAGTCATGTCTAATCTCTGAAACAACATGTGAATGGACAAAAGAAGCCGACATTTTGTGCTTGTAATCAGTGTTTTTAACATTCAGAAATTTTCAAAGACGTACAAAAATTTACTTGAATTTCATTCATGTCTCGTCTCTGAAGCAACTCATAGACGAACGCAGGATGTGAATGGAAAAGGTTTTGACAGGAGGAAGCAACATTTGGTGCAAGATTTCAGTGTTTTTGTTTTTTAAAGATTTGAACCTTTTTCTGGTCAAAGACGGACAAACAAGTTTCACAATTTTAGTCTTTGATGATGATTGAAACACGCAAACTTTCCACCGAAACTCTTGTTTTGATCAGCGCAACTTGTGGTTAGGATTTGAATAAAGGATTGCAGTAACTGTCGCATACAAAAAGCTTGTTTGAGAAATTAATGAAAGTTTTTGTTCTCAATCAGCAGGAAGTGGCCTGCATCATTTACCATCATTTGGACGTCAACAGACCAAGATCCACCTTTATCACCTATATGAGAAAACTGATATCCACCTTACCTTTCATTTTTGATCTGAGACGTGCACAATTCATCGATTGCCACGTTTTGATAAAAAAGAAAATTTAAATCTGGCATGTGAAAAGCATTTGTGCAATAGAACCGTGTGTTTCAGAGATATATTTTCTCATCCTTTGCAGCCTTGTAGCCTCTCATTTGGTTTCTTTCTTTCGGCCCTCTATCTGCCTCTTGCATCTGCTGAGGAGACACCATGTAGGAGTGGTGGTTATCAGGCCCTGATCAATGCAAGCAGGAAACATACTGATTAGAATATGAACAGACCGCAGAGAGACTGAAA
This sequence comes from Seriola lalandi dorsalis, assembly GCF_002814215.2. Taxonomy (NCBI): domain Eukaryota; kingdom Metazoa; phylum Chordata; class Actinopteri; order Carangiformes; family Carangidae; genus Seriola; species Seriola lalandi. The sequence goes on from NW_019525512.1 coordinate 583,233, forward strand.
TATGGCCACACGCACACACACACAAACACACACAGAAACAGTCCAGGCTGCTAAGTTTTTGTGAGGTATTTGGCTTTTTTCTTTGCAAATACATAAAGTCTTGTGATTGAATTTCACAGTTTGACCACATGCAAGAGAATTTACTCTTAATATGTGAACAAGCCAGAGTGTTATTTTCTCCCTTCAGTCAGGATTTGAGTCAATAAGAAGACGGAGACGCACACAAATGGCCAATTTGAAAGCAGTCTATTTCTAAAAGCTCACATTTGCGTTCACACGGGTGAAACTTCTGCTGCTCAGAGTTGTGCTGCTCTTGCCTTTGAGAAGCAGTGGAGTGTGTGCAGGTCTCCTCTGCATGTGTGAAATAGCTGTAATGTAGGTTAGGTTTTATAAAGAAAGTCCGGGAGCTTAACTGCACTTCCACCACCATTGTTAAAGTTCCAAACATTGACTTTAGGCTGGATACACAATGCCCGACTGAACAAGCTGCGAGACAGGCGGTGCTCAAAATTTTATTTTTTTGGAGTTGGATTTGAGGAACATGCACTTGATGACATGTTGTAACTGTAAGCCACTTGGTGTTTATTTTGCTTTTTTATGGACCGTTTAATTCGTTTTAGTCATTTATTATTAATTATTTTTTGCAGTCATTGTATACCTCCTACTCATGCCATTAAGGGACTTGTTTGTATTGGTGTGTTGTCCGTTTATCATGTTTCTATTTTGTATACTTGTCTCTGGTTGTATATTAGCATGTCAATAAAGGTAGGTAGAAGTTTGATCCCCAGCTCTTCCACTTGTTGTATCGTCCTTTTGGCAAGATGCTGAATTTGTAGTGTTGTGTGTGAATCTGTGGTTTGAGTAAAAGCATTATAAAAAGGTCAAAACTCCACCTACACTTGCAGTATACATGAGAATTTTATTGTTACACCGACACGTTTCGGTTTGTGGCCTTCATCTGGGTCGGGATTGATGACTTTTTTCTTTCTCTATGTACCTTGGAAGTAGGTGAAGTTGTGCCAGAAACCTCTACTTTGCTTCTACAGTAAAAACATTATACAAATACCATTTAAAGGTCCCTTATTTTACATTAACTAGTGTTGATTCATAAGAAGATATATTTGTGGTTTTAATAACCAAAAACCATCTCAGTGTAGTTTTACATCTCCTCTCTCAGGCTTCTCTCTGGAGCTCTAGTAACAACAGGTCAGTGTTAGTGGCTTGGGGAGTGGCTGACTGCTTCGTTGTGACATCACAAAGTTCCAGAAGTCCTGACGGCTGGTTTTAAGGCTCAGTTTCTGAATACAGGCTGTGTGCATTTCTCTGTGGACTGAGGCTTTGATACTTTCACAGTATTAATATAGAAGCTAGACCTGATCTATAATCAAACAACACATGGAAATGTACCTTTGTACTCTAAAAACTTGTTTTTTGGGGCATCTCTATTCCTTGCTTTAATATAACACAAAAACCAAGACAAACATGGAGGTGGTTGTGTCGTGTGTCTTCGCCGGGCAGACAACAGTCACTCCTGAGGCGGCTTTGGTTTCCTTGTGGGAATGTCAAAATGTGTGCATAGGTTGTTTGTGCAAACATGTGCACATATGTGTATGTTAGCTATTAACCGCGTTACGATGCAGATTAAAGGGGAAAGCAGTACAAGCCCCTGGTCAGTGAGTTGTGTTGACCTAACTGCGGCCTCCGCTATAAGGTCTGTAGAGCTGGGCCAGAAAAAACATGTGCTTTAGTATGAGATATTATTAATGCAGATGTGTAGGAAGAATTTATATTGAAGATTCACTGAGAAGAAGCTGTGTTTTATGTCTTTGTTCAATGATGAAATGTTGGATGATGTCCACATGTTGCAGATATACGAATGTTTGAGTCTAAAAATGGTAATATATCAATTAATTACCAGTTAAAGTGTCATCAGTACATAAATATTTGGAGCGATAATGGGTTTCCAAAGTCCAGTGGTCAAGATTTTATGTTAAGAATTATGCCATTAAAAGTAAGTGGCACTAAATCAGTGAGTATGTGGTTAGTTGATGTTTTTAAGACTTTATATTATGACGTCAATACAATCAGAAAAAGCCAAAAACATGAAACTACTTCTGCTCCACAGCCTTGTTTCCCTGCCCTTGCCAAGAAACATGGCTATTATTTTCTCAAAAATATCCATTAACAACAATCAGTGACCCCATAAATTCCCAGCTGCGCAGCCAACACAAACACAACACAATCAATCCAATTTCTGTCCCTAAAATATTACTGCTACAAATTACTGCCACCCATTATTATTAGTGCTGCCATGTTGACTGTTACAAACCAGAATCCAGAGATCGTATCTGAGAGTCAACTTCCTGTTGTCGGACCCGGCATTCTGTTTTCTGTTGTTATTGTTTCTGCGCAGCAATCATTTGGTACATCCAGATTAGGAGGCACATAAAGCCTAAATGTGTGTTTTTATGACTGATTTCTGACTTGAGAAAGAGTCATGATGGTGAGGACTGTTTGCTTTAGATTGCTATTTAAGGCCAGTTGTCTTTGGCCAACAGAAGGCGCCAAGTGGGGGGATCGACAAGAGGGCCTATCAATTACTGACCTCAGTGGTCAACCTCCTGACTCATTCGGACTCCCATTTTCTACACACACACACACACACACACACACACACACACACACACACAGTCACAGGTTAAGTCTGGGGTTTTGGAAGGATCCCAGGGTGAACATTAATTTCTTAATGCATTTTGGATCCCATGGGGGCTGTCCTCAAGAGTAGGCCACACGGGACCACTCTGCCAACACTCATAATAGGATTGAGTGACTGTGTAGAATGTGGTGAAAGTGTGTGTGTGTGTGTGTGTGTGTGCTGATGACTTCACATCTTTGAAGTTAAAATGTTTGACGCCTTCAATATAAACAATTCTTTCTATAACAATTCCCCTTGTTGTGATTTTCTTCTTTCAATTGTTCCCTTTTCTTCTCCTTGATACTATCATACTTGCATGAGTGTGTGTGTGTGTGTGTGTGTGTGTTGGTGGTGGTTAACATCCATGCCGTGCAAAGGAAAATAAAGCTGTCATTAATTGGCAAGGTTGAGTTCCTTCTCTCAGAGGTTTGTTATTGCTATGTCTGAATCGAGACGGAGGCCGACGGCTAATTGATCGACGGGCTCTCCGGGACTCGGTTATGATAATCAATATTGACACATGTTTTCTGCCCTCGCTGTAACTCGTAAACATCCCTGCGCAGGCGGCCACGCAGACCGGCTGGGTATGTGTATGCCTGCGGCAGCCAAACAAAAACAACCAGCATGTTCAAATTTAGACTGGAGATGAAATGGAAAATGTCTGCTCAGACAGGCCTCTGACCTCTGCGGGTTTCAGACGGATGATTCAGACACAGATACAATTTCCAACAGTAAAACGGTCTGCTCACTAAATATCTTGGTCACATCTTTATAAAAACCAATTTGTCCAAAAAGTTGAATGAATTTTGGGTGTTTATGTATTAAAAAAAAAAAAAAAAAAAAGTATATCAGCATCTACTTTGTTGTCATATTTTTGTAACTTTCAAATATCAATATTGGTTTCTTTCAAAATATTGATTTGCCCGCATTTAAAATTGCTGAAAACCTAGATTTATTGAGTATTAACAAGGGAAAATCTGGAAAACTGTCAAGTAAAAGTAAAGTAGCTGCACAAAATTAGCACTTTTTGTCTAAAACTATTGTGGGAGGGACGACAACACAATATGGCAGCAGCTTCGGAAGCAGAAGGTCAGGGTCTTGGTGGCACGAGGGGGCGATGGTGAAAAAGAACATGTGGGTCACTGGGCAATTACCAACACTCTCCATCACACTAAATGGATCCACACATGCCCCCCCCTCCTCAATTAATGCATTAGAGAGGTGAGAGGTTATGTAAGCACCGTCCTCTCTGCCAGAACTGGGTGGAGTGTCATAATCCAGGAAGTGTGGTGCTCGAATCTGATTGGCTGTGCTTGAATGTTTAGCTTGTTATGTCAAAAGGGAGATGAGGGGAGGGTATGCGGGTGAGGAAACTGCTGTGCTGGGTGAGTTTTCATGGTTGGGAGGGTTATCTCATTGAAAACCTTATATGAAAATGTTACAGCTTGGCCAAAAATATACATCATTCTTAATATATCTACATAAAAGGACTAGTTTTGGCAGGAAGAAACGGCCCTGACACGTTGGCTGGTTGACATAACCTCCCATTGAGACGCACTTTAAAAGCTTCCTTAGTATTAGGACTTCTACAAAACATTTCCTCCTGGAGAAACGGTGAAGGATACATTACATGTCTGACCTGTACATCCAGTAATAATCCCACAAGCTTAACAGAAAACTCTAAGTAACTGAAGTTTTGTTTGGATAGAGGCCCATAACAGGAGGAAGGCAACACAAACTCACGCACCATAACCACATACAAAAAGCCTGTACTGTTTATTTATTCAAATGGTATCATGAGTGGTGCATTATGACGGTTTTCTGCTGTCAGGTAAAGGTGTAACACTCGTCCTTGTTCCCTTTTCTCTCCCTCTGTGTCCCTATTGATGGGGGTTTAAAGTGGGAGCGCCGTCAGTCGTTGTGCCTGGGGCAAAATTCCACATTCATGCCGAACACACACACACACCTCACTAGTTAAAGCTTTCGAGGAAATGTGAGTTGACCTGTGTTTCTGCCAGCTTCATTATGAGGCACTCATCATTAATTCATGTGATGGAGGTGGAGGTTGCAATTAGCACATGTTTTGTACTTAATTTGCTGATATTGGCCTTTTGGGAGATAGGTGTGAATCAGACAAAAAAAACAACTAAGAAGTACTTGTTTGGGTAACTGATCAATAATATACATCTATGACATCCGAAAGGTCTTTTTAATATATACGTTTTATGGTGTTTTCAATAACGGCTTGGATAAAATTTGTACTAAAATGGCAACTGCTGGTTTCCAATTAACCAGTAAAACAATGATCTGTTTATTTTATCACATAAAACACATCTGTTCTACTGCGTAATTGCCATATCTAAAATCTTTGCGTTAACACACAGTTTGTAGTCGGAAATCAGTTTGTTGCGAAACTCTTTATTGTGACTCATTTGTTGATGGTTCATGAAATATTTTGAGATTATCCAGAATGACTCACCTGTTCATTTATTACCTGTTATGTTACATTACTAAATAAAGGCTCAGTAGTACTGAGTATGCTATGGTGAGTAAATTAAGATTTCAGACAGCTATGAATCATCAGCCTCTTGCAACAATTCATTGAAAGGTGAGGTGTCATAACGGCATTTAAAACATCTGTCAACGGTGAACTATTCGATTGTAGGATCTTTAGCAAAAAGCATTTTTTTAAAAACTACAATTTTATAGCTGCAAATTAAATTCAAAATAGACTTCCTGTTGGTTTTAGGCTATGGGTGCAAGAGGCTTTTTTGTACATCTTGGCAGGTTTCATGTGTCTACTGATTTTTGTGCATGTAGGTGAAACTGTGGGGATAGGAAGGGCACTTTTGAAATTTTCAAGGGGGCGCTATCGAGCCATTTGGCCACATCCTTGTGTGAGACTCATGAAATAGGTACATTTTCAGCAGGCCAGATGCGTGTGCAAAGTTTCATGAGTTTTTTAATATGTCCAACCAGTGAAAAGGCAATTTATTATACAGGTGGAAGAAAAACGAGAAAAGAAAACAAAAAGACGACAGTTTCAGTGCACTGAGGCGTTTATTTCTCTGGCCTGTTAGAGAATCTGACCGTCTCTTATTATGACTACTACAATGGCTACTACATCTCCAGGTCACTTCACTCAGTTATAAATCCTATTACTCAACAGGGACATTTTAACCTAGAGGATATTCCTTTTTTTGGACTGTAACGTGATCTCCTCGTTTCGCAGTCCGTCCTACTAATGGACTTCTCACCATCTTTGGTCACCATTTTGTAAAGTTTCCTCACACTGCTTTAACTTGGCAGCTGCAGGAGGGGGCTCTCAACCCACGTAGAAAGATGAAGAAAATTGAGATATTCAGACGTACCAACGAGTTGTTCTGTGCTTGGTGCACTTTGTAGAACTACAGACTCGTATCAGTTAAATCTTGTTATGCAAACAGAGAATGTATTTGATCAGAAAGTAAAGTTTAGACAGTTTGACACAAGCTGATACTCGCACTGAAATAGTAAAAAGGGAGCAGGGTTGCACTCCATCACCACCGGTCAATCATTCACCAATAATACCAGTTAAAACCCTCCCTAAAGCACTCTTTACATTTCCGTGTATGAGTGTGAGCGCATGCATGTGTGTTTACAAGGGTAGTTGAGGCCATGTTATATTAGGTTTTAAGGGAGAGTGTGTGTGTGTAAGTGTGTGTGTGTGGAAGGTGGGGGGGGGGGTTGCACACTCAGGGACAGAGTCTCTTTCTCAGTGGTGAGACTTTGAAGTCGGGGCAGTTCTCTCTTTGAGGTGGTCTATCCCCCGTTCTCAACAGCGTTAATCATGCGTGAAGAGAACATGCTCGCTCTGTGGTTGACCGGGCATCGCTACTGATGGCTTCCCTCAGTCTCTGTGTGGGATGGAGGGGTTGGGCTCGAGGGGGTGTAGCAGCTCTGATTAGCATGGCCGTGGGCTAACGCACTAAAAAGAAAGCGCAACAAATAAATATGCGGGGTCGACTCGTTCAAGCGTAGCTACAAAGGTAGAAGTGTTCAAGGCAATTGAAATTTACAAGGAAGATTATTTTCTTTACCTGCCAATAGAGAGGAACTCTGCTGCAGATCACTGTTATGGATAGTGAAATCATGCAAAATTGTCATGGCCAAAAGTATGCGGACACAGCTTTGGCTTGAGAGTGGTTTTCATGGTTTGGGCTTAGTCCCAAAGTTCCAGTTAAGGGATCTTAACTGGAACTACGAGGGATTCTCTTCACATTACACTTGCAGTTTGTTCCCCTTTCACAATTTTTCCTTACAGGCATTACATTGGCTCTACATTGGATTGGGTAGCTATCAGATGTCAAAAAAGCTAAGTGCATCCAAGACGGATTGAAATCTGATCTAGATACAAAACAGTTGAAATGACAGGTGTAAACAGGGTGTTGAAGTGTCTTGAATCTGGAGAAAATACAGATGCAAATTCAGAATTTCATGCACTTTAGTTTACACTTGGCCACATAAATGCATTTCCATTGACCACATCATAAATCTGATTGCATCCACCTTGGTTTTCCTAAGCTGAATGCAAATCAGGCTCACCCCATTCAGTCTCAGAGGGTTGCGGTCGGGCACCTGAAGTTGTTTTGTAACTGCCAAAAACACTGCTAAAAGAATAACTTAGTAGTTTAGTTGCAGCAGTCAAAGTTTATCGTGGTTGCTCAGAACTATCTACAAGCTAACACAAAACCATGGAGCACTCACAATACAAGTGAGACAAGAGTTTTTTTTGTCTTCAGAGGTTGTTAATGACACTGATCCCTGTTCAGTGTCATTAGCTACACAGATCATTCAGTGGTGGCACTCACTGACTGGGGATCAGAGTTTGTAACGACCTCTGTATGACTGAATGTGTTGAAGTCGCTGATCTGCTTTCTCTTTGTTGCTTTAACAGCTAAATTAAAATAGCAACTTAGCAATTATTATAGCTAACACAAGACAGATGCTGTTGGTGGCTAATTCTACCACATACCGACGTAGTTAGACTTGGAAGGAGTAAAGTTTACATATACATCTTGGAGAGACTGATGCATTTTCACGTTTCCAGCATCTGGCTAGACTGCATCCAAAACCACCTCCAGAGGTTGTTTGTACAACTGGATCTTGAATGCTTCTTGCATGCATTGAGAAGGGAGATGTAAGTTTTTTTTTGATAGCTGGTAGTTATCCGATTTCCCCATGAAGTGTAAATGGAATCCGTGACTTTTTTTTGACAACAGTGTGCTTCCAACTTTGTGGCAACAATTTGGGGAAAGCCCAACCCAAGCCTTTAACATGGACACACAAAAGCAAGATCAATGGCAGACCATGGTTGGCCTGCAAAGTAACTTGACTTCTATCCCATCCAACGCCTTTGGGAGCCAATCTGCAGCCAGATTTTAAAATTGTGTGGAAAAGGATTCTTCTTGAAAGACTGGAGGCTGTTGTAGCAGCATATTAATGCCCATGGTTTCAGAATGAGACATTCAACAAACACATGGATTGCAATTTTTGGGTGTCTACATACTTGTCTGTCGTGTTTATTTATCAGACCGGGGTAATTCAGCTGCCTGCAGATATTAATAACTGTACTGGGAAAAGGACTGTTGGATGGGTCAGGAAAGAAGTGTAAGAGCTTGCAAGGCCTAAGGAAGGGATATCAGAGGGAGAAAGGGCAAGAGAGAGGAAATGGGGGTGGAGGGGAGGACTTTGAGCAGGGGGAGGCACAGACAGTTGAGTCATATTTCAGGCCTGATTGGAACTGACAAAGTGTTATTGGAGGACTCAGTCCCCACAGCATTGTTTGCTTTAGAAAGTCAGGGCCAGATTTATTATGACTGAAAAACATTAGAGAGATCGGAAGTGGGGACAGCGCAGGGAGCACGGCATGTCTGTCTGCACACAGAGAAAAGGAACTTTAGAGGGCTCATATAGAGATGTATTGGCCAGATCTGACATTTTATGCCGTTCATAAAAAAGATTTAAAAGTCTGGTGTTGAAAACGCTAATGCAGTCAAAGGAATGGCAGAATATCAGCAATATAAACCTGTCAGTGCCCACAGTCTGTAGTTCTCCATTAGTTCGCTCATGGAGATAAATGGCTGCCATTTGCCATGTTTAGTATTATGGCCACTGGGGTTGAGGGGCTGAGGAGACAGATAAGCGTATACATCCCATGAGTATATACTCTTTTTATCTCCTCTGAAAGCTTTTGTACCAGCCTGAATCCAGACCCAGTTAAGGTAGAAAATGTGATCAAACTCACACATTGTCTAATCGTCGGGTTTAAAGTTAGTGATAGTTGTAGGGGAGCAGTAGAGTTTAACAAACTTGGATAATGACCAGAAGGTCTGAAGGGGTCAAAACTCCAGCAACACTTGAAGCGTACAGAACAACTTTTTTGTTAGTCTGATGAGTTTTCCACTTGTGGCTCTGATCAGGTTCACAAAACCATCACAAAATAAAGACCAATGGAGTACCCAGTGATGGAGCCACCAACGCTTGAGCAAAGCAAGAGGCTGAAAACAATTAATTGTTGGGAATAGGAATATTTATATTGTGAAGTGAAGACACGAGTTCCGGGAAGGGTTTGTGTGAACAACATCAGTTAAATTTTGGATGAGGATGAGTTAAGATTAATCATTAAAAAATGTCTTAACCACTTTCAGTTTTATCTTCTGAGGATTTGAACAATTTCTTTTGTGTAAATATGTAAAATATATACAAGTGGGTTCGTAACAAAGTCTGTAGCATAACTGGGAATTATTACAGGAAAGACAAATGATGTTAATTCTCAAGTGTCACTTTTTAACGCTCTTCAAAACATGAAAAAATTCTATTTACCCCTATTTTCATAAATATAAAACAAAAACACATGAAAGCAGTACAATCTGAATACTAGAGATTTAGTCGCACTGACCCTGACCCTCCTTTCCACAATAGCAATAATCAATATCGAAGTTATAGCAGCTTGGCTTCTTCAATGGTTAACTGCTAATTGCCCCAGAAAAGCTGCGCAGGCGGGTTGTTAATGCACTGTACATCTACGTAGACGTGTTATTAATATGAGGCTTTTGCTGGAAAAGTACATGTTGCTTGCTCAACTTTCCCCTGTATAAATAAAGCTTAAAATAAAAAGTTAACACAGGCAGAAAAACAATGGCAGCCAGAGCAGGGCGCTCTCATCCTGGCCTGCGCTCACACATGTTTTGATAGTTAATGGACAGTGTGGAGAGGCTAAGCTCACTGTATTTGAGTAACCGCCGCCTGACCCCCCCCC
>NW_019525512.1:593285-603985 GCF_002814215.2 Seriola lalandi dorsalis
CCCCTCATCGCACACTGGGACAGTGAACGACAGCGAAAAAGAGGGGAGGAGAAAGAGGAAGAGAGGGAGGCGGCGGGGGCCACGGCGGTGCATTCGGCTCCTAAATGAATGAAGGCTCTCGCTGGTCGTTGCCTGTGTTGTGTTTGGCTTGGCAGGATCTGTCCACACAGTGCCGTGGCACAGACAGCCAAAATCAGCTGACTGCTGCAGAGTGCTCATTTTGATGCTCGAATGTTTATTAGTTCAGTGGTTAAGTCGGAGTTAATAATTTGAAAAACAGAAACTGAGCAAAAAAAAAAAAAAGTGCAATATTTGAACGTGTCTGATTAGATTTGACATTTTTAAAATGAAAATAAATAAATACATTACAGCTGAAATTATTAATTATTTGTTGATTGACAGAAAACTAATTAGCAACTATCAATTAATCCTGTAAGTCATATTTTAAAGGTGTTTTATTTGAAGTGTGGTTTTAAGAACGAAAAAGCAACTCCATGTAGTTTTAGATCTCCTCTCTCAGGCTTCTCTCTGGAGCTCTAGAAGCAACAGGTCCATGAGCCAATCAGAGGTAAGGAGGCTCTGAGCCTCTCTTTTGATAGGCTGACTGTTTATTTAGTGACTGAATAAAAATATAGCAGATTTCAGGTAAAACACTCAAATCCTGCCAGGCTTGGATGGTGGGTCCAGCTGGGCAGGGCTTGGGTCATAGCTGAGAGCTGTGACTGCTTTGTTGTGACATCACAAAGTTAAAGAAGTCCTGACGGCTCGTTTTAAGGCTCATACTTTCACAGTATTAAAGTGGAACCTAAACCTGCTTTATAACCAAAAAGACATGGACATCTCTCTTTATACAATATGGGACCTTTTTAAGAGAAAATATCTTACATTTCTGGGCTCAAGCTTCTTAAAAGTGAATACTTTCTTTCTTTTCTTTGTCTTATGTGATAGTGAATTGAATATCTTTGCATTCTGAATTGTTTGTTGGACCAAATAAGACATTTGAAGGAATAATCTTGTATTCTACAAACCAAAACATATATCGGAAACTAATCCTCCCATTACAGTAATCAATAGTCTCAATAATCCGTAGGTGCTGCCCTTAAAACACATGACATGTAAGAAATACGTTTCCAGTATTGAATATTAAACATGAGAAATTCATGATCGAGGGCTTGATAGTGTCTTAAAGCAGTGATGGAGCAGTTGTCAGTCAAGAGCAGGTTCATCTGGAAAGCAAAGCTCGGAGATTAACGGCGATAACCTGAAACTAATAGATAAACAGAAGACCGAGAAATGCAAATAAATCGATGACAGAGAGGAGATGCCGATTTAAAGATACAAAACACCAGAGATCTTCGTAGATAAGAGGAAAAAGCAACTGTGGAGTGGAAAGAAGATGACTGAGCTAAATGTAGAGAAAGGGAAATAGGCTGGCAGATGCGAGCAACCTTGGCTGCGGCACAGTGCAAAGCTCTTTTGCAGGAGAGAAATCCAGCGGGTCCTGAGCAGGTGGTACGAGTGCCAAGAACTGAGCTGCCTGACAGATGACAGAGAGAAAATGAGGAAGGCAGCGAGGTGAGGTGAGGAGAAAGAGAGAGAAAAGACAGCAGGGTTTCTCAAATTCTTTTAGGTTACAGAGCCACGAATAGACGCCAGCTTGATTAGATTTCTCTCCAAAGAATTCAGCATAATTATTCTTATTATTTGGCCCCTCAGTGATCAGTCATGAAATCATCATGTCACCTCAGAGTTTTTTTTTGCAGGAAAGGGTTCAACCAAAGTGCCACCAGTTCATAACATAACAGTCGTTTTCGGTCCCCCCCCCCCCGGAGGAATCTAGTCATATCCGTACACCCTCCTATCGTCTCCTCCCCGTGCTTGTGTCCCTCTAAGCAACAGTGAAGGTGGGGTCTGGTTTTGAGGGAGATAAGTTCACGGTCTGATCCCCGCGTGAGGGTTCCCTGGCCGGGTCACAGGGTCGTGCGGGGGTCAGCGTGGATGTGCTGATCTGGGAGCGATTACCCTAATACGATTAGCCGCGATATGACACGCTAGCAGAGCCAGGTGTTAGCCGGCGAGCCATAACTCTCGGATAAAGTGGATCGAGGACTGGTGCATTTTTAAGGACGCGAGTGGAAAGTAGAGTTTAGGGGTTACAGAGTCTGTGTTTTCAGCCTGGAGTCTGGGATTTGTCCCGTGCCAGACGTACAGTAGAGTAGGCCAGGGGCACAAGGACCCTTGCTCAGATTACAAAGATGACACTAAAGGTTTATCTGATTTATTACAAGAGGGGTTTTACCCTTTTGACAGGTTTAGAAAAGTCTCCAGAAATTGTACAACATTCAGAGCAACTTCTTAGCAAGAGGTGACTGTAGCTGCTTATCAACCATTTTTGAGTTGTGATCCATTAGTGTGCAGTGTTACGTACTCACAACCTTTCATCACAAGTTGCACATGTGTCACACGAGTCATGGGCAGGTCAAACTGATGAAGAAAGAGAACTAAAACCTTTTGCAGACGTTTTCATTTCAAGTTTTTTTTAAGCCGAGAATCAAGAGGAATTATCTTCATATAGGATGTTTACTTACGTCAGAATTTAGATCCAGTATCAACGCTGCAGGAAGCGGTCTGCTCTTTCTGCAGTGAGGTAGAAAGTAAAGGTCTGGCGGTCAAGGCAGATGTGCATGAAGCAACCTCCAAGCTTCAAGAGTTTGCAGACCTACAGTTTATGTTTCACTATCTGACTTTTTTCTAAAAGTTTTAGATGCCTAACCTTGACCTAACTTTAATCATACCATAGCTGCCATGTGCAGATTTTGTAGAAATAGAGACCTTGAGAAAATATTGGCACTGTACATTGCAACATCGTTATAACTTGTTATCCGGTTACTGACGTTCTTTTCTGGCATTCAGGTTTTTCTTTTGATCGTGCTTGAAAAAGTGAAACTATCACTTATAGAAAGACAAGATTAAAGCATAAAATAAAACATAATGTTGTGTACTACCTCTAAATACCTCTTAGTTTTTCGTCTTTTTTGTTTTTGATGCAGCAGTACTGCAGATATAGATATGCAGTACTCATACTGCAGATTGTGAGAATGGTGTCAAACAGGATAACAGAAGCCGAACTGCACTGTCTATCTGTGGTGCTATACCACCCACGTTAAAAGTTATTTCATTTAATGGTTTTTAAAAATTTTTTTTTAAAGGGTCACTTAAATGTCATACATATTCCCGCTATTGGAAGTAGGTGCAGCTGACATCTCACTTCTGAGTCATTACACGCCCCTAATTTTTTCTTTATGTGGGAGCAAGACGAGCAGTGAAGTTTATGTTGAGTAACGAAACCTAAGATTTACCCAAAAGCAAAACTGAGAGGAATAATCAGAGAGAGGGAGAGAGAGAAAGAGAGAGAGAGAGAGCAGATGAGGACTGATTGTTTGACCTTTGACCTGGGCGTGGGTCCAGGCTGACCCAGACGGGCAAACAGACGCTGTTGGTTCTGGCCGTGGACACCGGCTGTGATATATGTTTTCCTGGAACCAGAGAGAAGGAAGTCGGGGCTTTTGAAATATAGCGGATATAATTTATTTTTAATATACGGGGAGTTTGAAGTGTCTGCACGAACTGCACTCAAAGACTTTTGGACTGAAATGCTTTGCAGTGGACACCGCACTTGTAAGGCTAAATTAAGTCAATACCAGCTGTTTCAAATCCTGTCTTTCTGTTAAACCCCTGATCATATATATATGGACACTATGTGTGTGTATGTGTGTGTGTGTGTGTGTGTGTGTGTGTGTGTGTGTGTGTAAAGGTAATGTCTGTCAGGTGGTGCAGATGTTATATCTGTCCTCTCCAGGCATCAGCACATAAAGAGTTGAGCTTTGTGCGATGAACACTCATGTTACCTCAACTTTAGCCTGTGGAGGAACCAGCCAGAGCGGGCGACATGACCCTGTTACCTGTGAAGGACTGTGGGAATGACCCAGAGGAGTTGTGGGTCAGCACCTGGTCACACCTGCCTCTGGAGTCACCACTGACTCTTAAGGTTTTTTAAATATCAACAAAATAAAATGCATATTAGTGTTAACACTAGTAAGGAAAGGCAAGAATATGACAAGTTCATCCAGCAACAGTCCCTATGATGCATCATGGGATTTAATTTGTACTATTTTTAGAAATAATTTTGCCTTTTTATAGTGCTTTCTCATGAGCCAACTATCCCATGGGTTAGATATATAATTTTTTCCCTTTTCTTTTTGTTCTTTACTTTTCTTTTTTCCAATATTGACCTTAAAATCCATGTTGATTGTTCAATTGTCGACACTGTAGCATGTTTATTTATCGTGGTCCTTCACAATGTGCACATTGTGAAAACAATACATGAAAGTGAAAACTTTACAGAACCACCAAACCGGACCTTTTCTTACTTCATCCATTCCAGTGTGCGCAGCAACAGCTCCACAAAGTCTTTCCTGTTGGAACACCTGGCTGTTGAAGGGGGCTCCTCAAGGACCTCGAGGTCCAGGGGCCGAACCTGGAGCTTCCTTAGCATGAGCCCCGGGGCCACCCCGCCTTTTGTCCCCGGGACGGCAGCACCGCTCGGATTCCTCGCTCCTATTCCCAGCTCCGTAAGAGAATACCCCAACTACATGGGGTCCAAAGGGTGGTCATGACCACGAGTGCATGTGAATGTATGCATCTGTGTGTGTGTGTGTGTGTGTGTGTGTGTGTGTGTGTGTGTGTGTGTGTGTGTGTTTGTTGATCTGTGTTCTTAATTGAGTGATGGGGTGGATGTCCATGCGCTGCAGCTGACTGGAGCTGAATAGTGCACCTGCATCATTGTTAGAAGTGCAATGCCACGACCCCTCACCTTTGACCTTTGGCCTGTAACTGTAAACCTGGAAATACAGGAATACAGCAGAAACGCACCAGACTCAGCGTCCCTCGGTGTTGGCACACTGTGTGAATTTGTATTGTATCCATATCGGGGCATGCATGTGAACTTGTGTACTCGGTGCGTGGCTGGGTCAACTGTGTGTTCCGTTTTCCTTGAAACTTCAAGGTACCGCTTGTTGATTGAAAACACAAAACTTCCTATGCGAGTGAACAATAGTCTCCGAAGCCCAAGTCCAGGGTTCAAACAAAGGGCCCAGGAAGTGTAAAAAAGCCTGTTTGGCAGCTTCGAACATGTGAAGCCAGCTGTGAAGGACATTAGACTGTGACGCCAAGACCCCTGAGAATTACATCGTACAGTATGTTTGAGATGAGAACTCCGAGACAAACTCCCTGCCTTCCCCTCCCCAGCTGTCCCTTTAAGAGCTGGGTTAATACTGGCTTTATTGTTATTCCTGCCTGTTTTTTAAAGGGGCAGGCGAGCCAGGGGAGTAATCCACCCGTCAGCACTCACATTAATGGCCTAATTGGTCTCTTCTCTCCCAGTCAAAACGCAGGCCTCAGCCTTACGGAAATGCTAAGCCCTCAGAGCCCCTCGCGCTTAAATACCCGAGAAATGCATGATGTCTCCGCAAAAAGTGGAGCCCGTCATTACCCTTCTCTCTCTTTCACATTGTTGTCATTCTTGTTTCTTTTTTTTTTTCCTCCTTTCTCTTTCCCTCCATCATGCTGTGCGTCATATGTGGCACCAACTCGGAGGGAACTTCAGTGGGTTTAACCTCCAGGCTTAAAGTGGGTAATGCGTTGTCAACCAAATGGCTAATATAACAGGACATGATAAGCAGCATTACGGACAATAGAGAATGGCTCATTGGGGAATTATCTTTTATTGAGAGGAAGTTTTTTACTTTTAACTATTTACTTGGTTTGACATCAAAGGTGGTTGTCAGTGTCCTAAGCTGTTATATTCTTGATAAGTTGACTTGCACTCTGCACGATTTTAAAGTAAAAGTACACCAATGTTTTGGATTGGCTGTTGGGGTTGATCAGCTGATTATATGATAAACGGGAAATCAACAACCATTTTAATCATTTATCAAACAAATATGTCAATATTTGTTGGTTGAAACGTCTCAAAATATTGCGTTTCTGTGTTTTATGTAAATGTCAACTGAATATTTAGGGGTTTTTGATCCACTGGTTGGATTGAATAAGCAATTTAAAGTAGATGTGGTCCATTTTATTGACTGTAAGTGGAATGGTAGAGTGATGATATGATCATATTGTGTTGTTGGTTTGCAGAATTCTGCTTTATAAATGAATGATTCTCTTGATTAAACAAGAAAACATGAGTTTTACAAGTTTTTGTCTTTTCTGTAATATGCATTGGATATAAGTGGAACACATTGTAATGCTTATAGATTTACTATTGTCTTTCAGTTTGATTATTTCTATTTGGCTCATGGGAAAGTATTCTCTTTACAATCATGATATTGTTTTCAGCCGCAGCCCTACCTGTGTGATCAGGTTAAATTACAGTTCTATAACAGCATCACCACTAATTAGGACGCCTTGGATTCACACAGTTTTTCCTACATTACCTTCTGGTTTCTGGTAGAGATGCTGGCAGAGTGTATTCTCCCCACATAGGTGATGACAAAAAACTTCTGTGCTGAATCCAAATTGCCTCCTAAAAACTCGTGGGTGTGCACTCCATCCAGACAAAACTGGACTCATCATCACTGGATCACACAGCAGCCCGGTTAGTGAATACGAGGCTGTCATGTGCAGTTTACTGATGCCACTTCACATGATTTCTGGGTATTGAAGTGCAGATCTTTCATTTAGCTCTCACTGCCATTTCAAGCCAACAGTGTTACAGCTTTAAACCCACCCCCACCCCCCCCCAATACAGCTTCACTGCTGCACTGCTGGCAGCTGGAAACATAAGTGGAGCACTTTGAGGTGTTAATGCCTTGCTTGAGGGCACTATAGCAGGAAACTATTCATGGGGGAAGTCCCTGCTTGACATGAGAACCCTCCACTTCAACGCTCTACCTAAATGTCTCTTACCAGTTTTCAGTAAAGTTCCCAAACTTGCCTCAAGGTGCCCTGTGTGTGTCCTTGCAGGAGAGAGTTTCCCCTTGATGGATGATGTAACAGAGTTAAGAGTTGATGCGGTCACCTGCAGAGAAAAAATCTCTGTTCCCTAAATGCACCGTTTGTAATTTCTGCCGCTAGAGGTCTCTCCGTCAAATGAAATGGCGTGGGATCATGGGGGTTCTTGTCTTTACCACCATCGCCGTCATTGCAGTCAGCTTCTCTTAGTTAGGATTCCCTCTGTGTCAGTTGTTCCTGGAAGTATCCACAAAGGTTTCCTCCTCTCCAAAACAAACAGACCAGGTGATTAAAACTGCTACAAACACCAAATAAAGCAGTTTGACATTAAAGATCGTCGGCTATGAGCCGAGCTGCTGCTAACGTCCAGACATTCAATGACTGAAATCCTTCATCCGGTTAAAAATATATAGTGAAAAACAACCAAGATTTAAAAAGTGTAGTGTAAAAATGTGGCTGAATACTGGATAAAAAGGGAATTTTGACACAACCATAATACCAAGGCATGAAGCCATTGACAGGCGACCAATTGAAACTGTTATCATGATTAAAAATGACGGCTTTCTCTACTTTTGAAAATTGATGGAAACATGTCAACAAATATATCAACAACAAATATATTACACAGGTCTAGTTCTTTTTTTAGACATTTTAAAGTTTTAAAAGTTACATATTATCCCTTTAACATCTGTTACCGTCCACTTCAGACACCGCTTTCAGTCTGTTAGCACTATCACATCTATAAATGATATTGTCATTTTTGCAAGCGCAGCCAGAGTTTGTGGAAACTTGTCATCACGTGCCTTTTTGGGAAACACTCAGATTTTATCCGTCTTAATCTAATTGTTTAGATGGCAAGCAACTTTTCTTAAATGTTCTTGGTGTCAACCCAGGGAGCTTTTTCCCCCCGCGAGTCGTGTGCAGGAGAGGTCAGCCGCAGTGTGAGTGCAGCTATCTGCAGACTGGGGGTTAGCCAGCTAAATGAAGAGATTAGTACGATGTGAACCGCCACAGGTGGATGCAGTTATTCTATCATTTCCTAAACTTAATTAAATCAGCCAAAAGAGTGAGAAAGAGGAAGACTGCGAAAAGAGAGAGCAAACAGGCGGGAGTGATTGACGCCTATCAACGTGGCCATCAACATAACTGGCTACTCGGTAGTTTAATTTTCAATTTAGCCCCTTCTCCTGCTCCCAGACAACCACACACACACACACACACACACACACACACACACACACACGTACTGGTGCTCCCTTGCCAGATCAGCCAAGATGGGAGGTTAGGGGTTCAAGGTTGGAGGTGAGGGAGTAGAGCTCAGTTGGCAGTTTAGCAGGTTCGTGTGTGTGTTGGGGTAGAGGGGGTGGGGCTTGGGGAGAGCTCATGTGTTAGTGTAACTGAAGCTGTCATCCAGCCCCAGGGTCACCTCCCCAAAGCACGCCGGCTGTCTCTTTTAATAGACTAAACACATATGTCTCTCTACATCAGCTCATGATGAGGAGGAGGAGGAGGGCTGTGGGAGGCGAGGGTGTGGACTGACTTCATAATTGCCCTGTCACAATTTTCTAATGGTTAGTGGAAATTGACAATAACATGAGATGTTGCCATTTGCTCACACGTCGTCCTGTGCTTTGATTAGCAGAGGCTGCAGTCACTTTCTGACACTTTTCACTGAACGCGTCAGAAATAAAAATCAGTTATTGACTGAAACCAAGAAAACCAACTTGCCTCTTTTTTGGTTAACACTTTCAGTGACTAGCACTATATATAGCGCTGTATACGATGTGCATAATGAAACCACTTAGGGAAAACTTTTGCCTTGTCTTTCATGGCGCCGGTACAGTGGCTGATGCAACATCATCATGGTTGATGAGGATGTGCATTCTCGAAATGCTAGTTTATCTGTGAGAGGAATCAGACAGCAGACTGTTATCTCAGCCAGTCACCTTCCAGTTCAAATGCAGAACAAAGTACGAGGTACTTCTCATGTGCTAAAATTATCCCCATAACTTCGGAAGTCCTTATTATCTTTGTTACTGAAGTAGATTTAAGTTTCCTTTGAAATTAATCATGCAGTGTCATAAGTTACTGTTCTGTGCTTTTAGTAAAGTCGGATTCATGTGCTCAGGGTAAGAGGTGACATTTAATTATGGAGTTTAAAATGCTGTAACATAATAAAAATGTAGCATTATGGTGGTGGTGTAAGTAAGCTTATTTTGCAGGGCAATAGTTTTTTCTCTGGAACTGCATTCTTGATCAGTGAGTAGTCATTCAGGCCTCTGTTCACTCACAGCATGCTGAGTTTTCAAAATGCAAATTAAGAGTAAAAGGAAACTGTGAGAAACAGTTATGAATCACGCTTTAACTAGAAAGATAATCCAGATGTTGTTCAGACGTATCCATGTTTGTAAATGCATCGGTTGTACTGTGCTACTGGACTGTTAATGATTTGCATCACTGTAAGTTGTGGTGAGGAAGCTGCAGTGGCTGGAGAGGAGAATAGAGGAAAGTAGGCTGGCATTGATGTTAGCAAGTGGTTTGTGAAAGTGAGTAAAAAGATTATGTTATGTAATGTGTGTAGTTATGTAAAGCAATAGTACGACCTTTTCCTGTAGTTAGCATTGTGATGCATTATGTGCATTAAGTATTTTAATCAACAGTCACTAAAGAAATGTCATAGTTGTGTAGAAGTCTTTATGTCTGAGTGCATCATGTCTGATAGCATAATAGAAACAATCTGCCGTTAGACATTTTTTCGTGTTGCAATGAATGATGTGGCCAAATGTAGGTCAATGTGGCTATAAGCAGTTTTGTTTTTGACTGTACCCCTGCAGGTCTTAGTCAGTAAGTCAGTCATTCCAGTGCAAATGGGCTTTAGGGAATTTCAGCTCATGTAGGCCAAGCTAAAACCAGACTGTTTTGTCATTGCTAACATATTAAGTTGACACTTTTAAGGAAAATCTCTGTATTTTCAAAGGTGGCTGGATTTCAAGCAGCTGTGGTCGGCTTGTGTTCGTGTCTGCTTCAAAGACGTGTTGTGAAAAATTTCCAAAACCACTTTGTTGTTTGTCAAAATAGAGCTAAATAGGCTACATGGCTTCTGTTTGTGACTCATTTGGTGAATTCAAGCTGACCACAACTGTTGTGTGTGATATGCCAGTTTTTAAAAGCAACCCTTTAAAGAAGACAGGAGTTGGGTATCTGATACCAATATAATGCCTTTCTGGATGTAGTTTCACTTTAGGTAATCAGTTAAGTAAACAATTAGCATTGCTAATTACCCAGTAGCCACTTAGTTATCACTGTAGCTTCTAGCAGTGTTTACAGCTGACAGAATTTGTTGACACAGAAAAATGATTTGTTTTTGGTTGTCTGACTTTTGTCACTGTTGGAAGTTGGATGCACAAATGTTATTCAACTATTATGAAATACAACAGCAACAAGTGTTAGCTTTTGGCTAGCACCTAGCCTATTTATTGATGTTAGCTAGCATGAAATTCAATTTTGTTGAACAGCAACAATAAGGTGTTGTTTAGCTAACAAGCTAATATTCCCTAAACATGTCACCGATGAGATGTATGAAAGTGAATGAGTTTTCTTAGTAACAAACTTTTAGATGATCAGGTTGGTGCTGTTTTGAAGGAGTAAATGAATCAGTTGTATTACTAATAATAGGGGGGGGGGGG
>NW_019525512.1:604055-631804 GCF_002814215.2 Seriola lalandi dorsalis
CTGGGAGGACAGGGGCCCGCTGGGACGCAGAGTGCATTTCAAACCCATCAGTGTCAGTTAGTTCACTAAGTGGTGACATAATCACCATCGCCATGGCTGCTCCTCTGGGAGAGCCAGGCAGAGGCGGTGGGAGCCCTGGGCCTCCTCCTCCTCCCCCTCCTCCCCAGTTGCCCCCGCTGGGGTAGGGTAGGGACGCTTTTACCCAAACTGCTCTTCTTTTGTACTGATTGTTATTTCTCTAAACCTTGGTAATATTTGGATAAAAAACAATATGATCCAAGAGCAACTCAGTTCACACATTTATTACACTGAGATAAAACAAAAACAAGTACACATGTAACATATATAAAATATATCCTGCAAAAACCAATACACACAACTTTTATTGTTATGTATTTCAAAGACTCCTTTTCAACCAACAGTAGGTTGAAACATACAAAAAAGAAGCACACAGATCTTTTACTTTGATAAAAATACAAGAATGTACAAACTAAAGTTCAGCATTCAAAATGCTATTCAACACAGTGTTATCAGCAAAATATACCAGTAATAGCACCTGTTCCACAGTAAAATAAAGCGTCCTGTGAGTCACATATTACTGTACAGCATATGACTTGTCAATACTGATGCAAATGTGTATGAAACATTTTTGCTGTTGTGGAAATTGAACTAAATTCATGTTCTCCACAGAAAGTGAGCTAGCCCCCCAAAAGGTTCACAAGATGATTTGTAGGTCAGGTGATGATTAATGAATTACTGATAATTTTAACTCGGTGGGAATTCAGTAAATTTCTTGGAGATGAAATGTCACTTTGGAAAGTGGAACTGTCTTTGACATTTGAAAGACAACGAGGAGCCCACACTGCTCTTCTGTGAAGGGGGTCGCGAGATAAAACCGCTGGTAACCACAAGTTTCATCTTTACCACTGTGTTGTATGTTATTAAGATTCTTGTAGCTGTAACCTGGGAGTAAAAAGTATTAAAATTCACCTCAGAATTGTAGAAATACTCAGAAAGTACAAGTACTTCAAGATTGTACTCAGTTATTTTCCATTTACTACAAATGATGTATACTTTGCTGAACCTATATTTTCAAAATTACTATGCATTTTAATCTCTCACATCCTTCCTCCCCAGCTCGACACCTGTCACTGTTTAATTTAGCATTAAATTAACTTACACATATTGAAACTTGCATCAGTCATGTAATTGATCACGTCTCTCTGGAAGACATGAAAACAGGATTCAAAAACGTGTGCTTTGAAAACGTAGTATAAGTATATAATATCTGTAGTAAAAGGACTGGAACGTGTAGCGACACTGATCTGAATGTACGAACCTCTAGTGTAAACATTACACAAGAGCCTAAGAGAAAAAGAGTCTGTTATTTTAGGATTTAAGTCAACAGAGGATAGTTTAATAAGAACTAGTTAATGGATTCAAACAAGCTTCATCACTGTATGGTTATTAGAAAATATTAATTCCCTCTTGAACCTCCTCATATTTTATTGTTTTACAACTTTGCATCATGTGGAAATTCTTATTTTTACCTGTATAAAAATGTAAATATCACATTGACCCCCCCCCCCCCGTGTTAAACAATAAAAACATATGGAAAATGTGCAACTTATGGGCATTACAGGTGAACGGTTAACACTGTTTTTGTTAACTTACTGTGAAACTGATAAAGAACAGTGTCGGCCTGCTAACACTCGTACACTGTCGCATGTCATAGGCCTCATCTGAAGTAACAGCTACTGCTTGTGACCATGAATGTTAACAGTTTGACTCTTTCTATCGTTTTTTTGGTGCGTTTCATCTGAATTTGCCGAACATAAATACGTCCTAATGAAGTCGCTCTTGAGCAGTGATCTGTGGCAGTGAGTTAGCCACTGTTTTGCTTCCTGTTTCAACCACATTAATAGTGAGGAAACTACCAGGGCTGTCACAGGAAGACAGTAAAAATGACAGGCACGACGTTTCACAGAGAACTTGAAAGTGATGCTGTTTTTCACATCTCACCTACACGTTTCCATTTCAGAAGGAGCTTGTGCGACACTCCCGCGCCCTCCTCCCTCCCTCCTTCCTGCTGCTGCTCTTAAGGTTGCAGGCCACCTCGTTGCTGTTGTATTAGTAGCAGCACTGATTCCTCTTCCTCAAAGTTTGAAACCGATCTGTTTCTCTTGCGTGCACAAAATAGATACGAAAAAGAATAGATAAGAAGAAGATACACGATAATTTATTACATCTCCTTCAGGAAAACTCACGACGTCGAGGTTTGGTTTCATGTTTTTACGGTCATTGTCTCTCAATTCGCAGTTGGAAAACGACAATATATGAGCACATTTGGTGTGGCTGCTTATTATTGCATATGACATTTAATGCACTTGAGAAATCTTGTTATAAAAACACATTCATAATCATTAAATTAAAGCATAAATTAAAACGTTACATACATCTGTCCACAAGCTTCCTGGGCCCCTGGCAGCAGAAGTCCAGAGAAATTCAAAATAAAAGAAGATAAATACAGTCATAAGTAGCATTGATTCTCATGTTATACAGCTGATTAAAGGGGGCAACTAGAGACTAAAGGTTACTGTTTCTTTTACTTTTATTCTACAGATATGTATTGGTAATAGGATGTATTGTGACTGATTCTCACCCATTCATGTAAAAACAAGGATGTGGGATGTTTGTGTTTGGTTGCTTATCACAGCTGCCACCGGCGCACAAACAAAACACACAGATGAGAAAGTAGCTCGCTAATTTTTTTTTTTCCTTTTTTCTTCTTTTTTTTCCCCTTCTATTTCTTCCTTTCGTTTTTATTTCTTCTGACTTTTATCATCAGTCTGTGGCTTCTATCTCTTAACACCCAAACCTAAGAGTGGTGTGTCTCGGTCCAATCTCTGAGAAGATGGTTATCATTACAGCCAAGCTGTGAGACCTCACTTTGTCACTGTGTACTCCGACTACAACTGTCAGTGTCAGCGTTAGTAGCGTTACCTGCGTGCCTGTACATAGTGATCTTTACTCCACCGCTCAGTCATTCCTGGGATAAAATGTGAACTAGTCAGTCCCCAGTAACGCCCTCCTTCCACATCAGCGCCGGCTATCTGACGATGGACAAGACAAAGGAGCTTATCAAACGGGGGCCGATAACACAGCAGCCAATTAAGATATGCCGTCTCTATCACACAATATGTGTTCACTATCACTTTCAAAGGGTCAGGAAAAGAGAGGGAAATGAATGGGGTTGGTAAACAGAGAAACCCCCGTAACACACACCAAAAACATCGGTAGTATTTTGAAATGTGTCGGGGGGGGGGGGACGTGTCCTCATGGGAATTTATGTTGTGGATGTTTTTGTAAAAGAAGCATGGGAGGCACTTAGTTCAGGAAAAATGCCCTGTATTGGGGTAGTGGGCACTAGATGGCACTAATGAATGGTAATTACAGTCATCTGCTCCTGAAAAAATTATCATTAATTATTTCTCCTCATCACTCAGTGCTCAGGTTTTAATTCCTTTTATTGTAGTAAAACACAAAACAACTGTCCTCAAAATGAGGAAATAAAAAACATACTCTGTTATGTGTATGTGCACAGTAATATCTGTGAAAATACTTATTTTAAAAACAACATTTACTCATGCACATGAAGAATTGAAGTGCTTAGAACTACAATATTTATCTTTTATTTTACTGTGCACTTGTGTTTTCTTGCACCGCGTGTTCACATTTCAGTCCGTACAGAACAGCTCAGGTTGCGTCGTATCTGCTTTACTCGCCACATTTGGATTTCATGACCTTTTTAACAATTAATCTCACCTTTCCTTCTCAGAACATTAATCAGATGTTCTCCATCACACCTTTCATTCTTCATGTCAGGCTTTAAATAGTCTCAAATCCAATTCCAGGTAGAAGAAAACCCTGACCTTTTCACTCACAAGAGTTCAGGGTGTATTATTAGTTATTTTGTGTCTCACACTTTTCCAGCTGTGGGCATCGTGTTTTTCTTTTTATTCGAGTGGGGTTTTTTTTTTCGAATGCCACCTCGCTTTTAAAAACTCACACCGACTTTGGTTGTGACACTAATTATTAAAATGTTTAAATCTAAAATGTTTAAATTTCCAAGTCAAACTAGATATCGAGTTTTTTTTCTTTTTGTTATTTTTTTTTACATTTCAATGAGGACCGGTTGAAAAATCTTTTCATTTGTTGTAGAATTGAAGCTGGTATTTTATGAAAAATCGAACAGAAATGAGCGTGATTAGAGTGTAAGTGAGAAGCTGAACAGCAGAGACAAAAACACGGTGGTAAACGCGGATTCAACAGGTGCTGAGAGCTCAGCCCAGCGGGTTATCAGGCCTGAGCTTGCTTTGGCAGATATGGCCTGAGACATGTCAACTTAGTGTAGATGTCAAATCTCTGGTGCTTATGAGAAGGCCAGGGAGCAGAGCGATAATGGCGGCGGGGTTAGTTATCGTACAAACGGGGGGTCGTCGCTCTCAACCCGCTCCCCCCACATCCCACCCCCTCGACTCCCCATCCCTCCCCTTGTGCCACGGCGGCCCCCTCTAATCGCCCATCTGGGCTCCATGCGCCGCCGTCCTCCTGTTTGTCGTCGGAGCTTATCGTAGGCAGCGGCTTAATCTGCACCGGTGATAAGATATGTGCCGCTGCATACACATACACACACACACACACACACACACACACACACACACACACACACACACACTCGTTCACTTTTTGACACCCCTCACACTCCTGGTGATGCCGTGATATGTGTGCAGTTGCGTCACTTACTGTTGCATGTTATGCATTTAGACATTTCGCATATTTATGAAGAAATACTGGGAACTCCCCTTCCTCTTCCTATTCATTAATTTTCAGAATCCGGTTTCATGATTCATGCATGAAAACTCAAAACAACCGACGTCGCAAACAGCTCAGCGTTTTTGCTGAGTTTGCCTGATTATGAGGAGAAAAGAAAAAGAAGCTAAATGTTGAGTTAACTCCGTCTGACCAGAGTAACCCCGGTACAGTGCGAGTGAAGACATTTATCTTCTCAAACGGCTTTCGCACATGGACTTTTTCTCGTCGAGTGCTACAATAAAATGCCCCACCGCCCTGATACCATCTCTCCGTTTTCACACACTTTGTCTCATTAACAGCTGAAGAACAGAACAGAAAATAAATAGCAAAAACATCAGATTTCAAAGATTAGATAAAGCAAGAGAGACAGAGAGAGAGAGAGAGAGAGATGGAGAGAAAGAGGAGGTTTATCTCTAAGTGTACACGTCCTTGAGTTTCTCTGAAGGCTGCCATATAAGGTCACCCTCTCTTAGGCTCTTCATGTGGTTTAGGTAAGCTGTGAGAGCTGGCGAGACGTGAGGAGGAGAAGAAACGGACAGAGCGAGAGGGAGAGAGAGATCATCTTGGCATGACCCCAGAGTCTCCTGTGCAGTGTTTGAGCCAAGCGTCTCTTCAGATTGCAGCTTTGAGCTTAGGGACAGAAACCAACTGTTAAGTTTTACTGCAGCAGCAGCAGCAGCAGCAGCAGCGCCGCTCCACGCTTCAAACAGGTGGAGAGTAAGAACAATTAACAGCTCAGACCTGACGAGTTCTCCTGGATCGACTATCAGCAGAAGCGGCGTTTGATTTGCAGACGGAGGCCAACTCTGACTTCACCTTAAACAATATGGCTTCCTCTTTACTTCCTCCGTGTTTTAGGGACTCACAGATGCTGTTAAATAATTTTCAGGGCTTTTCTTCTAAAGATTTTCCTTTATCAAACCCAAACAGTAAAAAGGTGTCAAAGTGATAACTGTTCTCCTCCCCCAAACTATCTGTGCACATCTGATGAGGGTGGCGAAATACAGAAATACAGCATAAAGCTTTGGTATTACAGATGTAATACCGATGCATGAACTAATATCTGTTTCACTTTTAGCCGAAAAAACTCATTCACAGATAAAGAAATGTGCAACATGCTATCCTACAAAGGGTAGTGATGAGAGGCGTCACTCCCCTGCAAATCTCATGAACTTGTGAAATGTGCAACAGCACAAAACCAAATATACTTTTAGATATTTTTTCAGTTCACAGTTTAAGATTCGGGAGGATAATGCTGCGTTTCAAAACGCTGTCAGCACCAGCGACAGATGGAAATCAGTTGTTATTTAACTGTGTTTTACAGCTGTGCACCAAACTGAAGCAGCAACTCTCGTAAAAATTAGAAAAAGTCTTGTGGAATCAAAACAACGTTAAATGTTTTATCAGGTCTGCAGCACTACGTTAATAACAAAAAAGATGTACGTGTTCGAATCATCTGCAGACAGTGCCCAACTTTTATTTTGACACAGTATTTTATTTTATTTCTTAATCTGCACCCTGTCACATCAATATCTGCTCAAAAGCAACATGTTTACTCCATGAGATACTGTTAGATAGAAGCTGCAGGATTGGAGCCCATTCAGAAGAAGTGCATGAAAAATGTCATATTGTGAGAGAGAGAGAAAAAAAAAACTGTTAAGTTTGCAGGAGATTTTTGGCGACGGCAGCAGAGGGACAAGCCTTGGTAACCTGAGAGAGAGAGAGAGAGAGAGAGAGGGCCCCTTCTCT
Source organism: Seriola lalandi dorsalis (assembly GCF_002814215.2). Taxonomy (NCBI): domain Eukaryota; kingdom Metazoa; phylum Chordata; class Actinopteri; order Carangiformes; family Carangidae; genus Seriola; species Seriola lalandi. The sequence continues at coordinate 610,680 of NW_019525512.1, forward strand.
CTCTCTCTCTCTCTCTCTTCTGCCACTGCTGGAGCGTCGCCCATCTCTTTATCGCCACCACGACGAAGGCAAAAACAACAAAAAAAACAACACACACACACAAAAAGCAAAATATGTTTACACCACGCTGATAAGATCGGGCACTCGGCGGCCGTACACTCAATATTAATGTAACACGCCTTCTCCCCAACACTGTAATGCCGCTTCTTAGTGGCATTTAAAAGGTGTCGTCTGGCTGCCGTTAAGTCTGAGATGAGACAAAGATTATCGGTCAAAGTGATTGAGAAATATAGTTTGAATTAATTCTTTAATCTGTTTCTTGCTGTTTAACCTCCGAGTATCACCCTCCTCTTGTTATATTTTGTTTTAAACTAAATTATTATTTTTTTCTAACAGCTGTGTGCAGCATTTCAAACAGGAAAGTCCTGCCAGCATCTCTCTCTCTCTCTTTCTCTCTCTCTCTCTCTCTTTTTTTTTCATACATATTTGCTTATCAGATGCAGTGTGAATATCGATTTCCCGGATACGGGGTGATAAGGTCTTATACGAGGCCGGTCCCTTTATGAGCGCTGGTGAATATTTTATCCACCATGGATTATAATGAGTGATTAAGCTCAGTCAGAGCCGTATCACCACAGCCATCCTTTTAATAATGCACTGGCAAAACTGTATCGATAAACACGCTTTAATGCGATTCAAAGTTTTAAGCCGCTCGCTGGACGTTGACACAGAAATTCTGATTTAATGCAAAATAAATAAAATATTAAAAAAAACAAAAAAACAAAACAAAGAGTAAGCCGCCTCTGTTGCTGCACCAACATGCTGGTGTGCCCTCTCCAGTAAACAGTTTGAATTGAATACAGTGCTGTGTGAGTGTGTGTGTGTGTGAGGAACAGACTTTAAGGAGCCTGAGCGGGAGCCATATAATGGTGCCTGATGACAAGGCAAGTGATCTGGGCTCGTCGGAGGGCGAGCTGTAACCTAAAACACACCAGAAAACACCAGAGCAACCACACACACACACTCTCCCACTTACACACACACACACACACACACACTCACGCACACTCACACAATCACAGTAACACTAGTTGCTTCTCACTTTCTACAGTACCTGATAAATATACATGTCTGCCTGTGTGTGACTAAGCATAAGAATGCGGGGGCAGGCAGTGAGAGCACATGCACTGCATGTTTTCTATGAATTCTCCATTTGGTTTTAAAAAATCACTGGAACTAGTCACATTTTGCATCACAGGTTCATACTTAGAATGTGATTTGCAGGAGTGAGCGTGAGTGTGTGTGAGTGTGTGTGTGTGTGTGTGTGTGCATGCGCACGCCTGGTACTGTTTTTGCATCGATTTCCTGTGTGACAAAAGTGACTTTTTATGGTTTTTACTCAACACCTGGTTAAAAAAAGTTAAAGAATTCTAAGCAGCAGAAACAGAAAAGGGATTTTTTTTTTTTGGTGTATTATTCATTTTAATTCAATTCTGCAAATCATGAATGAAATAAAAGAACATTTTAACATCTTTAAGAGAACAGGACAAGATTATTATTATTTTTTTAGTGCAGATACGTCATAAAAACTTAAATGAAACGGAGTTGCATTAAGAATTTGTTACATCCTTGTTATAAATCAAGGGAACTCGTATAACCCGAGCTTGTCATATTTACAGCTATTATGAAAAATGGCTGCAGACATACGATGGAGGGCAGCACAATGCCGCCACAAGGTCTTATAAGACAAGTATGATTACTGTTGCTCTCTTGCCCTTTCATGCTGCTTTTTTCTTTTTTATGGCACACTTTCAACAGTATAGCACTGGCTGTAAAGTAAAACTGAGGGCAAAATAATAGAGAGATCAAGACCTTATCACATAAGTTTGGATGGGAAATTTCTCCCCCTCCTTTGTGCCACCATCACCACCACTATATATATGTATATATATATATATATTTCTTTTTTTTCTTTCCTGGACCTTTTTATTATTCAGGACAGGCAGTGTACAGTGCATGGTTGTGAAAATGGGAATAATCTCATGCAGCAGATTAAGTGGATTAATTAGGGTTTTATTCATCAGGGTGAATTGGTACCTAAAGAGCTTCCCCCTGCAATGACAAGGATTTTTCACCCTTAATTATCTTGGGCTGAGGAATGCGGTCCTGCATGTGCGGCGCGTCGACAAAAAAAGAGGAGGCACATCAACCCTCCAGTCGCGCTGCGGAAATGTGAATCTTTACGGCCTCTTAGAATGACTTCACTGCTTTTTTATTTTAACTACGAAACAAAATATTCTCTCAGTCTGTCTGTTTTTTTCCTGTCCTTGTTGTGCTGTGTTGTGCTGTGTTGTGCTGTGCTGTGCTGTGCTGTGCTGTGCTGTGCTGTGCTGTGCTGTGCAGTGAGTTTGGGCAGCCCCTGTGTGAAGTTACATCGGACCGCAAACTTATCTCAGCATCAAGCCCCTCGTCATCTTATCTCCTCATCATTTTCCACTCACCGAGCCTTCTCAAACACACACACACACACACACACCTCTCTCTGTCAATAACCAGTAGTTGTTCAAAAACCACCTGCTGTACTACATGCAAACACATGTGCAAGCACTTAACATGAGAACAAAATTGTATTTGCAATTGTAGTGTTTGAAATTCAGCTTCGACATTCAACATTTTTAGCGACATTTAATGAATTATTCAGTTGCTTTGTCATAATTTCAGTCCAATAAAAAGTTACTGGTATAAAGTATTTGCAAACACAAAAATATAAGAAAGTAAAACTATTTCTGTGTGTTTTCTTGACTAACTAAAGCCAGGATTTCATTATATCTACCTTAATGAAATTAAAGTGTTAAAGAATATATTTATGAACCTTTCTAGACGTACACTTATAAAACAAGCACAGCAAGTGCACAGCGCAAGATGAAGCAATTGCATAGGCCGTCTTACACACACACACACACACACACACACACACACACACACACACACACGATGTCAAGAAAAATAAAGTTTGGTCTTTAGTAATTTCTAAAAGCTGAGATGAATCAGATAAAGCTGCTCCGGATAGGATAAAGTTAAATTATAAACTTTATTACTAATGTGAAACTACAGATACACGCGGACGACGCTGGTGCTGTACGCTGTGTGCAAAGGGAGACGGGTTGGGGTGGGTGGCTGGGTGGGTGGGGGTGTCATCCTTCAACAAGAAAGTGGTGAAAGTGCATCTTAAGGCCCCATTCAGGCCGGGACACAAACGTGGACTTTCTCAAGTTCCAGCCTTTTCGGCGTGGAGCACAAAGAGCATCCCCAAACAGGCAGATAACGAAGTCGGGGTGAGAATAGGGAGGGAGGGAGGGAGGGAGGGCGGGTGAGGTATAAAGAAGGGGGATGGATGTGGGTACCAGGCGGGGGTTGATGGGGTAGACGGCCGAAGCAGAGGCTGGGTATTCACCGACCAGGTCAGACGTAATGCTTGACTGCCGAAATGTCTGATACACATCTATGGTCTTTAGTCTCCCTCAGCTGACTGACAGGCTGCCGTGTGTGTGTGTGTGTGTGTGTGTGTGTGTGGGTGGGTGTGTGTGTGGCGGGCCTGTACTTTCATTTGTGTTACAACAAGTATAGCACTGTATAAGTCGCCGGTGTCGGATGAAATTTTTACTTTAGTTTCATTTAAAACTAATCAAACCCGGTTTGGACGGATATAAACACATCTGTGACTAAAACCAGTTTTTGAGACGGTTTCATGGATCTAACTGTCTCAACACACGGGCGGCCAGTTAATCTTTCAACTTATTTGCATAAAAACATATCGTGCTCATTATTAGAACAACCACCTGCAGGGATGTGAAACTTAAATAACACCCAAGAGGAAATATTGTTGTTTTACCGTGACGGTAGCAACAAGTAACAGACATATGAAAAATAAATAAACACATAATAAATATATTAATCAGGTTTTCTATAGAAGTGAGGAATGAGCATTAGATTCTGTAAAATGCATTTGCATATTAGGTCAATTTTAAAAGTTAAAGCCACAAAAGTTGTTAATACAAAATACATTGAAGAAATATGAGTTTATGAAAACAAACAATAAGTGAAATATAGATCATATATACGCAGTGTTTGAAAGGAATAGATGCTGTGCTTTTTGTCTGACATTAAATAGATAGTTTTGGGTCACGAGCTGCTAATCTGACTTCCAGTGGAGACGTTCAGTGTCCGACAGCGCAGAGCAGAACAGACACTTAACCCTTTCACTTCACTTGCATGCACAGAAAAAACGAAATTACGGGGCTGGTGCAGTGTCACTGAGCTCCGGGTGTGTGTTGCCCGAGCTCTGTTGCCCTGTGACCTAGAATGACGTTGTGAAAAACTTCAAAGCCTCTATTGATAAGTGACATTTTTAATCTCCCGGATTGATTGTGCTGCGTTCGCTCGCCCCTGCTCGCTCCGCTTCATCAGCACCATTTTTTTTTTGTGTTTTGTTTTGTTTGTACACCACGAAAAACTTCAGACGTGTGTGAGGTGTATGCCGATTTCCTTTCTGTCTTTTGAAATTATTGCTCTTATCACAGTCTGGAGGAATAAAGTAATTACTAATTACAGAAAGAGACAAAACCATTGAAATTGTAACGCCCTTAAACATAATATATGTTTAATATCAGATTATATATACAACTACATTTTAAACAGTTGAAAGTGAAAATTAATATTGACAATTGCTCTTTTGTAGTTCGGAAAGAAAATTAGATGGTGATAATATTAGTATTAGTAGTATTGGTGTGAGTATTAGCAGTAGTTGTAACAGTTATACTTATTTAAGTAGTATTTAAAGCTGAACACAAATAAAGTAATCACATTATTACTAAGTATCTACAATAATGTGCATTTCTAAAGCAACTTTTGTATTATGCTTGAAGGTAAATACACATATAACTCATAAACTGTAAAGCCACTTTAATTTCAGCATATAATCCCAGTTATAATAATAAAAGCTTTATAATAATAAAATGTATTGAGACGTGCCATATAAATACAAAGTGCTTCACTGGGATAAAACAACAGATTATAGACTGTGTGTTTTCACAGTCTCAAATTCAGTAAATGTCGGCGTTTGATTTCTGCCAATACTGACATTTGTCTTTATCAGTGTAATCTAGTCAAATTTGTCGTGGTTACTCTAGTGACGAGTGACTTCTGGAGCGACTTTTTGTGCAGGAAAACTTTTATTTTGTGAAGATTTTTAGTCATACTGAATTCTATAGGTTTAATTATTTTGAAAGTTGTATTTTAAAGCAGCATTACACAACGTTTTTGTGTACAGACAATTTGTACTTGAGATATCTAACATGCTGATTTGACGGCTAATCCTTTATCTGCAACGCAAGCCATTCAAATCTGTAAAGGATACTTTCCTTCGATAATTAAGCAACATGAATGACAGTGACTTCCTCTTCCCCTCTATGCTCTTCATCACTTTCTCTCTCTGCTAAAAGTAGGTCAACAGGGATTTCCTGCCCTCAGACGTTTTTCTTCCCAGCCAACACCTGGCCTTTGTAATACCACTTCAGCAAAGAGGAAAGAGTGCGTGTACTGTATATATAACATATGGGATCAAAAGTCACAACAGCTTGTAAGTATTTACCACTGTGCAGAGGAAACTTAAGATTGCTATTGACCTTCGTACACAGCAACACAGGGACTGGGAGCTCTGACAGAAACCGAGAAAAGAGACACTCCTGAAGATGTAGCTGCAGCTTCAGGCTGGGATTTTCAAAATGCACAAAAACAACAGACGCATATTTATTCCTCTAATTTTCCCCAATTTAAAGTTCGTTCAAGAGATGCATTATGAAACAAAAGCCTGCCGTTACTTTTTTTTTTTTTTTTTTTTCAGACTGAATTATTAACAACCCGAGGCTTACCTTTGCATTTCTAATTATGTGACGCAAGAGAGATGGCTCTCCAACTCTGCAGGCATCCAGTTAGAGTGTCATTCTGAAGGAGAAATCCAATGCAGAAAGACTTGGAGGGAGCTAATTCACAAAGTAGGTTACAGGAAAAAAAAAAAAAAAAAGAAAAAGTCCAACTGTTTGAACACCTCTGGCTTCAAAATCTTATTTCTTCGACTAATTCGGATACATTTTGCAAGTGGCAGAAGCAAAGCAAAGTACCGTGGAAATATTCTCAAGAAAATCACAGATCTATTGTTTATTAAAGGGCAAAAGAAAGCGTGGGCTGACTGAACAAGATGGGGGCAGAGGAGGCCAAGGAAGGGAGTAGCACAGCGTTTGGGGTTGGCAGTCTCAACTGACAAAGTGTGATAGTTCGATGGGTGACTTTCACATTAGTTTTCCCTCCTTTTTGCTCTTGTTGCAAAGGTATCACATCACCCACAGTGGGTATGTGCGATCAAAGAGACACAGAGTGTGGTTGAGGGGGAGGGGACTAGGTTTTGCGGCGAGCTAAACAAAATAATTCATCACACACAAGCCGATGTGGGATCACAGCAGGCTTCTTAGAACAAAAAAGCTCGAGAACACAAGAGGGGGAATACTCACCTTAGCCTCAACATTTTCCTCATCCTCTGCTACTTTCTCTCCGACAGCCTCCGTTCTTCACACACACCGTCACACACACCTCCACAGCACCGGGCCTGACAGTACACATTCAAGCTGAGAGTCATACTGAGAGGACAATGCTGTAAGATTCTGAGAATGTGATTGTTTTGTGTTTCTCGCCTCGATCTCTCTGAATGAATAATTTTCCGTTTCGGGGGCACCACTGAGAATCAAAAATATGTCAGGGTTCAGGAGCCTCTCTAAGAATTACAGAGTCATCAATACAAAGAAAAATTGAAGAGGGGCAGCTCCAACAGTTTCTCTCTCTCTTGCTCTCTCTCGCACACGCAGACGCAGACACACACACACACACACACACACACACACACACACAAAACAGACTGCCTTGCAGGAAAAACACGCATGTAAACCCACGCACTGTTTAAGAGTCAGTTGCACCACTTTTCCGACCTCTCTGGATGGAGTAGATGAGGTCGCACAGCCCTCCCTCCCCTGCAGAGAGTGTGCTGCTGCTGCTGGGTGTGGTTTTACCCTCTGTCTCCTTTGCGACCTTAGGTGCTGGCTCCGTGGTCATCCCCTTCAACCCACCTCCCCGCTCCACGTGAAGAACACCAGGCCACCATGACAATAACGTGCTGTACAACTGCTGCTCCTCTCGCACGCACACACACACACACACACACACGTTCAACCGAAACAACAACCACATGTTTTATGCACGTGTTTCTAAACCACGCACTTGCCTTTGGCTGAGGTACAGTGGGTGTATTGGGCACCCAAGGGACCTAGAGGTCCTTGAAGGCGGTTCAGCAAAATTCAACTCACCAGAAATGATCCCCTCTTGGTTCTGGCTATTCTAGTTATAGTTCAGTTTGTATTTTTTCGGAGTAGCTGGATGTTTCAACCATGTTTCAATTACTTTAAGCTAGGCTATGTATTTTGACTTCTCCTAGCATGCTAAATATTGCAGCACAAATACCTGAAAAGCTAATAACATCAGCCTAATTAGCAAAAGTTGGCATGGTAACACATTAAACTAAGATGCAGAAACAGGCGGGCGTGTTAGCATGCTAACTCTAGCAATATGCTAAAAGCACAGCCTCACAGACCTACTTGCATGACCTTAGATGACATCATCTTTTGCTTTTATTTTATTAGCTGGGCTTGTAGCACACTTCTCTGGTTTCTCTGCTAATTTCTTTATTATTTAAAGGTGCATTTCCTGGTTTTTTGTTGCAGTGTCCTTCATTGCCCACAAATGCAATGCGAGGACATTGTCTTATTTTCACAAATAGTACATTTTGGTGGCACTTTACCAAATTCTGGGAATATCATACACTGTTAGCAATTACAGCAGTGGACTTCTGGAGGGGAGGGGGTGTCAAGTCCTGCGTCGGGCCCTAAAAATCTTAAAGCCTTCTCTGATTGCAAGGATTAAATGCCTTTTTATTTTTTTTTTTGGAGATGATGGTCTACAAACAATGTGGAAATTTGTTTTCTCACATAGAAATGAAGGGACAAGCAGTTTGTTATAAAAATCCAAGGTCAGAAACACTTGTGCACCCCATTAACGAACCGCTCATACTGTGGCGCTGGCCTATCCTCCCCATCGTTCTGCCTCTCAATTTCAAATCAGGAGTTTAACCTCCGAGCAGATTCTGCTCACGCTATGGCAGCAGACCTGGCCACGCACCATGGGAGAATTACCTCCCATAATTATACTGCAATTATGATGGAGATAAAATCAGCATTATTCTAAAAAAAAAAAAAGAAAAAAAAAAAAGTTTAAATGAGCAGCGGGAGGGAGGGATGGAGGGATGGAAGGACTTGGAGCTTTAGAGTCTCTGAGGGGATTGGTGACAGTCCTGTGAAACAAAAGGAGGCAAATGGACAGAAAACCTTTCTAATTAAGCATAGAGAAAAGATGGTGTCTGTGGTAATTATAAAAGTGTAAGAGATTCTTAACTGGGTTGAGGGTAATTTTGTTCTCAGTTCTGTACATTTTAAAAAGTTGAGCCCAAACAGTGAAACTAAGGCACAAACTTTAACAGATGAGAGAAAAGAAAAAAAAAAGAGTGTGGTGATATTTCTTAGAAAATGTCCCCGCTGTAATCAAAACCGATCTTCAGCAAACTTGGCTGACCTTAGGATATTATCATAATGTCTTGACACTGAGCAACCATACACTATGCTTTTCTGTCCGGCCACTAGGGGCTCTGTGAGCACTCATGTCTGAATGAGTCCTGGCTGCAGCAAACAGGGCCTGCAACAAATAAGCTCTCCCTTCAAAAAATCTCCTCAAACCGCCAACCACCTCCCAAAAATAGACATGCAAAAACAAAAAAAGAAAAACTCCAGGAGCTTTTGGGGGCTCCACTTTCCAGCTAGTCATCTTCAGTGACGTGTGTGCAGTTTTAAGTCTGGAGCTGGATGGCAGCAGACAGGACATCTGCTCTTCATATCCGCCTGGTGTGTTGCACAAAGTGGACTCTCTTAGCTCCAGCCATGGGCCCAGCGGCTGCACGGCGGGCACAATTCCCTCTCCAAACACAATTCGGAAAAGGGACTTGTTTATCCAACCATTCAAGGCTCGGATCGGAGGGAGATAATGTCTGGATGGGTTTGAGTCTCCTTTCCGTGCAGCCGCCGCGCACATCTGTATCTGAGTTTTTCCCCCAAAGTAAAAAAAAAAAAAAAAAAAAGAAAAGAAAAAGGGAAAAGAAGAAGGAAAAAAAAAGCCGACGGAGTGATTTAAACTGAGCTGCTGTACGATATACAAACACATGCAGCAAGAAGACTGCACAAACATAAATACGCAGGTAGGCCAACAGTGCATGCATTTGCCAAGCACTTAAGGGGAAGACATTGGTGGTCCATAATAGGGCATTTGGATCACGGATGAAAAGCATCAACCTCTGGGGGGGAAAGAAGGAAACATCACAAAGTCACATTACAACTTCAAACTACACTCCTTTTTTCTTTTTTTCTTCAGCTTTTTCTACAGGTCACAGTATTTGGATCCATTTGTAATGCCTTTTCATCACTCCTGTGTCACATTTCTTTAATAACACCACAATCTCAAACCTCCCGTCACCCTTTTTAAGGTCAATGTATGAAGGGGGAAAAAAATAAATAAAAAATTCAAACATTTAAAAGCAGCAGGAAAAAAATGATTTATAACCTGTATATTTCAGATATGAAATGGCTGCCGAGTATCTCCCGGCTACGCCATTACTTATTTCTGAAAGCCCACCTGATTGTAGTCAGACAGACTCACCCTAAACAAAAAAAAAAAAACACCTAAAACAGCTCAATAAAGCACCTTGAACCATGATTGGGATCTCACTCATATTCCTCCTCGTCACAAAGATGAATGCATTTGCAGAGGAAGGATGAGAGAGAGACGGGGGGGGAGGCTGAGTTTTAATAAATTCTGCATCATGGTTCTGCCTCGGTGCACACAAGCCAGTGACAAATACATTTATTTAAAGACAGTTTGATAAATTAATTTGTTTTTTTTCTTTTTTTTTTTTATCTGGAGAAATACATTCACAGGCGAATAATGATCTCGACTGAAAAATGGAACGGTTACAGCCAAGGAGACGCGACGGCGACTTCTCCACTCCGTTGTCATTTCCTCTTTGAAATGTTTGACGGGTTGAAAGAGACAGAGACTGTAGAGTCAAGAAACGCATCGGCTACTTCTCGTGCATCCTCTGCATTATTTACCGTAGTCTAATTATTGAAATAGACGCGAATTTAAAAAGACATTTAACGACGCCCTCGCTTGGTGTTTGTTCACTGGGACTTTTTCGTGTCACTTGAATTCTTTGCAAGAAGAAACAAGAACATCAGATCTTGATAAGAAGAGGAAAAAAAAACAAAAAAATGAAGAAAAAAACGTTGTGCAACAAGACCGACAGATCAGATAATTGGCCAGAGGTCACACACACACACAAACACACACGCACGCACAAACATACAAATTCAACCAAAAAAGCCGAGGCGAAAAAACTTGAAAATGGAAGCTTTACTACTTTCGAAAACAACCAAACCATTCATAATATCAGTATCAGCTACATCTGCACGCATCTCAGGCCCGGCCAGCAATATCCTTCAGAGGACAAAGTGTACAAAATGAATCAATAAACTAAAAAGCCCTGAAATCTCAAATCCATTAGGGCTACGACGAAGCACATATTACTTCAAAATGGAGTTGCATTAAGTGTCAGATGTCCGTGATAAGGCTGCCTTCATTTGGGTTTTGCTGTTTTTTTAGTTTTTTTTTTTTTTCCCCTGATGGGACGCACGAGTGGTGGCTCCTTATCATTCATGCCATGAAGCGCTATCTGTGTCTCTTATCGCCTGTCTATGCACGTAAGAGGAAAAGAGCGTACGAGTATGACAGAGAGGGAGAGAATGAAGGAAAGAAAGAAGCGGAAGATAAAAATCGCGGCTGCTGCTGCTGCTGCTGCATGTACACCTGTACGAGTGAACACAGACGCTGGGCCTCGCCGTCCCTTAACACACGCGTATCAAACAAGGCCATGGGTCTGACATGCGCTTATCTCCCTGCAGCCCTTTCGCCGCCAAGCCAACAAATGTGTAGCGCTACTTCCACCAAAAGTACAGAGGAAATCAAACTGTTGCAGAGAATCTCAAGATTTTTCTTTTTTTTTTCTCTTTTCTTCCTCCCTCTGTTAACTGATGGCCTGTTGTCTTATCTCCTCAGATGAACTCGAGCCAATAACTTTGATGAAACTGTCGGAATATGTAAATCCCCCCCCTCGTCGAAATTTTTTGTCGACGTGAAATTTAAACCCGGTTTTTCCTCCTTCTACTGCGTCATCACTTTGAATATCGAGTAAAATAAAAAAAAAAGAAACCAGTTGAGAGTGTAAATTAAAATCCAGAGAGTGTCATGGTTTGCAGATTGTGCATATGATATGACACTTTGACCCCCCCTCCCTCCTCCTCTGCTTGATTTAGCAGACATAACTATCTGAATCCCGTTCCTATGCACGGCATAACCTTAATCTCACTGCCTTTAACCTTGCCATTCTCCACCCTCTATCTCTCCCTCCTTTCCCCTCTCTCTTGTTCCATCTCTTCCCCCCGCGTTTGTTTATCCAGCACTCTCTCGCCGCCTCTCTGATGAGTGTTTTATCTTGCGGCCCACCTTTTCACACTGCCGCGTTCACAATCACGAGTATCACCCGTAATTATCTCGCCGTATTCCCCCTCCTCACCCTATCGCCGGCGTTCATCTCAGCGCTGGAATTATATGTGTTTCAGTTGGGTGCCACCGCGCTTCCACAACTCCACCTCCTCCTCCACCACCCCACCACCCCCCCCCAGAGGAGACGAGGAGGAAGAGGAGGAGGAGGAGGAGGAGAAGGAGGAGGAGGATGGGTTGGGAGAGGGAACAAGCAGACCCAGGTTGGGTAAAGACAAATCTAGTGTGTCGCAGGTACGAGATTGTAAAGCCTTGTTGGCCTGACCTGCATCACCATACAGCGGCCCGGACCTACATCTCAGGTGTAATTACTTTGTTTCGCAGCTTCCTTTATCTCCCATCGACTTTGCATCTGTCCCCCTTTCATACTCCAGCACTCCTGCGCATAATATAGTTGTGGTCCCTGTCAAAGTCGCCTTGACCTTCCTCCTCTCTGCCGCTGCCATTGTACCAATAAGAAAACCAATTAATGACTTATCCGTCCATCTCAATGTCAAGTCTTTTTCTGAGGTGTACTATTATGTCTGCTTTTCCGACGTGCTGTTAATTAACTCAAAGCTTCGTCTCCTCCATTCGAGCCTCCCGCTGCTCACTTACCCGACCACGCCGGCATTCACGGCTGCATAATGGTACTGTAGGTGCGAGGCGAGCGGCGGAGCTCACACTCGTTTGCGTGCACACACACACACACACACACAAAACCTTAAACTTCTGAGAGCAACAGAATGTAGAGAGAGGGGAACGGTGGAATGGCAAAGAAGGATATGAAAGGATTTAATGAACAAGATGTCTGAAGGAGAATTCAATGGAGAGGCCAGATAAGGCTCTAAAGTCGTTAAGAGTGGGCAGAGTGCGGCGCATCCGCCTCTTTTAGGTGAAGCCGGCGGAGCAGTAAAAATCCCACACATCCTCACCTTTTCAGGAGGGAAGTCCTAACACCGGCTCGCAGCGTTTGCTTCCCGCTTTATCGCATTCATATTCAAATTTTCCTGAGTGAAATGTCAAAGATGATAGACGTATCAGTTTTTCTGTTAGAGAGCAGCTCGGTTTGAAAGGTGCAAAGACTCGTCCAGGACTCGTGTTGCTGATGATTATTCATGTTGCTTCACGCTGACCCCAGACGTCCTGACTGCGGTCGAACCTGACATCCACTCACCTAATGATTTGACCCCCTGGACAATGAAAACTGTATTCACGTCTTCACTCAAATACGATTCACACAGCAAGACAAAGCCATGCGTAACCTGTGGCGACATTCGCTGCTGGATGCCAAGCAAGATGTCTATCTGTTTCACTTGTCCCCATTTCCATATTTATTTTAATTAGAATTTGGCAGAGTATTGTCCTAGGGGATAACCATTATGAAAATCACTCCCAATATTTTAATATATAAAGTAGCAGCACTGTTTATGTAATGTTTTTTTTTTTTTTTTTTTTGAACTTTCTAGTAATAAATTATATGCTCATGCAGCCGGAGTGAGGAGCCAGTCATATCTTTTTAATTTTCTAAATGCAATTCATTGCTCCCAACACGGATTCAAAACACTAATTAATTTGTATTTGATAATTTGCCCACTTTCACGGCATGACATAAGTGTAATTTTTTTTTCTTTTTAAACTTTGCACTGCATGCACAAGTTTAATTAAGTGAGAACTCTCCACATTATCAACATCGTGAATTGTATGATTTTTGTAGAAGAAAAAAAAAAAAACTAGGTCTGCAAGGGTCTTTTCTGCTCTTCCTCTCCACTCCCACTATTTCCTGCATAAAAGGAAATTTCTCCGAATTGAGGGGAGTGATTGCTGGAGGAGGTATACATTTCAAGTTAATTTTACGTTGACCTTGTAAAAAGGGATTGTGAAAGAGCGTGGATAAGTTAAACAGTAATGGAAAAAAAAGAAGAGTTAATGCACCTTCATCTTCCTGCCTCACTAACAGACCATCCGCTCCTCCTCTGCGCTACAGTACAATCACACTGTATAGACGCCTGTTTCATGGACCCATAGCCAACCTACATTTGAGCTAAATTGTACATTAGACAAGATTAATGAGATTTTGGTTTCAGGGGGCTGAATTTCACCGCGTCTTTTTTTTTTTTTTTTCTACTCGGCTACTGGAAATAATTGTCTTCATTTTCAAAGTTTCTGACCATGAACAATTACCGAGCTCCGACTCTGCTCCAAACGCCATTAAAAAAAAAAAACTTAGTCACTCTTACCTGTGCGAGCGGCAGAGGAGGACATTGTGTGGGAGGTGAGTGTATATTTTGGTCTTCAAGCGATTTTTATCAAAGGAATCATCTCTCTTTCAACCTGATTTTACTTCTGAAAATAAAAGACAAAAAAGGCTTCACACAGACCTGCTGCACGTCTCTGATGTGTCGTTTGTAGACTCGCTTGCTTTTTTTTTTTTATGCTTCTGCTTTCATTTTGGAACGAGCCATTAGCGTCTTATTCCACTCTCAACAGACGGTAGGTTGCACTGAAAACATGCAATAAACCAGTTTCGCTTTGCAGTGCATCTAAAAGGGAGAAATTTGAATTATTGTTGCACAATCCCGGCGCTACATTCGGTATTCAGTTTGCTCTACAAGCACAAGTGGTTAAAGGAACAAGGAAAACTCAATATACAGTATGATTTTAATATTACTCAGTTTTTGTTTGATCATTTGCCATCATTTATTTTGGCTGAAAAATGTTGGAATATAAAGACAAACACCCATCACCATGTCCTGGATGGGACATAAATGTGGGCCCCCCCACTGATGCAGTGTCTAGGAATGTACACAATGAAAATCTGGACACAGGGCCGTGGATTAGGAATATGTGTTGGGAGAGTGTTGAAGCTAAAACCAAATGTTAGGCTGCTTTTCATTTCAGTTGACACTTCAAAAGCTGCCTATCCCCCGAAGAGAACTTGCAGGTAATCAAATTACTGCAAAACGACTGTTACACAGTAAATACGAAGGGGTCTTTGGGGCCCCTAAAAGTCTGGAGGGGTCATCACAGTTGCTCACTTTCCCCAGCTCTTAATCCACCATTGCCCTTTGTAAATTCCCAGAGCCCCAGATTCTTCAGTATGAACTGTTTACTGTCCTAAATTTAAAGAAACTCAATGCTCCTCATCAACAGATTCTTAGTCTTGTTCTTATTTGATTGGATGGTCACTGACTTAGATCATAACTTTTTCGAATTTAAACTTAGGAAAAACTTGATTATTGGGACTTATTTGCCGTTAACTAACAGTTTGCCAATAACGGCAGAGACAGAATACGTGGGGAGAGAAAAGAGAACAACAGCTGTGTTCCTGAAATGAAAGAGTCACGTTGCGTCACAAAGCGTGCCGCTCCTGTCGCCAAAGCAACTCTGACATTGCATCACTTTTGTCACCAATCTTGAGGTTTTAAGGCCCGTGATTTTAACAGTTGTGCCGTTAGCTGCGTGATGAATCTTGGGATAGGTTGGAAGAAGAAGGCCACATTTGAAGGAGCCGGCTTTAGTCAAGCCGCTGTGAAGCAGTCGGTCTTCAAGTGAGGCCTCCAAAGGATGCGACCCCTGAATTGGGACACAGCTAATGTACGACACAGTTCCCTAGAAGGAACTGACGTGGGTTCATAATGCATCTTAACCACTAGGCCAACGTGACACCCAAAAAGTATTGCTTCGGTGTTGGACTAATCGTTTTCAGCACTACTTCCTCCTCTTCTTTGGCGTTTACCCTGAAGCCATTTTGTCTCTTGAACGAAGCATTAAATCTTTCTTCTTCACCTTTTTGCTGACTGCGAATATTCCTCTCCTGTCCGGTGTTAGCAGCACAACCCTCTCACTGTCTGACCGCCGAAGCACGTTAGCCTCCAACGTGTCCATTCCCCCCCTTTCGCGAGCCCCTCCTATCCGGACAGCGCTTCCTCTTCTTTACCCGTTTTTGTCACGGGACAAAGACTTGAAGGGGTCCTGGCTGGGCCCCGAGCCCAGAAAATCATTTAACAGACCAATCAGAACAGGGGGTCTGATCCCAGCGCAGCCATTAGGGAAACCTGAGCACGACCCCTCACCCCCTCCCCGCCCCTCACCCACTGGCTGTCTCTCACAGCCTCTTTTACGTTTCAGACGCTCTACAAATTGAGCATCATCCTCCAACCCTCATCAGCCATTTTGCAAATGACGGGTCCGGGAAAGAAGAGAGAGTGGGAACAGACATGAAAATGATGTTCATCAGGTTTATGGAAGAGATCGGGAGAAAGAGATACAAATTAAATATCCTGGCTGACTAGACGGGGGGGTTGGTGGTTTCTAATTCCCCCCCCCCACCACCACCTCCCCTCCTTGTCTCCTCTCCGAGCTCCAACCTTTAGTTCACTGACTCAAAACCGTGATAAAACCCTATTTCTCCGCTTTCATTCTTTCACTCGTCCTCTTTCCCTCTTCGATCCCGCCACAAGGGAACACTCAGGCCTTTGTTCGGTGAATTGGTTTTCAGATGTTATTTTTTCTTCACTCTTTCTTTCTCTAAGAGCATGTGATTAAAATCACCTCAGTCGTTTAGCACTGATGCCTTTTGTCTCTCCAGTCCCATTCTGCTGGGAGTCAGAGGGCTTACCACTCTACATCTAACAGGTAGGATATAATAGGATTTCACTGCTGCTCTTCCCTGCACCGTCCGTCTGCATATTTAGAGCTTAAATACATGCATATGTATAAATTAAGGCTCAAGGCAATAATCTGAGCTTTTAATAAGAAGCAGTGTATAATTTTAACTTTTAAGTCTGGGTGGTGGGGCGGCGGCGGTGGGGGGGCTTGTGAATACTGCTGTGAATATGAACATTTTCCATGTCCAAACACGACTCTGTTTGGACAAATTATAGTCGTTTCATAAAGGTTGTAGCACTGCACTTATTCCTGAAGAACAAACATGTGTTATTCATGAGTCGGGGGTTAGTGCGTAAGCTTTGGTACCGGAGGTAAACTTAGGAAAATAAGAGGGAAATGAATCAACAGATGACCGTTAGCTCGACTGGCAAACATTAAAGCTCTGCAAGTTAATTATGAATGTTGAAGGAAAACCTCATTTTCTTTTATAATAAATTCTTTTTGCTTCTCTTTATAAGCCCTTGATATTTAATTCTACATTATGGCCAGCTGCTTTTTGTGAGTACGGCAAGTCTGGTTTGCTTGGAATAAATGGAAGAAGGAGAAACAGTTAATGTAAAGACCGTCACAGCTGGATACGAAGAAAAGAGGTCAAACAGAAGAGACCAGCGGGCTAGAAATGTACTTTCATATAGGCCGATTCTGTACTGTTTTATGTCCAGGGTCAACATCCAGTGCCAATGTAGGAAATAGTGTGGGATGATGGCGGACTTACCATTTCGTTCCACAATAATCACAGTGTTTCCTTTAGTTTATCCATCCTGTTGTAGAAATAAAACAAAAAAACATTGGTTTTTAACATTAAAATACATCGTCACCGTCAAAGTTCGGCAGAATCGCCCAATGTCAACGTTCTGTCTGGCGATGGGGTTGCTATAGAAACATATGCTGTCTCTCAGTTTGTGTACATTCATACTGAGACTTTCTGTTCTGAGTGAGCAAAAGAGCTGGTGGAAAATCTGGCGGGCGACAACCGCGGGTCACATGTTGCGATCGTCATCGCGACCGTGTTTGACTACCGTGTCGAAATCCACACACTATGCCAGTGTGTACTGTGCACCCGTTGTACTACATGTGAGTGTACTGACTTGAAGTGTCATCCCAAAGAGTGATTACCACGTATCTGTGAAACCTTCATACGTCGAAATGTTGTCCAACCCCAGGTTATATGTTAATGAAGTGATGCAGCCTTTAAAAACTCTAAATAAGTAACTCCAGCCGTGTGAGAGCTGAAGATTTGTAAGGCAACAAGGTGCAACAGCAGAAATCTACTGCAGGAACGCCCTAAAACAAGCTTGGTATGCATCGCAATAAAATACTAAATATACATATAGACTTTTTGTTTCTGACCAAAATGTCTCCTAAGCATTAAGTATCATAAAATAGAAAGTAGGTACCAAATGTAAGAGATAGAATAACATTCATTATCATATTTACTGAGTGTATTTTGATCAGATTTTATATCCTGTTTCTCATACAGTTCTCGTCAGCTGTTTAAACAACATCATGAATTTGAAAGGTTCTTGTCTTTTTGTTAAATGACAAAAAGCTTCTGTAAAAACATTTAAAGTAAGATGTCTGTACTGACACTCAGGCATCGTATCAGCCCTCACATCTTGTATCAAAACAATGTCAAACTATATCCGGCTCCCTTTCGGGGGAAAGAACTGGATGCAGATTTGGCTTCTGTTTGAACGGAGAGAGGAGATGGTAAAATCTGATAGTGGCCAGTTTATTCAAAAACTTTATCGCTGTCGCTCCGTACTTGTATTATGGATGACATCCATAACAGCAATGTGAGTAACATTTGAACTTTGGCAGCTGATATCATCCTTGTGACCCTTTGACCCTTTGATCATCAAGGCTCTGGAGCAGTTTCTGATCACACCTACTCCCACTTCCACTCGTACGCCCACAGAGGAAGTGAAAGAGAAAAGCAGCGTCAGAGTCTTTACTCATTCTGAGAAAATCTCCCTTTCTTCTTTTCCCTCAATCCCTCCTCCCCGCTGTCTTCCCCCTCCGTTCGGCTGCCAAAGGCCTTGATTAATGGCGTGCTTTAATTAATACTTTTACAGTACTTAGAGCAGAGACCTTGCAATTAGCATTGGCCTAAAGAGTGTAATCACCTGAGCTCATCCAGATCCTTATCCACAGACTGATTGACTGACTGCTCGGCAGAGAGACAGAAGAGGCTTGTGGAAGCTTGTTTAGCTCAGATGTCATTTTCTCAGTTCCAACTCCTTGTAAAGATGAAGTCGACTTTGGAGTATTGATCTTGCTCTACGGTGGCCTGAGGGTGATGACTCACTTTTTATTACTTTACAACCAAGGGGAGATGTCCCAAAATGATCCCTTCATTTGAAACAAGCTGAGACTGAATTTAAGACCAAATCCTGACTGGATTTCTGAGGTTGGAGTTGTCGCACTTGGAAGATGTTTATGTGCAAACACATGTTGCTGTTGTCTGTTTCTCCTCACATTCATTTGTCAGTTTGAATGTCCAAATGAAAATCGGATCCTGAGTTTATAAACCTCTGCATGCAAAGAGAGTGAGCAAATCTTATTGGGGGAAAAAGCTGGACTCAATCATACTATAGCTGTTTCGTCCCGTTGGCATCTTTAGCGCGTGGCGAGCTGGCCAGGTTACTGAAATTGAAGCATTAACTCACAAGATTTCTGGTTAGTAACATCCAAACTTATCATATCAGGGTTGTAGGGCCAGTCAGTTTTCAAATCGACCTGATCCAGTTTCCTTTCAAGGCCTAATGCTGCTATGTTTCATATTAAGACCTCCGCACAGGAGCGTTAGTTTTGTTTAAGAGTCTACGGCCATGCTACACCTTTGAGCTAGATGCTAACATGCTCACAGTGACAACGCTAACATGCTGATGTTTAGCAGGTGCAATATTATCTTGCTGTCGTTCTTACTGCAGCACACTGTCGTATTGTTTACACGCCAGCAAAGTCAAGTTTAATGATTCTGCAAAACCCCAATACAAATTGAAATTGATCTGATGATGGCACCAGATGAAGAGTTGAGGGGAAGTTATTACAAGCCGGTGCCTGTACCAAATTTAATGGCAACCCATCCAACAATTGTGGAGACATTTCACTGAAAACCAAAAAAATTTAAACCTCATGTTGGCGCTAGAGGAAGAGTCAGGGGTTCACCGACAACAGTGGGCTTCATTCTCTGGGAACCGTGAATCAAACCATGTGTTTTCGATGTGACCCAACAAGCAAAAACAGTTCTTAAGAACTAATACTGAACTCATGCGATAGTTCATTCACAACACGTTTTAAACCTGCTGTGACTGTGCAGCCTGGGTGGAGGTATGAGCGCTCAGAGTGCTTTCTAATTTGTTATAAACTGCTTCCGAGAGCCTTCATTTACTATTTCCACCTTGATTTGGCAACACTGCATTAGCTTTATTATTGTATTAGGTGTATTACTGAACTCAAATACCTAATGAAAATGCTGGGCCTCCCATGTGCCGCATTGTTTTTGCCTCTGCAGAAGAAAAAGGGTGAAATGTACTCTCTCTCCTGTGCTGGCAAACCAGTTAAATGTGTAGTTAGTTTCACACCGAACCCACAATGACGCTTTAATACCCGCAGTTAAGAGCATATAAAGGCAACACCTTTATTTTTTTGTTTTTAATGGGAAGTGGAAGCAGCAGGCAGTGAGAGAAATCCCACAGCATTAATTACAAACTGATTAGACGCTGCTTTTGCAGGAGGCTGTATCATTTATTTGAGGGGAAAATAATGATCACAATTCCAGCAACTACTAATTAGAAAAACAGCTCAAATCTTATCAGGACTCGCGTGATGCATGTGGTGCACACATCGCTTTCAGTCGCACACACACACACACACACACACACACATGGAAATAAACATTTTCTATGGAGTGCATTCTGTTTGTGTGCATTTCTTTTCGGGGCACACACACACACACTTGTGTAGGCGCTCCCACTCTGAGACAGAGGAGCCAGTTTAAGCGCGTCAAGTCGACTGCGGATTATGTTTGTAGATATTACCCGAAGAATCAGCGGTGCGCTTTCTCAAAAGAGACACAGACAATTACAGATCTGATAACCCCTGAGTTGTATCGCAGTTGTTGCAGTGTGTTTACACTATCTGACATGGCTGAAACAACAGCACAAATAAGAACAGAGAGAAGATTCTCATCTCAACTTTCCTGAATTTGCCGCTTATCACAAACCTCAAAAAAATCAGTGTCAGACGGCGAGTTGGAACAGGACCAAAAAAGAAAAAGAAAGAAGCCAACACACACTGACACACTTGTACGAAAACAAACCATCATCACATCAAATTTTTTTTTTTATTATTATTATTTTTTTTAGGTCGAGTTTGTGGATTTATTGGCAGCTGCTGGGAGTGTTTTGTAATACTTAAGAGGATATTTCCACACAGATAAACAACAGCTCGAAGAAACCTTTCCAAAAGGAACGTGTAATGCTTTCTGTTAAATTGGCAAACAACGGCAGGTTTGTGTGTGTGTGTGTGTGTGTGTGTGTGTGTGTGTGTGTGTGTGTGTGTGCGCGCGGGCGGGCATGCGTGTGCTAGATTTGAACTTCTCAAGTTTTCTTTTTTCATTCTTCACACAACGTCTTCTCACTTTTTGT
>NW_019525512.1:631824-641382 GCF_002814215.2 Seriola lalandi dorsalis
GGGGGGGGGGGGTTGCATACAGTATATGACTCATGTTATGGCAATGACACAGTCAGAAAACTCCAGCTTCCACTGGAGGACGCATCATCTTGGCCGCAGGTCAACCAGACAGTTTTATAACTGCTATTCGACGCGAGTGTCACTGAGAAGAAAAAAGAAAAGTTTGTTTATTCTCTCTGATGATGAAATTTACACACACAGCGTTATGATTAATAGGTAGTTTTGTCAGTGGTTTTATTAATGTGAAAACGCCTGATTTATTGGCTGCGTCTAGACACAGTAGCTGCTTCTTCTTCTCCTCTCCTGCGCGGCGGCAGATCAACCGATCGTGAGTTTGTTTGTCTTTTGGAAACAGACGGGGCGACAGTTTTTTGTCGCCATTAATCGACTCTTGCTGTTGTTGCTCACTTTTGCTTTGCAGGGGGGGAAAATGAGCATTGTGTGTGTGTGTGTGTGTGTTTGTGTGTTTCTGTGTTTCTGTGAGTCTTTATAAACAGAGTCATTACAGTGTATTAGGCAAAACAGCAGTAAATCAGCGCGGTGACAGGCCTGGCAGAGCCGTGATATTGATGGCACCGAGTTGAAAGGAGAAGACAGGCGGCACAGTCTAATATTTGATATTGCCCTCTCAATTGATCGACTGTGTATTTGCAGCTGTCACATTGAGGTGGTTGCAAAATTTGACTCAAATTAAAATGAAATAAATTAAAAACTTTCACCCCCCCACACACACACCTTCCTACCTTTATTTTCAAGACCCTACGAGCCAACAGCCATATTTCTACACACAACAATGAGAAACCCATTGCAATACATCATACACACACACACACACACACACACACACACACACCATGATCATAAAGGTATCTACTCGAGGAGAAACTGGAATCGGCCACTCCCTTGGATCAGTCAGAGTATTCCTTTACCGTGTGTCTGCAGGCTTGGAAGGGGATGCTGAAGGGTTGTGAGTGTGTGTATTTGTATGTGTGTGTGTGTGTGTGTGTTTGTGAGGGGGTTGGGTCGGCTAAGGCTGGGGGATTGTCCAGGGAAAGTGTCTGCTTGGCCGTCCCTGGCTGAGAGGTAAGCCTTGCCGGTGGTGTGCTGAAAACCGAGCGTGTTGTCGCGGGCTGCGGAGCCAAAATCACTGACGCGTTTTAGAAAGGGCCCCCGGTGCCGGAGAGGACGGGGGTATTAAGCACACACACACAAACGCACACAGTCATGAACATGTACAATGCTGTAACGTGCACACACACACCTACTCGAACAATACTCAAACAAAAGCGCAGGCATATACCGTAACACAGAGCCAAAGGTACACCCTCGAATGCGAACACACACAAGCGCGCTGTACGTGCACACTCACACACACACACACATGCAGGCACGCACGCACACTCGGAGCAGCGAGCCGAGCCGCTGTGCCAGGTGGCAGGGGGAGGCTCTCGGCTGAGAACGAGCAGAGAGGAGGAGGAGAGGCTCTTGGCCGGCCTTGAAAGCGAGAGGCACAAACGGCAGCGCGATGCCCAGGTTTTGGATGCGGCCGGGGGAGCCCTGGAGGGGTTTCCTGGGCACGCAAGCAGGGAGGAAGGGGAGGGTTGCTGGGACGGTTTTTGGGCTACATTTGGGCCGCGGTCAGCCCCCTCTGTAACAGAGAAGTGTGATCCCAGACACAGCTGTCCTGTTCTGAGCCCGAACCTCCTTGTCCGCGGGCCCAGAGCCGCGGCGAGGAATCGGGGATGCTGCAGAGGGCTAAGACTGGGCTTACACACACCGCATTGTTTCCCAGCGTCGGCGCTAGATACTAAATAAGACATACCTTTTCCCACTAAGCCGTGTGTGTGTAGCATGGCGGGTTTTAGGACAAACGCTATGCTAATTATCTCTGGAATAGAAATACAACACCTGGAGATAAGGCGCTGTGTGTTCGCACCCGGCCCGCTGAGGTGATCAGATAAGGGCGAGTTGACTGGATACAGTAGCCAGATGCATTGGATACCCTCACAGACCAAAGACCACAAAAAAAGAAGGTCAAACTAAGGGAATATTACATGAAAAGGGAGATATCCCAAATCTGCACGGAAAGCTTCAAATGGCTAAAATACAGCGGCAGCTGTAAAGTCACTGTCTATTTATCCGCTGCAGTATATTCTAAACCACGAGGGAGCTTCCCATCTCAGGATATCCATTGTCCTTGTTGCCCCTGAACTCTCCAACTACCGCAAACAGGATCAGGTCCCGGCGGAGGACGAAGTCTAAGAAAGGAAGACTGTGAAGAGGAGGCAGGTGGAGGGGGGGAGGAAGGAAGGGAAGGTGGGGTGAGGAGGAGGAGAAGAAGAAGAAGAAGAGACCAGGTGGAGGAGAGAGGAGGGTTGAGAAGCCAAGAAAGAAAAAAAAAAAGGGAGTGAAAGATGTGAATTAACAGAGTGCCGGTGAGGTTTTCTGGTCGGGGGCTGGCTCACGTAAAGTGAGCTGTGGGGCGTGTAAAGTGAGCAGGGGGCTATTTGGGTCGTTTTCACATGGAGCCTGGCCAGACTCCAGAATTGAGTGAGAGGAGAGAGAGAGTGTGAGAGAGACACAGTGAAAGAGAGAGAAAGAGAGGGAGAGAGAGAGAGAGGGACTCCTAATGGCTAAGCCTTTCACTAGGCCACACTGCAGTGAGCCGTAATTGAAGGTAATTGTTGGGAAGAGCCGACACACACAGCTTCCCCACTGTTCCCCGGGCCGAGATGGACAAGCCTGGGATGACAGAGCGGGAGAAAAGAGGAGGGGGGGGGGGAGAAGGTGTGGAGGGAGGGGTGTTGAGGGTGAGGACCGTGGGGAGGCCGGGTGAAGAGGGTGGGTGGGTTGTGTGAGGGGGGAGAAAGAGCAGGAGGATAGGGGGAGATTGCATTACTCCCACCTCCACCGTCCCCAACTGTCCTACACGGCGTTTGTCTGCTCTGCACAATTGCGTAATTGTGTCCCTGCTAAATGGTCCGAAGGGCTGCGGCAGCGTCTTGGATGCAGGTGGGCAGGCTCGGATGACAGACGGACGGACTGAAAGAAGACGGAGAAAAGACGGGGTGAAAAGGAGGGAGAGAGAGAGAGAGAGAGACACCGAGCTGAAATGGTGGCAGTTGGATGACCACAAGCTCGCGTCGGGATACCAACTTTGAAACATTTCCAAAAAAAAAAGAAAATACATTTTTAATTTTTTGCACTGCAGTCCAGTAAATTTGATCTTTTTCCCCCAGAATCCTTCAATGAATACATTTCGCTCTTTGTCACACACACACACAGACATTTTCAAATAGATTTCATGAGTTTGTGCCGAGGCGATGGTGTTCATGTGTGTGACTCTGAGCACTCAAGTGTGTGTGTGTGTGATTGTGTGTGTGTGTGTGTGTGTGTGTGTGTGTGTGTGTGTGTGTGCACGCGGGCAGGAGATGGAGGAAATCACCTTCCCCACTTTGCCTACCCTCCTCGGTTGGATGGGTTTAGCTCCATGAGCGCACTGGAGCAGGAAATCCAGATTCGCAGCCTATCAGCGAAATAGCACATATATGACTCCCCAGCCTAAGACGGTCTAATCAGGCCTGCCAACCCGCTAACTCCACCACCATCATCACCAGGCGCCAGATTGACTCCTGAGCCCAAATCGCAGCTCCTGCTTTACACCATAAAATGATTCCTGTATTGGTTTCCTCTTAAACCTGGTGAAGCTAATGCAATGTAATGTAAAAATTAGAAGCATAGTGCTACTGTGCTGCATGTCAGCAAGTGCAGATTTGACTGGACGAGTCCGAGGAAGGGAGGGAGGGAGGGAGGCGAGGGATGGAGGCGAGGCCGACTGGACTTATTGAGGGACAGGGAGGAAAGAGAAAAAAAAAAAATCAACCCAATTACCCAGGCAGCTACTGTTCTGCAGTCTCTCGCGAGTGAAGCTGATGAATGTGAAATGTTGTAATTTGCGAGTGCTGATAGTGACAGAAAAAGTGGCGCTAGATCCAGTAGAATTAGAATTAGAGGAATGAAAGACAGGATCCGATTTTCCCTATCAGAATTGTGGGTCCCCCCACCCCCACCCCCACCCCCCCGAGCTAAATAAGCTCGCTCGTCTTTTATTTCAGAAGTAACCTTTTTGCCTTAATTACTGAGTATCTGTGATCCAAGGTCCTGCGTCGCTGTTGGCATTCGGGGGGCTTTGGCCGGGCACACACATACACACACACACACACACACACACACACACACACACACACACACACACACACACACACACACGTACATCGGGACAAGCTTTTGATAATTAGCCAAGCAAAATGAACTTTAATTCTTTCTTTTCAAATGCTAGATCTGGCCCATAATTACTGCGGTGTAATTAAAAGTCCCAATCAATCTGTTGGATTGCAGAGTCTCAATGAAAGAACAGGAGAAATTAGACCTTAATCCTCAGAGCTCTGTCTCCCGTCGAGCCCCTCACTTCTCATGTCCCCTTCACACGTGTTGTTGGCGTTGATGCGCACACACACACACACACACACACACACACACACACACACACACACACACACACTTGCACTGTCACACACTTTTCAGCCCCCAACCCTGAAAAGACAAACCCCATTTTATAAGGGAAGGCTTCTCTTTTTTTTTTTTATTATTCCTCCTCACCTCCTCCTGCTAAAAATGTATAATATAATATAGACCATTATGTTATTTAAAAACTCATTACAGCGTTTGAAATGGGAATCTTGGGAAGTCTGTTTAAATATTGCCTCCTCCACATTGTGCAGAGATGGGTGGGGGGGGGAGAAGACACATCGGGGGACGTGGCATGCAATTAAGAGCAGAATGGATTAGTTTCCTTTTTAAAGTTATTGAGACACAATGAAGGGAGAGGCTTTCTCTGTTCCCCTCTCTCATCATCTGTATTGATGGCTCCCCTGTAAGCCCCTCCGCTCGCCCTCTCCCAGTTAATGACAGTTTGCATTTCACACTACAGGAACCAAGGAAAACCCTTTGGCCCTCTCCCCGTGAAGAGTGAAGAGATAGACCAGGCAAGAGAAAAGAGGTGTGACAGAGCCGTTTGACTTTGTAGGTCGTGGCTGTCGTGGTGTGGAGAGGAATTAGCCCAAGACAAACATGTCAGAAAGACTAAAAGGCATTACTTCTACTCTCCCGCGTGTCGTAACAGCCCCATTCTTCTCCGCTCACGCCGTCCTGAAAGTCACGGAATCCGAAAAGTTTGCAGCGAGGCAGAAATTACTTGGCTTACTGTATTTATGGGGCCTGGTGCGGCTTGTCGGAAAAGAGGGGCATGCTGCTTCTGCACCTGGAAGGCATATTCTATTAATGACACCTTTTTTATTTTCTTCTTTAATACAACTTGGGTTTTTATTTTTGTTGTGTTCACGGCCAGTTTTATCACTTATAGTCACTGACTTAATTGATGAGCTCTGGAAATGCAGTGACATTGCTATAATGAATCAAATAGGGGAAAATAAATGAACACAAATGATCCTTTATAACATTCATTAGAGCTTTCACAGCGTGGGCAGTGCTGGAGAAACATTAGGCCTCATTATAACCTTTATTTAAGATTCTCTGAGGGTGACCTGCGTTTACTGTGATGCCCGAGATGATGACATGTAAAATAAAAATGCTAAATATAAAAAAAAGCGATGTCACTCGAGTCTGGCTCAGCGGCGGGAACCGTTCACCGCCTGGCGTTTGTTTTCGGTTCATTTATGTTGTGACCACAGACTGAACCAAACCAAAATACGTCATTGCTGAGAGTGTTAAACATCGGTTTCCTTCTCTTCACTCTGTAGCATCCCAACTTTCCTGCGTTGATATTTACTTCCTCCTCTGCACGAGGTCGTATTAGAGGAGACGACGTAAGTACCTCGACATCCGGTAACTAATCAACAGGACGTTGGCGACCATGTGGCTGTTTCTGGTCTGGTTCAAGTGAAGCTTTGCGTGCTCAGTTTTCCTGTTCGTTGAGGAATCACAACTGACAATTTGGATCTGCTCACTTTTGTTTTGAACTTGTAATAAACTGGGTTTGACCTTTTCAAAGATTTGGAAGCAGCTATGGATTCTGCTACGAGATTTATACACACATACACACATGTGAGGGGTAAAGCTTCTCCCTGCCTGATAGGACGATATCTCCCTTATTCCCAATCCTTACCTTTCAATTCTTTCTAAACTGGGGGCACAGGAAGGTTCAGAGGAACCCGAAATTTGCAAAACTCAAGGAAGCAAACAGCGTCACGGTGGCCTGCGCTGCTCCCAAGCCACTAATATCATTCTGTATAACCCTAAAACGCAGGGCTTACGATTAAACACCAAGCATATATTAAATTAAACCACCCCCCCTCTTCTTCTTTTTTTTTTTTTTTTTAAAAGAAGAGGTTAAAAAACTGCATTAATCGTTTCAGGTATGAGGAAACGGTATGATAATCAGCCTCGTTTGGGAGTCTATCCTGCCGCGGTTATGTGGACCGCTAATCCAAACGCGGCTCCTCTCCTGCACCTGAAAGCCCTCCTGATCCCGGCTGAATTCTAATGATTGAAATGAAAGGCATCAGCATGCCAAATCACATAATGGAAAAATCCAGAACAAACGCTATGACCCCCCCCCCCCTTTCCTTTCACCGCGCCACATCTTATCTGAC
Organism: Seriola lalandi dorsalis; assembly: GCF_002814215.2. NCBI lineage: Eukaryota > Metazoa > Chordata > Actinopteri > Carangiformes > Carangidae > Seriola > Seriola lalandi. The sequence goes on from NW_019525512.1 coordinate 638,496, forward strand.
TCCTTATTCTATCAGCAGAGGTGCGGCACAATGGGGGCGACACGAGTCCTATATGATCATTTTTTTGTGATGCAGTGCAGAACACACACATGTTGTGCTGATTTACAGATGCAGAGTGATGGATCGGCTTGTTCTTGTCAGTGAGAATGATGATGTCATGCGAAGGAATCCGATCAGTGTCTGGATTGTCTTTTCACTATAGATTATTGTTGTTGTTGTTGTTTTTGCACGTGATTATGTAGAAAACTTCTTTGCAACTGCAGCTTTAATCACAAAAATGTTTAAAAATCCAACAAAATCCCCCCCTCACACTCACACACACAGACAGACACACACACACACACACACACACACACACACACACACACACACACAGACACACACAGTGGTCCTCCATCACTCCTGCCACCCCTTCATCACAGCAGAGCAGCCTAATCACTCACTCTGTATCCTAACCAAAACAAAACGGTGCCAACCAGTAGCTTTTAGCCGTGTTTACACTCCTAACTCCCCACCCTCCCTACTGCCCCCCCCCGCTACACTCCCTCCCTCCCTCCCCCAGCGGCTCGTGGCGGCATGGGTGATTAATTTGGGCCGTGCAGACAGGTAAACACAGGCCTATTTACATGGCTTACCCGCCACCATATTTATACTCAACAGGACTAAGCTTCAGATAGAATATCCTCAAAGCTCCCATCTGTTTATTTTCTCTAACTGCTCCTTGAGCTCCGTCCTGACACCCGTTCCTCTACCTTCCTCTTGCCTTCCCCTCCCCTCCTCCCTCCTACTCTCTCCTCCCCCCTCCACCCCTGACCTGCCTCACTCTCAGGTCAAACACTGTCTTCTTCCCACAGAAGTAAAGTTTGTAAAAAAATAACACATTCATGATATTTATTCATCTGGCGCTTATTCTGTCTTACTCTTATACCTGAATATATATATATATATATATATGTAGCCGTTGTTTGGTCTCGGTGAACGCAGCTCAGCGCCGATCATTTAGAAAAGTTACTGCAGTTTTGGTTTTTATTATTGTTTGTTATCCTGTCTTCAGTGTAATACATCTATAATTTTACCGTTTTGCCACCACGATTTTAATTTAAAAGGTTAGGTTAAAGCCGACTTCACCAAAGTCACCAAACATGTCCAAAGCACTTTTTGAAAAGCATCATTGAATCTCAACCGGTCTTGTGAATTGACGCCAATGTCATTCTTTCATTCAGGTTTTCAAATGTTATTACCTCAAGTTGCAAAAATCTGAGATGCTGCCAATTCTATCAAGGTTAAAATGCATGTATTCGTTTTTGTGTCTGTGGATCCAAGGCTGGGGGGGGGGGCACGTGTAATTTTTTCCCAGTGTCGGATGCAGTTTTTATATTCTAAGGTTTGTTTGGAATAAACGGGTTGAAGTATTTACCATGAGCAGCGATACAGCAGCTCATCAAATCAAAAAGATGTCACCTTCACAATTTCCATCAACATGAAATATATTAGAGTCATCGCAGTAATGCAAAATCCAGTTTGACTGACTGGTGAGTGAAGAAGCCGAAAAGATGAAAATCTTAGTAGGTTTGAGTGTGACAACTGTCTAACTTTAATTCATGTTTCAGCGTTAATAAACACAGCTAGTTGCAGTGATCTCTGTTACATTTGACAGTGTAGTTTTTAAAAGCGTTAGCGGGGTTCGTACTCAGGCCCAGTCCAGAGTTTATTAGGAAGCTGTAGGACGTTCCTTCGTAACAAACGTAAAGGCTCAGAGATATCAGTCTGACACTAATGCGTTTCAGTGCAGTGACCCAGCATACCACTGCATCACCTACAGTAGCTCCCCTCCCACTCACATAGCTGCAGCTCCAGCAGCAGTATGTAGGAGCAGAGCGGAGGTGCTTCTCTTCGTGCTTTGCATTCCCGCAGCTGCGGCAGGCACGTAGGCCAGGCCCCGCCTTTTCCTACCTGGGGGGTGGGGGGGTCAGCGCTGGGAAACCAGGCCAGAGGTAAAGAGGCGCAGCAGTCATGTGATTTTCCTGTTGGCAGGTGTGGCGGCTTGAGCAGAAAAACACACATCATCAGCTTGAACCTGTGAACTCGTAGCTGTCTTTATTAGCTTAAAACCCATTCATTTAAATGAAATGGACTTGATAGCTGGGAGGCAGGAACAGATACAGTGACGGGCTTGTTCTCACTTTCTTTGGTGATTACCTGATTTTTTTTACTTCCTGTCACTTCTTCACATGAAGCTTAAATCTCCTTCCTTCCCGTCAGGCCCGTCTCCCCTTCCGCTCATTATACTGCAAATGTGCTTCGTTAGCTTGTCTTGATCAACAGGTGCAGCACGTTAAGGTAATCTGCAGTCTTTTTTTCTGTCTTGAGTGGATTGTTAGTGATGGAGACAGCAGTGGGAGGAGGGAGGCCGCTGGGAAAAAATCCACTGATACAAGCCCCACTAAGTGGTATTATGCATATACACAAAGTACATACAAGTGGCATTGAATACATACATACATCACACTCATAAAAACTCGTGCATGTGTGATCACTAATTTAATTACTGATCCGCAGATTTTTTTTTTTTTCCATCCGCAATCCGATCTTTGAAGATTTACTGTACACGCGGCAGTGCAAACATATTGTACAAATGTTTTCTCCCTCTGTGAATCCCCATCATGCCTTTGGGCAGGGATAATTACTTATCAACACTAGAGTTCCTTAAAGGGGTGTCCAAGAGCACACAGAGCTGTCTGTTTGTCTGGGGATTTTTATTCCACCACCTCGTGGAGATGATTTGTCTATTATCTCCGGTGGATTTGCTCCTCTCTTCATCTGCAGCGCATTACTGCAGTCATAAAGCTGCAAGGTCAGGGGAAAGGCAGGAGGGGAGGAGGGGAGG
>NW_019525512.1:641402-641921 GCF_002814215.2 Seriola lalandi dorsalis
AGGGAGGGAGGAGGGTGTGTGTGTGTGGGGGGGGTCCTCTTCTCTCCCCCTCCTCTTCAGACTCGCCTACAGTGGAGCTTTACCCCATCAGATGTATGATATAGTAACCCATCATATACTTGCTAAGCAGTGATAAATCAGCGAGTGTGGTCAGAGGTAAATATCCATCATCATCTTTATCATCGCCGCCGCTATTGAGATGACCATTTTTCTCCATTTCTGCTTTATGGATGCAGCCGCAGCGGAGGAACGCAGGGAGCGAGAGTGAGAGAGGACAGCGTGCGACAAAGGTCTTATATCAGTAGTTGGTCGTGGACAGGAAATCGTCCACGCATCCTTTTCTGTGTGAGGCCTGATTCATCTGTAGCTTCCTCCCTCGCCATTTTGAAGTAAATCAAAGAAAAGCATTGATTGAGCACCTCGTTCAGAACCAGAGATCTGCATTAAATCCAACGTTTACCGTATTATCTCTTGGTTTTTGTTCACTGATGACGGCCCCCCCCCCCCCCCCCCCCCCCC
>NW_019525512.1:641941-645461 GCF_002814215.2 Seriola lalandi dorsalis
CCCCCCCCCCCGCTGCTGCTGCTGCTGGTCTCAGAAACCAGACAGAGGTTTCATCTGACATATGAGATCAGTACTTACTCATTGTGCTTTTTTCTTTGACTCAATTAGTCCTTTAGTCCTGAGTCATTATATGTCCAGTCTGCACCAACTTAGATATCGGTAATCAGATAATCAGAACAAAAATAAGAACGATTATAAAAATGTCTGTACATGAGCCTGAATAGAGGAGAATTCAATGCAGATACGAGACGTCTCATGGTTTAAGAGATGCTGCAAAACAGATGCAGAAAGCAACGGACTGAACGCAGTGGGTGACTGGCGTTTTGCTCTAGATGAAAAAAACGAAATCTACATTGCACGGACGGTCACGGCTCCACCGATGCAAAAACTATAAACTTGCCTTAAGTCAGGATAGTGAGGATTTGTTGTCGGGAATCTCTCACTCTTTCACCATGAAGCAGATGTGAAAGAAATGGCTGATTAACAGAACTTTTTTTGGGGGTGGGGGGTGGGGGAGAGAGAGGGGGTATTCAGGAACAAGCGAATGCCTCATAGAAGAACCTTGAATGTCTGAGACACAACAGATTAACAATGTTTAACATTGTCTGCGTCTAAACAAGGATTTTCCCCCAAAATCGCAGATGATCAGTAACGTAATCCACCGCCATCCAGTTTCATGCAGCCGCAGTGCGAGTCCCTGCAGAGCCGGCTGAGGGTAGCTACGGGTCATCTATTCTATTCTACATGCAGACACAGTGCAGCTAATACCATACTTCACAGCCCAGCCTTAATCAGCCACTGCACTGACAATGTAATTATGGAAGTGTCCAGGCACCGCAGTCAGCCGGGGAATTCTAATTATTTACAAGGCTGAGGAGGAGAGCCCACGGTTCATCTAAAACCCACGACCCGCTCCCGCTGCACATCCAAAATCATCTCGAAGCGGAGGGCCGGACTGAAGGCATTTATAGAGATACAGACGTGGCAAAAGAGAGGCGGAAAGAGGGGGGGGGGGGGCAAAGACCTAGCAGACTTAAACATCAGGAAGCATTTGATGGACACAAACTTACCTGCACTGTCTCCTCTAAGTCAGTCGAATAATTTGGTTTGTTAAAGTCTCGGTCAACTTAAAGGTTTTGATTATTTCTTTATGGGAAAGGTTTAGATATAATGTTTGTGTTTCTTTAATATACTGATGGTCGTCCTGGAGGTCCGCTCTAGAAGCTGTTCTGCACGTCTCGATCGTGTCGCACGATGATGATCACCTTGTGATTTCCGCTCTTACTCATATTGGCTTGTTCCTTAACGTCTTCCTGACAAATCAGAGCAACATAAACTTCAATGCTCCTTGGCATTGATGCTCTAGCTCTGTGCTCCATTCTTCTGGAAGATTATCTCACATCTGATGTTTTGATGAAGGCGCTCCTCCAAACTCTTCAGATGTTGAGGAGGATTGAGATCAGGTGACTGTAGAGGCAGCAGCACACGACTGAAACCATTCATTTCCCCCCCTACGGAAGCGTTTGTGTTTGTTTTGTTTCTTGGTTGAGCTTCTCTCCTTTAATGTGTCTTTCATATTTCACCAAAGACCACAATATAAAGTTCTCTCATTGAAATCTGCGGCCTCACATTCAAACGGCGTGTGACGCACCTTGACGAGACCCGGGCTTGCCTCGGCAACTGGTCGATAATTGAATATGAAAAATCTACTACTGTGTGATTCAGACCAAAAAAGAAGAAAGAAAGAAACAACATATACGTACAGTAGGTGTGACGGCTAACCAATAACCCGAGAGCGTTCGTCTGCAGAGAGCTCGTCGTCTTTATCCTCTCCACTTCACACGGCAGCTGGAAGAGAGGCAGAGCAGCATCTCTCTTATCTGTGTGTGTGTGTGTGTGTATGTGTGTGTGTGTGTGTGTGTGTATGTATATGCTTGAGTACAGTAAAAGCCTAATCTAATCACCACACACTCAACTGGTTCCTCCAGGTGTATTACTGTACCAGGAGTGTAATGCAGAGAGAGAGGGAGAGAGAGAGAGAGGTAGAGGGGAGATAAGTAATATTGATCTGATGCGGCGATTGTCACTCTGTCGCCTGCCTTGAATAGCTAATCTCTTTTCTCACGGGTCAGAGGGAAGAAAAGGCGACAGGGGCTTCACGTTTAACCACAGCCGATCCACAAATTGTTTCCAACGTGGGGGGAAATCAAACGAGCAGCCGCGAGCGTTGGATGTGAAATTGTGACTCCCGCCTGTTGTTGACTGAAATGATGATGATGATGATGAAGTTTGGGGTACTTTTGGCAGCTGGTTGGATTACTGCATTGGGATGAACAACAAAAAAAAAGATTGAAGCAAGAAATACAAGAATCTGTATAAATGTGTGATTATCTATTAACTTTATGGCTTGTTTACATTGTCACTTCTGCTATTTAGATTCAAGAGAAGTCGTTTAATTTCATATCCATATCAGTCATTTCCTGGAGTCTCATGTTGTATCTTCAGATGAACAGGTGTGATGAATCAATACGAGTGAAAGAAACTTAATAGAAAACTAAATAAATACTGATCCTTGAAGGTTTATTTATAAACTGGTCAAACCTAAACGCCACAAGAACGCCGTCTTCTTTCAGAGTGCTTCCTTCTAAATCTATCAAATACCAAAATCTGATGTTTGATCTGAAGTTTTGTTTTTGATCAAATAATTACAGATTTAAATCTTTGACTGCTACTTTTGTTTAGATGACATTTAACTTTTGGGACGGTTCGGTTTTATTTTGAATTTCAAATGATGCCTTTTCCACATGTGTCAAATTCTGATATTCGAATCAGTGTTTTGGAGGCCTGACCTGAGCAGATAAGATTAGCCAGTATTTCACAGGAAAGCCCAGTGTTCTTCTTTCCCTTTTTTAATCATCTCTGAGCCCCTCAGGTTTATCACACCTCTCTGGGGGGGGTGTCCCAACCCGAGTTGTTGTGGTCCACTCAGTTTCTGAACGCGTCGTTATCATCGCTCTTTGCTCACATCGAGAGTGAGACTGCAAACCTCCTTGTTTCATGTGTGGTCAAGGAGCAGTTAGTGGCTTGCTTAGACGTGAAGGTCACGGCGTACGGGAGGCAAGCATGTTAGCATGTTAGCATGTTGCTACACGACTTCACCCTTTTTCCCGTTGAGCGGCTTGAGTCCAGCTCTTCTTCACGCACTTTTTCTGATGTAGAATAAAAAGGCAAAACGCCGCATTTAAATATTTCTACTTCCATGTTTCAGGTTAGGTCCTCTTGTATGTACACTTCATCATCCCCCCTTCCCCCTCCTCCATGACAAGGGGGGGGGGCGTCATGTATACACATCTATCACCCCTTCCACTCCCATGTCTCCACCTGGAATTATAGAAAGGAGGGAGTGATGTGACGAACACGCCACAGTAGTTTCCATTTACCAAGACCAAACATCAGCAGGCATATCTCTGACACCAAAGGGTCTGCCTGGGTGCCCCCTCTCCCCCTCTCATTTCCAACA
>NW_019525512.1:645481-648715 GCF_002814215.2 Seriola lalandi dorsalis
CCCCCACCCACCTCCCTACACTCCTCCCTCCTCCTCTCCCTTCCCTTTCCCTACCCCTCCCCTCCCTTACCCGCGCCATCTCCTTTTTAATATAGAGGCTGGAGATGAAAAATGGTGTGCTTTTGTTTATTTGCCACCGATGCAAATGCGACCACAGCAGGATTAGTGAGTTCTCCATCTCTTTGCTGATAGCGGTGGGAAGAAAGAGGGGATTTTTATGCAAAAAAGATCTCTCCCACCCTTGCTATGACAATTGCAATGCATCACTTCATAGACAGTTTTTAATCTGTTTCAAACCAACCACACTTTGAACTGCTGGGAATGCGAGATATACAACTGTGGGTATATGCCTGCGTGTGCGCCTGTTTGTGTGAGTGTGAGTGTGTGTGTGTGTGTGTGTGTGTGTGTGTGAAAGAGAGAGTACTTGTGTGTATGTGCTGTATGTGTTTTCCTGTGATTAATCTTTGGAGTTGGTTTAAGCACACTGCTGACACAGCACAGATCTCCCTCTCCCTCTCTCTCTGGCTAACTTTGTCTCTCTGTCTGAATGCCCTTGGATTTAGCTTTGAATAACAAAAAGTTTGTGTCCTAATTCACTGTTGGTCCATTGTGTCCAACTTTTATTTTTTTTTTTTTTGTACATCGCACAGCAAACTTAACAGGGAGCCTGTAAATTGATCTTTAATCAAGAAATCTGCAGAGCTTAAGCTGCTTAGATTTACAGCACAGACGCACGTTTCTCTGGGAATCTGAGGAAACGGAAACCTTGAATGTTTTTGAAAGCTGCACAAGCAAAGATTTGATAATAGAAATCCTTATTTTTTGTATTATTTTTTATTTATTTAAATAAGTTTAAATGACAAAGTCAGGCTGAAAAGAGAAGAGTGACCCATCCATCCAATGAAAAGTCAAAGGAATTATTATTTTAATATGAGCGTATCCCTCTTTCTTTAGGTGGGCATGGATTTATTGATTCATAGGTTTAATACGTTTTAGTAAGCAAGTTAAAATCGCACACATTTGAAATATAGTGATTTAAACACCTCACATCTCTCCTCTCGTTTCCGTCTGGTAACTCAAACTCTGATCCCACATGAAGATTTACAATCTAATGTTGTTCATGACTCTTGTATTTGTTATTAGCTTTCATTCTTCACAGCGTTTCCTTTGTTTTTCTGATTGGAGAAGAATAGAATTTATACTGTTTTTAACCGTAAGAAAACGGGACTTTTTTAACAGAATTTCGTCCAGCTCTGGCTTTAAATATCAAGACATCTTTTCACATGTATCGGCAGATCCATGTTTTCTCAGATCTCTGGATTTGCACATTACTATGAAGGATCCATTGAGCCTTTTACTTAGTTTCAGAGCTGTGTATGAACTGTATATGTACATGAAGGAGAGTGTTCAGATGTTGAGCTGTGGAGAATTAAAATAGTTTGAAGTAGAATTGTTTTTCTTGGTAGTAATTTTATCAGAGCTTCCTGGAGGCCTAAAGGTTGAGGCGACCTCCCGTGTTTACTCCGTCTTGCTATCCCCTCTTTTCCCGCCATGCGTCTACGAATAAAAGCATCAAATACCCCAAAACACACAAACAATGAGCCATTTTCAACCATTTTGAACACAAGAACCTGTTTATAGACGAGTCACGTTTATTTTCAGGACAGATTTCTGATATTTCCCAAATCTTCCAACAATGATAACGGCTCAGCTCAAGCTGTTGTTGATTAGCGGTGATTGGCCTCGAACGTTATAACGGCATCGGCTCCGTGGCAACGCACCCCGGCCTGAAATGTTTCTGTGAAGTGTTAAAGCAGAATAAAAGAGATGGGTGTGTTTCCCCCCCGGAGTCCGTTTCTTTGCTCATAAATAAAAAAAAACCTGTCTGCTCACTTTCCTTTGCATGTTCCTTTGATTCCACGTATTCAGACGCAATGTGTCAGATCAAACCTTCAAACATCCATCACCTCACCCTCAGAAGAAAGGAGGAAATGCCAAAATCCAAAACCGTCATCCGAAACACGCTCCACTGTTGTCGCTCCTACAGACAGATACAGCGAAACTCGTGAGTTTTCCGTTTAGGATTTCTGACTGACTACACAATTATCAAGGGGCTACGGGCGTATGACTGCATATCATAAAAAGGGGAGAGAGAAAAGGGGGTAAAAAAAAAGGAGGAAAACACGGGCCTGTTTATCTTTCTCGCCACTGTTGGCATCCCGAGGAGAGTGTCTGGCTCCGGGTAGATACCAACGGGGACGACACAAAGGCGAGATAAAGCGTTAAGACGTTTTTTTACTCATCAAATTTAATAAGCCTCATCTCAGACACGCAGGTATTCAGCGCGACACTTTCAGGGAAAAGGTAAACACATCCATTTTGTAAGCTCTCGCAGGAAAAAAAAAAAACAAACCTCAAACCAGTGGCTGACACGTATTCTCAACGTGTCAGGGTGACAATAAGATACACTATGAATAATAGAATAAACAGATACATATTTTCTCATTTGCCTCTCTCACCTCCTCTGTAGTTGACACCTTGGCGGCGTGATAAAAAAAAAAAGAAAAACCTCCCCCCATCAGAAATACTTTACTTTTGGAGCTCCGCCCTCGCCTCCTTCCCCTTCGTTCACTTCGGCGGCGGCGGTGGCGGCAGGGGCTTACCTGTGCACCCCGCTCGACTGACACCTAGCATTCGAAAAACAGCTCGCCGGGATTTAATCAGTCGTCATTATGGCTGAGGAGGGGGGAAAAAAAAAGGGGCTGCGGCACAATGCTGACACAAAGACAGTCTAAGGGGATCTTTGTGCTGTAAATGTGCTTCTCACAGTGGCTGCGTGACAGCTGACGGTGAGTCGCTGAAACACTGATCCACTGTTTCCTTGTAGAGACATCAGGGTGAATACAGAGGTGCCATGGCGTGCGCTGAAAGCTGCCTCAAAGACCTGAATGCTGCACAACACCTGCATGGCTGCTGTGGCGGATTAGGGTGTCAACACACACAATGGCTGAGGGAACTCAATGCCTTTTGACTCGCCTCACCCCCCACCCCCCCTTCCACTCATACGCTCTCTGACGTCCCCCCATTGTCAAATGCTCTATTTTATTTATCACCACAACAGCTCAATGGGGAATTAAAGGGGGAAGAAAATGGCGACAGGTTATTGAAAAATATTTATACACTTTGAAAAATAAACATTTTTCAGTTAAAGTTCATTTCAGAAGGGGGGGGGGG
>NW_019525512.1:648735-657799 GCF_002814215.2 Seriola lalandi dorsalis
AGGTTGTTGTTTCCCGCACTTCAGGAGGTGGGGGGGGGGGTTCGGTGACATCTGCCTCCGGCGCAGCCCCCCACCACCACCCCTCTTCCCCCTGAACAAGATGGCGGAGAAATGCACCAAGGAAAAAGAAGAAGAAGAAGACTGTTCCAGCGCAACAGATGGAGCCGAGAGCCCGGCGAGGAGGAAGAGAGCGGAAAAGGGATAAGGGGAAGGGCTGGTGAGTCTTTCGGCGGGAAGAAATTTGGCAGCGTGGCAAAGAGTGTCGGAGCCTGGCAACGCCACAAAGAGCCATGGCTCTCGATCCAGCTCGGCTCCACACCTCTCTGGCAGACATGCCATCACAGGCTTTGTTTACATGGGTCTGTGCTCCCGCTGGGAACCCTGGAGAAAATAGAGAATGAGATGCGGTAGATGTGATGTGTATGATGAACAACTGCCCTATTATGCTGCGGTGCCGGCTGAGGTGTATGTCGCTTTAAATTGGCCAAAAAGAAAAAAATATGCATTATATAGTTTTGGTTTTCTCTCCATTTTTCGGTGCGGAGCGGCTTTTCCTATGGAGTTTTGGCAACGCTCTATAACTACAAACCACAGTTGTGTTTACTGTTTGTTAAACCGGCCCGAGAACATAAATGTAAAGGCTGAACCTTTAGTATTAAACATTTTCAATCGTGATCTGGATCCAGATCTCCATCAAAATACACATTGAAGTTTCATTATGTTGAGAAAAGGAGGTTTCCACTCTTTTAAATGTTAAAAAAGATATTCAAAAATGTTGTAACGTGCACCAAAAAATACTAAAAGTTGTTGTTTGACCGCTGGAATGACGATGCGACAAAAACCCTTTTACATTTCTCGAGGTTTAGCGATGTCTTGCTAACTAACAGAGGAGCAGGTTGGAAAGCTTCCACTCAGTTTGCATAACTTAAATCAGTATTGTATCCGGGCAACAACAAATATTTAAACAGCAGTTTATTTAATCCCTGATGTAACAAACCATTCTGAACACACACACAAACACACACATGTTGCCCACAATCATCACAACGCATCGACACGTGCGAGTAAAAACCCTCACAGTCCGGACGAAGGAATAACTCCAGTTTAACTCGACTCACCCTCCGTGTTTTATCCCGGTCGGAGTAAATCTCTTTAACACTGCTGCAGCCTGCCTCCCTGCGCTGCCCTTCAGTGACAGTTGTGCAGCAGAGGAACAGTAATGCAGTAATGGTATCAGAGAATGAGGCCCTAAGCGCCGGGCTCTGACGGCCCGCCTGCCGATGATGGATGTCTTCAGAAACTAAACTACTCCGTCCTCTGCAGCCCCAGAGCGACCGCTGCTGCGTGTTGGGATCCCCTCTGTAATGCCACGATGGATATTTGAGAATGGGAGCGTGTGTGTGTGTGTGTGTGTGTGTGTGTGTGTGTGTGTGTGTGAGAGCATGCACATAGATGACTTTAAAGTGTGTTTGCATGTGCTCTGTGTAGTTTTCTCTGTGTGTGTGTGTGTGTGTGTGTGCTGCTTGAATGAACTTGGGAGAGTTGAAGGCTCTTAGCGTGGAATGTGAGGGATGTTATATAAACACATTACCGACAGTACCAACGTACAGCCGTACACACTGCTGGCGCCAGCCCCACACTGCATTAGCTGACATTTTATACAAAAATGGTGAAAATGGAGGGTCTGAGGCAGCGACGGAGGGTTCTCTGGTTCTCACCAGACTCTGTTTGGGTTGAAGTTGTTCTCTTTTTAGCCTCCTTTTTTAGACGTCTGATTGCTGACTCTGCCTCCCAGAGGGACTGTCAGGAGGTGCTGCGGTCATTCAGCCCCACTTATACGACCTGACAATTTAAACGGGAAGTCTAAAGGATTTGGTGATTTACATGGAACACAGGAATGGGAAATTGGTCCGAGCACAAAAAAACGCGATCCGGTTACATGACAAAAAGCGACGTGCGGTTTTAATACGAGTACATACACACTCGAGCGTATGAAAGAAAGAAAGCATGTCCTGTGCATTAACTGAATGCAAAAAGGTAAACAAATAAAGAAAAAAAAAATGTGCACACTCACAATCAAACATACACACGTGTTCTTCCCGTGCACACGCAGAAAACGAACACACACCGACTTTGAAAAAGCAATTAATTCCAGATAGCATGGACATGAAAGGCAGCGGGATGCTGTGAACATTAAAAGGCACAGAAGCCCGAGCGTTGCTTTCCTGCGTGTCTTTAAGGCTTTCTCAATCCAGGCCCTTCTAAATAGGATTCAATAATGTCCAGGTTGCTTGTTTTTAACTTCAAAGATTTCCCCACCAAACGGCTTAAGTCCAACAGAGAGAGGAAGAGGAGGGGGAGGGCGGGGAGGGGAGGGGAGGGGGGGTGCACACCGACAGCTCATTAAATGTCAATGTTCACTTTATTACATTGTGCTCCGCTTTTTCCGCGCCACCAAAGTGGTTTCACTCGTGACACGGGGAGGGAGAGCGAGTCGGCGAACCTGGACTTTGGGTGAAATCAGTGACCAGTGTGTGAGGAGAGCAGGAAGAATCACCCCCACCACCACCACCCGCCACCCCCGGAAAGGAGGGACTGAGTGGTGAATCAGCAGAATGGATGATGCTGAATAGATGTGACTATGACCTGAAAGTTTGTGTGGTTGTCCGTAGCAACTATCTGCAAATGTGCCTTCAACAAAAAAAAAAGTGTGAAACCGTTTCCAAATCATCGCAGTTACATCATCAGGAGAAAGTGTGTCTCTGTTTTCAGTTGATGCTGAACATGCGTGACACGTATGTAAACTGAAGACGCAGGTCTTGGCCTGTTCCTGCACTTTGCTGTCCATCAAGAGCTCTCTAGTAAAGCCCTCCCGTAATCTGCTGCAGCGGCAGAACAGAATCCAGGCCGGCGAGACGAGGCGAGGCGAGCCATGCGGAGAGAGAGAGAGAGAAAAGCGGGAATTGTGTTACAGGTGATCAAGAGGGAGGAGAGGAAAAAGAAAAGAAGAAGGAGAGCGGTGGCAAACCTCGTCTGCTGCTCATGAATTTGTGAAACGGCTCTTGAACAGATCGCCTCTCACTTCCTCTTCTTCCGCTGCCCCCCACCACCACCACCACCACCACCACCCCCCCTCCGTGTCCGTTAACCCCCTCGTAAAGAAACAAATGTTTCATCACCGGGGGACGAGCACACGGGGATGTTTAACCAGGCGAATGGAGTGCCTCCTCCTTCTCCTGGGCCGCCAACAAACCGCTGGCTGGGAGAGCGGCCAGGAAGAGAGGCAAGAAAGCAAGTCTGAATGTCAGCTGGCTGGGCTCCGGCTGCTGCAACGCTGTCTCCCAACACACTGACACACACACACACACACACACACACACACACACACACACACACATCCTGCACATCAGCATGCGAGTACACGCAGCGCTATACATACAAGCAAACATGCGCACATATTCGCCCTGTCACGCTGTTCATGCTCGGTATCAGAGCGACGGCTACACACTGACGCACGCGCCCCGAACACACACTGGTGCACGTGCACGCGCCGGGTCCCCTGGCAGCGCGTCTTTCCACAGCGCAGGCCTGTGATACTGAGGCTGAAGGAATTTGCTGTGGATTACTTCTGGACTGAGGCGGGCAGCTTTGGCAAGGAGCGGCCAGGCCACTTTGAGGATTTAACCAGCAGCAGCCACTGCCTCCCAAAAGCCCCGGGAGCCGCCCCGACACCGGCAACACTCTCTCTCACACACACACACACACACACACACACACTTATACATGGACAATCTCATCAAGTTGTACGTCAAGGATTCATCTGAGAAGGATTGAGGTCGTTATTGTGCGAGAATTCACAGTCAATTAAAACACTTCATTATCTCCTTTTAAATATAGATTCAACGATTCCAATGCATTGGGTTGTGTGTGTGTGTGTGTGTGTGTGTGTGTGTGTGTGTTAGTGGTGGCCACAAGTGAAGGGAGGGCGAGAGAGGTGTAGAGAAAGGCAGGGACAAAGAGAGAGAGGAAGAGAAACCTGTTCCTCTGTGAAGTGCTGTAATTATCCAGGGAATGTCAACACTTCCTTTTCTAACGAAGCTTCATCTAAGGGAACTGTGTGTGTGTGTGTGTGTGTGTGTGTGTGTGTGTGTGTGTGTGAGAGAAAGAGTGAGAGAGAACATGCATGTGTATCCTCCGTTCACCCCCTGAACTTTGGAAGAAACCGCTCTACCCTTCATCCACTTCACTCAGAAAAAAAAAAATCCCTCCAATTTTTTAAATTTTTTTTTCCCCTTTTACCCCCTCGCATCCAAACCGTCTCATCTCATCCAGACATGACAATCTATATAATAATCATCCCATCATAAGTGATGAAGACAAGGACAGAGCTGAGTGGAAAAGAAAACTAGAAGAGGAAAAAGAAAGAAGAAAGAAAAAAGAAAAAGAGCGAGGCAGTGGAGAGTGGATGGAGGAGTCAGGTTTCAGTAGGGGGCAATGCTAGGCTACACACCGAGAGAGCCGAGACCGACGGCTCCCAGCAGCTCAATATCAGCCACTGTATCCACTGCTGCTCTGTGCTGCTGCATCACTGCTGTTCAGACACTGAGCAGAAATCATCCTCATCCTCATCCTCCTCATCCTCCTCCTCATCATCATCATCATCATGGTCAGAATAGATCTCAATAGGTTCAAACACTGTAAACATAGTGTAAAAAAAAAATGTAAATGAGCACGATGTCTATAGCTGCATTAAGAGATAAAATGATTGACATTAGAAAAACAGCTGAAGAAGAAGATGATGAAATAATAAAAAAAAGTAAAAATATATTAATTCCTGCTTATTTACTTGTTTTGATCCGACACGTCGCTCTCATCTAAACGCTTGTTTGTGCAAAAACAAACCTCGAAAGCCACGTACGAAAGTGTTCATAAAATATGATGCACTTATAATAATAAAAGTATGCATCCCCGCTGCCCCACCCACCACCACCACCACCGCCGCTCTACATCCACACTCATCAGCAGCTTTTAATCTAGCCAGAATTAGCATATTCAAATGGTTTTCCTAATGACTTTCATCTGGCAAAAAGGTAATTTCATACACGAGAGTAGCCTTCAACTTGGAGGCGGCAAAGACAAAGCTGAGAGCAGGGGGGCAAAAGATACCGCGGCGTGATAGCCATGCGCAGTGTGCGAGCTTATAAATGGTTTTAATAAGGTTGTTTTTAATTGAACGTATGGGTGAGAACTTTGAACCGCGGCGCGCCGCCGTCCTATATGTGCCGGAGTCGCTGAGGGGGAGCAGGAGCTGGGAGCGCCGGTGTAAATGGCATATCATACGCTAATACTGGGGTGGGAATGGGAGGATTCAAATGATCAGGCCACTGTTGGGTGGAGATGGCTGGAAAAGCACATTAACACACACACACACACACACACACACACATGCATGCACGTAACACACACAGACTGACACAAACGCACGCAAACTCTTTTGAAATTTTATTCTTGAGTACAAAAACAATTAAGAGCAGTGGTGCTTTGATGTTCAGTGCTGCCCTGCAGGTCAGGAGGGAGAGTGTTTCTTTATCTTAATTGAAAAAATTAAATCATTAACCTGATGCCACTGTTTCTGAATGACAAGTCCTCCGCTTTTCACTCTTTCCCAGCGTAGCCTTGACTAGCAGCGAGACAGAACATGAAGAGACATGCTCGAGAAACGCTCGAGAAGAAAGTAGAGAAGAAGAAAAAAAAAAGAGGGGAAGACAATTTCAATAACACAAGAAAAAGAAAGTTTAGTGGGTGTAATTTGATTAATAATGCTAAACGGAGACTGGGAGGGGGCGAGATAGGACCGAGGGAACAAATTAGCCAGCACAGCTGGGGAGGGACTCCGTTCGGCAGGGTATCAAAGGCTCACAACATCGCCTTTCTCCTCCTCGCCTCCGCAAACTCAAATTGAAATTCGGTATCTTGTCACACGAGCTTCAGAAGTGTCGTCCTTTATTGGCTCTTTTTTTCCTTTTAATTTCACTCATTCATTCTTTTTTTTTTTTTTTTTTTATTTGTCTTTAGCCAAACATGAAAACGCTTTTTCATGTTTTCCCTCTATTGGTTAAAAATCAGTTATTAAGCATTGATCAATACCGTACAGCAGAAAACGAAAAGATAGATATCCATCGTCTTTCTCTCTGCGTCTGACTGCGGCGCTGGAGCGGATCAACAGTTTAGAAACACATTTAAACTCAGATGAAACAGCTCATAAGAAGCTTAAGTGACTCATATAAAAAAATCAACTTGTGCATATCAGTGGTTTTGAGCAAAAAACAAGTTACAATTAACCATAGACAGAGATATGATTTTCTAAAAGGCGTTAGATTATACTCAAATGCCCCATGACATGCATGCACACATTTCCAGATAACGCCTTGGCCTGCACTGAGATAGTGAATAACTGTGTGTGTTCGTGTGTGTGTGTGTGTGTGTGTGTGTGTGTGTTGGGTGGGAGTGGGAGTCAGCTTGTCATAACACATCTAGCATTTAGCGGGCTAATCGTGGGAGACGACCATGTTGTTTTGATCACCTGTAGTATTACGGCTAATGTAAATAAAGGCTTACACTGGAGGCCTGTCACTCTGCCTGTCTGAGGGGCTGCGACAGAGAGAGAGAGAGAGAGAGAGGGAGAGAGAGAGAGGGAGAGAGAGAGAGGGAGGGATGGTGGGGGTGGGGGGTGACCAAGGTAAGAAAAATCACTTCTTCTTATCTCTTTTCCTCTGACCTGAAACAGTCAAACTGCGGTGCATGAAGTCACAGAGAAAAGAGCTGGTGGAGGGGAAACACACACACACACACGCACACACACACACACTCTGTGGCTCTGTGGCGATACATCATTGTCAAATTAGCCGTGATACCTGTGTGTATTTACCGTAAACAACCCAGAAGATTTCTGACTGTTTCTCAGCAGAAGTCTCGTCGCTGCGCTCCACATTGTCACAAACACACAAATTAAAGGTCTGACTTTTTATATTTTACTCGGGTTAAAGGGAAGAAGCGTTACCAGCAAAAATTATCTGAAGTATCAAAAGTAAAAGATCTCATATATGTATATATATATATTACAGTATATTCTAGATTATAAATACTGATGCATTAATTTGTCAGCAACTTTTTAACATTGTCGCTGCTTCAGGTTGAACTTGTTTTAAAGACTTTAAACCAACAAACTGCATAAATAATCTTTAATAATGAATTTTATAACGTCAAAGATCGATCTCAATTATCAAATAATAATGTAATAGTGTAAGTATAGTAGCTGTGAAATAAAGGCAGTGAATTAAAGGTCCTATACGACGCCCTGACATTATGTGGAGTGAAGGTAAAAAGAGTCAGACGTGTACTTATACTCGTTTACATGTGTTTTCTTTTCTATCACTGGTTAAAACCATGTAAACAATAATACGTCCCGTCATAAACACAAAGTGTTTCTGCAGTGTGTGTTTAGTTTTTACTGAATGATTCATGTTAACATGATAAAAAGTAAATGTTGATAAACCTTTGAGATAGTTGTGTTTCCGGCTGCAGCGAAGTTTATCTTCAGTAACGACTGAGCTGCCAGTTTTGTTCTGGATTCATCGTTTAGTGTTTAAAGGGGGAAATGTTTCCCAATAAATCATCTCTGATCAATCACAAATATTCCATTCACTATAATGTAAGACGAGGAAAAGCAGCAAATTGTCACATTTGAGAACCGGGGACGATCAGATGTTGTGTGTGAGTGTGTGTGTGTTGCTGTCATCAACCATCAGGATTAATCAATTAATCGACTAATTGCCGCCCTGTTTATGTTGAAGTTTTTGTCTCTTCAGTAGTTTTGTTTTGACTTCCGTTTCTGCAGAAGAAGAGCTCCGTGTTGTGCTGATGCAAGACAATATTTTTGTTTTGGGGATTTTTTAAAGATCATAATCTGTTCGGTTTATTGGGTCAGCGCTCTGACACTTTCTACACTTTCTCTGGAAGAGAAGCTCTTCCGCTGCTTTTGTGACATGAAGCAATTTTCCCTCCAACTCTGACCTAATTTCAAAACATGCACTTTGTTTAATCGCATAGTTGAACCGTCTTCTTTGTTTACTGTAATTACACCGGTGTCTCAGAGGTAGCTAGTGATGATTTATTGATGGCAAAAACACAAGGCGCAGCAGCTCGAGGAGGAGCCGTCGGTGTGAGGGGGTGCTGGGTTCGTTGACTTTTGCCATGCACCTGTGTTTTCACACACGGTTTAATCTGCGGTGTCGCACACTTACAGTAGCGTATGTTGCAACAGTCACCTTAAAAGACCAGCAGAAACCTTTCAAGTCGGTATCTCTTCCCCACCGCATCTCACCATCTGCTACCCGAGCGACAAAGTCCTCCAGTGGAACTTCCAATACAGCTTGTAATTTCTTTTCTTTTTTTTATTTTTTCCATCTGATATGGCATCGTCGTGCACAAGAGCGGTGAAAAAACATCAAATTTCCAAAATACCACACGTGTCTGGCTTTCATTATCATCATTAGAGCTTTTCTTTTTCAAAATAAAACGCCAGTATTTCGAGTGTGCCGTCTGCAAAGGTAAAAAAAAAAAAATATGACAATATCCCTTTGCAGACACAAGAATATTAGCAACAGAGGAGCTATTGTGACACAGAATGAACATACTTTTAGTTCATCTCAGGGGTGTAATGATGTCTTATAATCCCACATCCATATCTGCACTGGCTCTACCAGGCCACACCCATATTTGGAGACTAATAAAACGACTTTATATTCAGTTGAACGGTACACAATATAGTTAGATTATGCTTATTCGTCCCAATACATAAATATGTCATCTCTTGGGCAAAAGCTCTCGATTGTGCCTTGAATGAGGCAACAGGATCCCAGTGCACAATCATCTCTGTCCGTGAGTCTTTCAGAAGTTGAAGGATTTCATACAACACTTTTCACCGCCGTCTTATTTTCTCCCTTTTGAAAGAGAGGGAGTTGGTTATGATTTTCTTCTTTTTTTTTTCTTTCCTCCCTCCCTC
>NW_019525512.1:657973-659369 GCF_002814215.2 Seriola lalandi dorsalis
GTGGGGGGGGGGGGGGGTCGGTGGTAGAGAGTTTTTTTTTTCCAAGCGTATCTCTTGTGGAGGGGTGGTCCTGAAGCCCTTATCGGTTCACCAACAGGAGAACGGAAATGATTAACATCTAATTTAACCCAATCTCCCGCTCAATAGGCCGCCATTCAAAGGGCCGCATCCATATGTATTTAAGAGGTAATCACTGGTTGGACCCCAGCTCTCATACTCCCCCCTCCCTCCCTCCCCCCCCTCAACACTCCCTCCCCTTTTGTGTGGCAGGATGACACACAAACATATTTCCATCTGAAAGCCGGGCCTCGGTGGCTAGATTTCTGAAGGAGAATCGCTGGTGTTATTGTCAGGCTGTTTGTGCGGCGGCGTCACTGTACTTGCTTCATATGTGTGTGTGTGTGCGTGTATATGTCGCTTGCAAATGCATCCGTGTATGCTAATGCTGTCAGGCGCTGTAATGGTGAGTGCTGCTCGTGATGTCTCTACTCAAGTTATAAATCCCTGTTGAAGACGTATAGAGCAGTACAAAAAGTTTAACCACCCGTTTGTTGACAAAGCTGAATTTTGGAGTTTCATTCTTAATCAATAAATCTTCTCTCAGTGGGAGTTCTATCAATCCATAGCCATGCTCGCTCCCCCTGTGAGGTTAGAAAGTCGTTGTAATATTAACTAATCTTATATTTTTACCACTGATGAAGCAAAAGGTAGAGGGGGAAAAAAAGCAGTGTTAGCATGCTAGCAAGCTAATTACTTCGAGCTTGTCATCATTTTTAGCTTGTGTTAGCTTGTAGCTAGTTAGCTTAGATTCTTTTGAGGTGTTTAACAAGTAGAAATGAAAAGTGAGGGAATCACCGAAGTTATTAAGCTACATTTGTTTTGGACGTTGAACGTTTGTGGTAAATTTCATGTAGTTGTGGAGATATTTCATCATCATTATATCCGTGCTGCTACAAGCTAAAATAATGTATTTATTACGTGCAGATCTGCTCTCTGTGCTCCACAACTGAGACATTTTGATCTTTGATCCCAAAGCTCCGTCCTCTTCGCAGCAGTTCGAGTAAATTCATAACATTATCAAAGTCATACAACTTTTGTCATGACAATTTCCTCTCTTCTTTTATTTATTTATTTATTTTTTTGTGTACTCCAAGACTCCATAGTGTTTGAATTCACATCTTTTCCTGCGCGTATGGGAAGTGGATAGATTTTAAAGCCAACTCTTTCATCCTTATGTCTTTTAAATCTACCAGGAGAAGACTTTCAGATTAAAAAAAGAAAAATGATTTTTTTTCTTTTCGAAGATTGCCTGGACAAAATGCAAGGATAAGTGAGAATGGAGTGTGAAGAAGAATCCAGGCCACTTTTGAATGGAGATGAGAAGGAATCTGTGTGG
>NW_019525512.1:659536-661192 GCF_002814215.2 Seriola lalandi dorsalis
GGGGGGGGGCATGAAGATCTCTCCAGAGCTTTCTATCAACACAGATTACATGCATGTAGACGCGGTCAAAGGGAGGAGGAGGAAAAAGGTAAGTGTAAAATAAAGAAGTTGGAATCAAAAGGGTCACGTGCAATCTCAGCAATGTGGGTGATGACAGGTTTGCCTCACACCTGAGCTGTATTATGCATTCCATAATCGGCCAAACCCTGCACACACACACACAACACACACACACACACACACACACACACACACACTCTCAGTGACCGGCGGCAGCAGGGTTGTGTTGGGTTTCTCTGACAAGGTGAACTTCATGCATCGCGTACATGATATATAACTCCAGAGTGGCGAACAAAAGCCGGCCAGACAGAGCGAGAAAAAGAAGGGAAGAAGAAGAAGAGCGGCCCTCTCCCCTCTTTCTCTCTCTCCCGCTGTCTGCTGCAGGGGTTTTTGTCTTTCCCTGGCGAAGTGACAAAGGCAGCGCTAGGTAGGTGACCTTCGTCTCCGTTCCCTCTTTTATGACGGTACAAAAAAAATAAAAAACACAGGGTCAAGTTCATTCATCCACCACTTCAGCTTGCCTTTTTTTTTTTTTTTTCCCCTATTGGAGTGGTTAAAGCAAAAAGCAAAAAAAAAAAAAGAAGAAGAAGACGACAGCAATTCATGTATTCTGTCACAAGATTCAGTGAAGAATAAAATTACACTAGGTCTAAAAATGGCGGGGGAAATCGGAGATGAAGAAACAGTTGGCCGACAGAATCCAGGATCCTTCAACAAAACGTCTCAAACCTTTTTATTTTATTTTATTTATTTATATTTTTTTTTTTGGGGGGGGGGTACATTTTCAGAAAAGTCAAAAAAAGAGGACGAACGAGAGAGAGAGAGAGAGAGAGAGAAGGGAGAAGACTGTCCATTAACCAAAAAGCAATTTCTGTTGGTGTGCGCCTGGCTGCTCCAAGGTTCCTGGCCGGGCTAATAGCCTTTCATTACAAGTTTCCTCCCCAGCCAATTAGAGACAGGTCCGCGGCTGTCGGGCCCACCAACACACACACACACACACACACACACACACACACACACACACACACACACACACACACACACACACACTTTGATCAGCTCTCTGTTCACTGACACATGTCTAATGACCAGGGGAGAGCAGAGAGGGCGGCCTGTGTTCACACATAGCTACACACTGCTGACAACACACACACACACACACACACTTATACTTACAGTGCAGCCAATTTTACATGACTAAACATCAATATTTTATTATTTTAATTCATTAAAATCAACTTAAACCTGCAGTGAAAATGGCGTTTCATCGGTCTGGATGTCGGTGGAGATGATGATGATGTAAGATCTCATTCAAAACAAAGAAACGCTCGAGATATTCACTCACTACATGTGGATATCTGCCTTCAAAGCCGTAACAGATGTGTGTTGTTTGCATACATGTAATCACATGCTCACACACACACACTAAAGACAAACCCTGCCTCCAAAATATAAGAAAACAAGCCCTGTAATTAGCAAATTAGACTAAACTGCAGCTTTAATGAAGTGGCTTTTCTTCTGCGCTCAGAGGATTTTAATCCTGGTCAGCACAGTGCACTCGCACATTCCTGCCATAGATCAAATACTTCTTTGTGT
>NW_019525512.1:661235-663662 GCF_002814215.2 Seriola lalandi dorsalis
GTGGGGTTAGCGGTGGGTGGGGCTCAGGTGAGTTGGTCGTGTCTCAGGTGCCTCTTTAATCATTTTCACCGTTTAGCCTACAATGCCATCAGACGGGATGCCGCTTCGTCAACCAATTAGCGGCAAATTGAAGATGATTGACGTGCACTGACTTCATGCACTGTGGCGGATAAAACAAAAATATCTGGTTAACGTTGACTCCAGTTAAATGGAACATTTTACAGTGTAATGACTCTGTTAACTTTAATTAAGTTTAATAACACCGTTGGTCCTTGTTGTTGTTCCACATCGTCTTCCATACGTTCATGACAACAGTCATAAGGTTTTGTCCATGACGTCGTAACGATAACATCTTTAAATCAATATGTTTTGAGTCTGATCGGCTTATTGAAACTTCACTATGGTTTTCCTGTTGTAGTACTTTGCGCCTGTATAAGTGGAATCACTTTGTACTACGGCAGACCGGAGCATATTTTATTTTGTTTTAGTTTTGCCCCTCTGAATCCCGAGGGAGTGACACATCTGTTCTGCTGATGTGACGTGTTCTCGCCCTGACGCAGAGTCGTAGCTCGTGTGTCCAGCTGCTGTTGGTAGCTACACACACGTATTGCAGATTAAAGCGTTATTTGTTAAGACAACTGTTGAGCTGCACGTATCTCACTTGCCCTTCTTTCTGTTTCCACGATGCCGAACAAATCATAGCGAGTAGCCGAACTAAAACATCAAGCGAATAAGGTCGCCGCCATTTTTTTTTTTTTTTTTTTTGGAGCTGTGTTATTCCCATCATGCCCAAAATTGTGTTTTAACAGGAAGTGCATCACATTAGGTCGCTACGTCATTTAAAGGAAGCGTGTTCGCACTGTTTAATCACCTGTTAGTGGATTCACTTTTCTCCTCTTTCATCATCGCCGCTCTGACCTTTTCCTGTGTTTACAGACCGAGAAACTGTATCCATCAGAAAGAAAATGAAACTGGACACACAAACTGCAATGTTGCATCGGGGCACATCTGTTTTGGCCTGACACATATTTATGCGACAACAGTGCAAAAAAAAAAAAAAAAAATGTGTTGTCTGCACACAATATTAAAGCAGCTAAACTGGAGACGAATACTAACGTGTGTTATGGGACGCAGTGTTTGGACACAAATACTGAGGCGGTAATGGAGACAGAAGAAGGGGGAGAGAGTCGGGGGGGGGGTAGCATTACCTTCATGTCTGTGTACAGGAGGAGTAATAGTATTTTTAGAATGAGACAGAGGTACTTCAGCTCTATGGGTGATTTTATAAACTCTGCGTCCAACGAGACCTGAGAACGGCAGAGGCATGTGAGCCGAACACAAATCTGCAGCGAATTGGAACAGTATTAAATTACAGTGCATTACAGGATATGGTGGTTGAACTAATTCTGATGGAGAAATTGCTTCTGTTATTACACTGAAGACATTTTTGTGAGCTCTCTGTCAGGCGGTAGGTTGTGTGTGTGTGTGTGTGTGTGTGTGTGTGTGGTGAGAGTAATACGAATAAGAAAGATGAATGACGGAGAAAAAGGGAGCAGCTGATTTATACGTGAGTGTTTTATCAGTATTAGCAAAGACACTCCTCTAGTTTAAGGTGCGACTCTAACAGGTAGTTACTAAAACTTAGGAGGGACTTTACATCCAAACCCTGGTTTCTCCTCAGAAGAGGCGCATCTGAATCTCTTTAGGAAAACAGCAGACACTTGTTTTAAGATGAGGAACAACGGTCCCTGTTGTTACACAGAACAGGAAGTGCATGCCTTCAGAGAAAATGATCAGCTGTTGTAGTGGTTAGTTTGTGGGTCTAAACTTTAGTGTGTTTGTTTTTGATAAAGGACGTTTTGTTCTTTGATTTTGAAATCCTGTAAATGATTCGGAAAAACAATTAAATCTAAAGAGAGAAGGGAAACAAAGAAAGTGTGTGTGTGTGTGTGTGTGTGTGTGTGTGTGTGTGTGTGTGTGTGTGTGTGTGTGTGTGTGTGTGAGGAATGTGTCAGATGTGTGTCTGTGTAAAGCCGGTGTTTATGTTCGTACCCAGGTCAGCCCCACAGGTATGTTTCAACCACAACATTACCTCCCACTGACCCCCCTAATGGACAAGGTGAGCGAGCAGTCAGCGGAAGGGTGTGGCGCCCATAAACCACACACACACACACACACACACTTAGTGATTTACACACACACACACACCCACACACACACACACACTGAGGGCGACACTCCCCCAGCTTCTAAACTACAAGTCAAAATACAGACATTAATCTGAAGTTGGACACAAACCTAAAATTACCGCCTCTCAAGACTGATGGAGCGTGGCGGGGGTTTTTCTGCCCCACTGGCAGGGATGAAGGGAAAATGAAGGAATGAAGCGGTGAATGTATGGACGAAGGAAAGGGAGGGAGGATGGCA
>NW_019525512.1:663684-679365 GCF_002814215.2 Seriola lalandi dorsalis
GAGAGAATAAAAAGTGTAATTGGAAAAAAAAAAAAAAAAAAATCTGATTTTGAAGAATTTCATCGCTGGAAAAGGTGAAGGAGAAAATGTGGTCAAAGGAAAAAAGCTTTTTATATTTTTTATGATTGACCACATTGTGTGTTTGTTTGAATTGCCACTCATCGGTTCATAATAGAAGACACACACACACACACACACACACACACACACACTCACACACTCACACTACAATGATTACCATACTCCATATTACTGGTGTACAGATAACTGCTTGGCTCCCATGGGCCTGCCAATCCACTGTAATCCCTCAAACACTCTGAATTTTCATTTCAAACAAAAGCTAAACCGCCAGAAGACACAAGGAAGCATTCTGTTGCCTCCTCTGTTTTTTCTTTCTTTTTCTTTTTCCCAGCCTCATTTTTTATTTATTTTGTCGTCGTCGTCGTCGTCGTCTCTGGGCTTCTTCCTTCCTCGCGTTCCAACCACTTGTTCCCCCCCCCCCGTCTCTGTTTTTTGCAGTATTTGTGAAATTCAATATCAGAACGATAAATGATGCCTCCGCCGCGCCGCTGAGAGTGAATCTCGGAGTGATATTGGACATACTTCAATATTTACCATCATAATAATCTCATCTCTCGCTCCAGTGCCGGTCGCCATTAAAGAAAAGGAGGTAAAACATCCTAAGGTGGTTAATTTAGGTGATCAAAGAGAAGAGGGAGGGGCGGTGGGGGCATGCTTTACATTCCTGCTCCATACAGTATGTAAAACATGACAATCAAGCCCTTTGGCTGCCCATACTTTACCTCATCTGAGAGCACATGCTAATAGGACATTATAGCACCATGCAAAAAGTAAAGCGACCTCTTTCCTAATGCATGGATGAGCGTTTTACAGACAGGCTTTATGTTACAGTGAATATCCTCAGTTCTATAACATGAGGACAAGAAACACCATAAATATAAATGTATTACGCCCTTATGTAACACACATGACAGTTCACATCGTCATCACATAATCGCTATCTTTGGAGTATTTATCACCGAATGTCCACCACAACCTCCTGTAACCTGCACACACACACACACACTCTCACACACACTCACACACACTCTCCAGTAGCCACCAGTCGAGGCCCGTCTCCACAGTGATAGGCAGGTGAGCCAATAAAGGTGATAACGGAAGACAAGAGCCATTACAGGGAGGTGGGGGAGATAAGCTAATTGAAATTGGATATTGCAGTCATCTGACAAAAAAAAGACGAGAAGGAAATGAGAGAGAGATGAAGATGGGGGGGGGGGTGTTTGATGGGGTAAATATGCAGTGTAGTCATTTTTTTTTTCTTCCTCCTTAAGTAAGTAAGACTTTAAGCAGGAACCCTTGAAATGAAATCTGGGTGGTGGCGGACTGAGGCATCGCGGTGGTGTTGCAGTGTTGAAGCCTTGCTGTGTTAAGCCTCTTAGATTACAAAACACTTTGGCTGCGTGTGCACGTTTCTGCCATTTAATTATCAATCCACGTTTTCTCGCTCGTGCGCAGACACGGGGGAAACGGCCGTACACAAACGCAACACCACGTTCATGGTGAGCGGGAACGGGGGGCGTCAAGTCACTAAAACCTGGCGGGACAAAGGCCTCTGCACCTCCGAGCACGTTGTAAGCGGGCTGGGTTTCTGCAGGCGGAGGGGAGCGATGATGAGTCATGATTGAACTTGTATTGTTGTCTCATAAATGTGATGAATTACTATAATTACGATACGGTAGGTCACAAAGTGTCAGCTTAGATGGAAATATCCTGCGAGATCCTCCGCTGCGATTCATTAGGGGATTTGACTTCCAGCCCTTCGTTATAATATGAAGTTAAAAAAAAAGAAAAAGAAAATCAGTAAATGTCTATTGGAGGTTTCCACGGCTGTAAACAAAACTCTCATCGAAAGGTTCATGTGAGAGGAAGTAGATGCCATTTTGGCATCACGTCTGTCATCTCTAGCCCGCCCCCCCCTCCCTCCCTCGCCAGCACGACTGTCACTATGACCATTACCGGTGGCCATTCAGCCTCTGCCCACCCTCCAAAGGCGTCCTTGTTCTCCCAGTCTCTCGGCTGCCTGGCCGCAGTCCGCTGGCCCGCTGGCTACTGACCTCTGGGCTGGCTCGCAGTCTGGCACCGGCGCCCTCCATTAGCCTAATTACAGCCATGAAAGCAGTGCAGACCGAGGCCGGCATTAGGGCCAATTAGGGCCGCCCAGGATGGGCCCTGACGAGGGTTGGGTTACCGGCACACACACACCGACACACAAAAATGTTTGTATCACTATGCATGAGAGCCTATATTCATTTCCTAACTCCTAATCCTGAATTAAACCTCCTCAGCTAAACGCTTAACTTTAACCCCTTACCTCAACTTAAGCCTCATTCTCAAAGTCCAGAACGTGAACTAACACGACCGGTTCGGACCAAAACATAAAGTTACCCTCGGCCTTTAAACCCAGGTTGGAGGTTAGACTGCAGGTTGCATGTCACACAGAGACCACCGTGATGTCAGTGAGTAAAGCAGGTTCATAAGGAACGAGTAAAAGACAAACACAGCGAGAGAGAGAGAGAGAGAGCCTTGTAAAAAGAGAGAGAGAGAGAGAGGCTTGTGTCTGTCCATTCATGCATGTGGATGTGGATGCCGAGCCGGGGAGCCAGCAGTAATTTGTGGCTGTCACAGGCAGGATAATAAGGCTTGTGTCTTCCCTTCAAATAAAAAAGAGGTGGAGATCCTCCTCTTAAAACAACTATCCTCTCTGTCTATTGTTTCCTTGATGGCCCCTGCAGGTATGGATGGACGGATGTATGTATGGTCTGATGTATGGATGGACACAGGGATGAGCGGAAAATGTCCATCATGTCGTTAGGCCCCGGCAAATAACTATCATTACGCAAAAATGTTCCTGTTTGGCTGAGTTTGTGTTTGACGGTTCGGGGTCATTTAATTTCCTCAAAAAGGTTGTAACCTGTACGAAGCAGTTGTCACTTGGACTCTAAAATCAAAGTCAGCTGGATGCAGTAGATCATGATGATACTGCCAGTAAAATATCAGCTTTAAACTTTAAAATACCTTTGCAGAGCATAAATCTGAAGTCACTCTGAGGTGATTTTTTTTTAAAGCCAAACTCGTAAAAAACGACAGTTTCATGAAAATAAAATCTTAATCAGTGTCTTCTGCAGTTGATACGATGCAGTTGGTGTTGTGGCTTTGAGCAGGTGAAGCCCAGTAAGGACACCTGACAAAAGACTTTTCTAACCTGCTGTCTTGTCACAGAGGTTTAGCTGATGAGGCAGATTAAAGGTCTTAAAGGCCGAGGCTCGAAGTTAAATGGGCTGGTATGTGTCTGTGCGTGCATATAAAAGAATAAAATCATGCTGCACGTGGAAAATACGAATCTAAACTTCCACTGATGCATGTTACATTGATTCATCTGTAGCAGCAATAACACAGTCTTCTTCTTACAAATGAAAAGTTTGATTCATAATCAATAAAACCCTCTTTCTGGATTAAAGACAGGTCAGTGTTGGCAAACTCTGGGTAGAAATTTCTACATAACGCCAAGTTTATTTGTAGTTTATTTGTAAATCATAAATGCATAACAAGAACTTTAGTGAGTGAGTGAGTGATAGAGTTGAGTTTGTGATGTTACACCATTGGTCGGCTGAATGTTGGACTTTTCCCCATTGGCTGTTGCTCTTTCCAAATGATTTGACGCAAACATTTTCTGTCACATCGTCAGGGGACGTTTACAGCGACTCCAACAACATTTCATTTTATTTTCAGACCCCTTTTAGCGACTTAGGCTCCTAGCGAGACCAGGATCAGTTGCCCTCGATTCAATGCAAATCAGACGCAGTGATGTCATTTGTTTACAGACGTTCCACAACAGTTTTCACATTAACCAGCGACGGACTAGTTTTTGAAACCTGTAAGAGAACCACTGAAAACACACTGTTCCACCACTCGACGTACAGCACACCCTGAATTTACATCGCATTGTGACACAGCGGCATCCGCCCAACGAGTCGGTTCACTTCTGCCGCACAACCGACTCATTCATTCATTCACCGCCGAGGGCTCCCCGTCTCCACAGTAGCTCCAGCATGTGTGGAATCTCCAGCCAGAACGGTGATTAATTGTGAAATCTGTCTGGAACAACACAAAGCCAAGTCACGGCGCTCGTCACACGCTCACACAGCAGCTTACCCAAGACTCGCTGCTGTCAACACTCTCTGATATGATCTATACAGAGGATGAACTTTCCCTGTTTGGGGCTTAACTGATAAACCACTCTCACACACACACACACACATAACAGATAACCAGCGCCAGGCTCACTCCCTGGTGGGTGTCAAGAACAGGTGAACAGCCACCTGCCTCGTGCACTTCACACACTCATAACTATTAGTTCATTCAGGCTGTTATCAGGAGAGGAGGAGTTTGTAGTGAACCACAGTCTTTCTTTTTATTTTTTTCCTGTCTGTTTTATTAATTAAACCTGCAGATTCACACTGTCCCTGATTAAATAAATACTCAAAATAAATGTGGAATGATATAGAAGTGTGCGTCATGAGTGACAGCTGTAAATGCAGCAGTTGATATCGTTTTTTCTTGAGTATTTAAATGCAACTTTTTTGCACATGCTGCAATTAATTTTGTGCAGAAGATTGAGTCGGTGTAACGTCCTGTGCAACAGTTGTGTTTTAGAGTATCTACTTTGTTCAGCTTTTAAAGGTCTCACGTTGACTGCAAAGAAAATGACGAGAGACACAAAGGAGAACAAAGAGGATTATGGGTAAAACTGAACTTCAGATTGAAGGTTGAGACTTTGGATTTCCCGGCTGTGTTTCTATAGTCAATCAGCAATGTGAGTGTTTGGTATCTGATTTTTTGGGGGCATTTTTATGCTTTTATTTGACAGGAAATACAGGATCATTACGCCCATATGTTTAATGCTTCCAGCCACTCAGCCGTCGAGTCGCCCTACACAGTTTTCTTTTTATTCTTGTCAGGATTGAAACATTTTTTAAACGGCAGGTAAAAGCCTGAAACTTGAATGAGGTCTAATACTGACTGATTCAAGGCATCAAAACCTGGACACAAGCCCCGGGATTCACTGCCACTATATTGCAGGCAAGCAGTTAACATCAGATTTTTATCCAAAGGTCAATATCCGCAAACTGAACCCAGGTCCATACGCGTGCAAACACACAAACACGACATGTGATTGCTTCTGCCTGCAGGAGCTGCAGGTAATTCATGGAGGAGATTGGTGACGGTGTTGCTGTGAGATGTGCACCGTCGTGTGGAGAGAGTGTATACATGGGAACTGATGGTGGGGGGGGGCGGGGGGGGGTGGTGGTGGTGGTGGAGGAGGTGTGGGTCATCTGCAGACGCCCCAACCTCACCTTATCTGCAGCGAGGTGGGCTGTGTTCACAGAGATTAAACACATTTTGAAGCAACGCTAACTGCCGGGGCCTAAAGAAACCGAGGCAGAGGGAGAAGCCAGTGTAGCTGCAGCCAGTGTTGTTGTT
This sequence comes from Seriola lalandi dorsalis, assembly GCF_002814215.2. Classification (NCBI taxonomy): domain Eukaryota; kingdom Metazoa; phylum Chordata; class Actinopteri; order Carangiformes; family Carangidae; genus Seriola; species Seriola lalandi. Next base: position 669,247 of record NW_019525512.1, read on the forward strand.
AGCTGAGGAGAAAATCCTTGTTCCCAACACTGATAAGGACATAAAGTGTTTCTGTCCCCAAGGGGGTGGGAGGCAGATTCAGCCTCTGTAGATCTACTGTAATGAATATCAATGGCAGGGAATGGGGCTGCTCCCGTCCCTTTGGGCCTCTAGTTGCTTCTCCCCTCTCTTCTGCTGTCAGAATTGCGACAGGGACACTATGCATGAAAATGCGAGGCTTAATATATGGTAATGCTATGTAAACACGGGCTGATCTGAGAGGGAGGTTTGGAGGGAGAATAGATCGACGGTCGTCTGCGCTCAAAGCCGAGTCGGGGAGTGTATCTCGGAGCCCAACAGTAGCCTCTGAGCACATTTATCTGGAAATGAATATGATACACTGAACAGGAAGAAGGGAGGGAAGGGCGCTGGGGTGAGAGAGGAGGAGGAGGAGGAGGTGGGGAGGGGAGGGGGTGGATGTGGTTAATGCAAACTCAGCACCGACTCACAGCACCACCACCACCACCACCCTTCCTTTGGTCCTGACTTCCTCACTTCTTCTTCGGCGAGACGTTCCTCTCACCCTCCTCCTCCTCCTCCTCTTCTTCTTTACCTGAGTAGAACGGGGTTTATTCAAATTGGCATCCTCTGGGCCGAGAGGTTACCTGAGCCCCTGTGAAAAGGAGGAAAAAAACATGGTGGCCACTGTGGCAGGCATGTCTGCCACACACACACCGTCCAGGGGTTCGGTTACTGCTCTAAGCAGCCTGTCTGGTAAGCGCCATGGGAGGTGGGGGGTCGGGGGGGGGAGTCAGAGTTGGAAGTATTGTCTATAAAGTGGTGTGGGTTTCCCAACTTGTCTGACAGCACGTCACGAGCAACGCCGCATTCCTGTGCAGAGCGAGAGAGTAGGAGAGGCCGAGACGAGCCAACCTCATCGTCTGCCGCCATTCATCACGGTAAAAATAACCTCGGCGGTTATCGTTTCATTCAGCGGGTCATTCCTCAGCTCCGTTTTGATTTTACACCAAAACAGAGAGCGACACGCACAGAACAAGAGGAGGACAGTGACAGAGGGGGAAGCAGAAACAAGAGTGAGGAGAGTGTGTGTGTGTGTGTGTGTGTGTGTGTGTGCGTGCGTGCGTGCGTGCGTGCGCGTGCGTGTGTGCGTTAGCGAGATGCCATAGCCCGAGGCAGCGAGGTGGGATTTGTAAGCCCTTTGTAAGTAACAGGCACCACTCTTAGCAGGCTGAAGGTATGTTTTTGTGTGAGTAATCCGTGATGGATGTTTTAATTGAAAGCACAAGGCTTTTAGGGCTGTTTTCAGAGACCACAGCCAACATCTGACACCTCCACTCAGACCAGACCCCCCCACCCCCACCCCAAAAAACCCTCAAACCATGCAACCACCCCCCGAAACTCTGTACAGTCAGACAGTTGCAGGTCACGCTCCTGGTTCACTGGTTACACAGACAATCACTCCAAATGACTCCTGACACATCTGTAACTGAGTGGCCTCAGAAATGTTCCTTCACCAAGTTTAACCAGCAACAGTTACGTTTTATGCAAATATTAAATATTAATGAAATTGAAATTAATTTAAAAATGAAATAAATAGTAAAAAAATTTATAATAAATAAAAAATTAAGTGAAATAAATAGTGAAAAAAAATTAATATAAAAAATAAATAAATTGAAATAAATAGTGAAAAAAAGTAAAATAAAATAAATTTAAAGATTTAAAAAACAAAAAAATGAATAAGAAATATAATAAATAAAACATGAAAATCAACAAAAAGAATAAATAGAAAAAAAAATACAATAAAGAATATGAATTAATTGTAAATGAGTAATTTAGGGTTTTTTCAGACGCTTTTCTTCTTAAACCGTACACTGCAAAACCTTGTAACCATCAAAAATCCTCAGGAAGTGAGTCACAGCAGCCTGGTTGTAGGTGACGGTGCGTTCTTGGCATTTTCCAAATCGTTAGAAAGATTTTTTTGAGCCTAAGGGATTAAAAAAAAAAAACAACAAAAAAACACATGGAGAAACACGTCATTGTTCGACTAATTTAAAGCATGAACACAAACGCGGCTACAGATACAAGGTTTCACCCACTGCAGATGAAGAACACATCACAAATGAGAGACGCAGAAAATTTAAATTATATATAAAATGCCTGTTATGTTATAAAATATATCGTAGTGTTTCTATGGATGGTTTAAACTCTCACTGCTTCACAAAAATATTTATAAATGTTCATTGCTTCTGTGCTATGAAAACCTTGTATCTCCTGGATGTAAACTATTAATGAACCAATAAAAAAACCTTGGTGATGAAGCATTTCTGAGATAATTCAGAGTTTTTAATGCAATTCTGAAACTTTACTTAAAACTTGAGGGTTAACAAATTCTGACGGAAATGATTTACATATTAAAACAAAAAGTTTAAAGAAAAGAACCGTGAATCTGGGTGTGTGTGTGTGTGTGTGTGTGTGTGTGTGTGTGTGTGTGTGTGTGTGTGTGTGTGTGTGTGTGTGTTTAGGTGAGTTTCTGTCTTGCCCTCTAATTAGGCAACGATCATGTGATCTTACCTGTGCGGTTGCGCTGACGCAGAGTAGAAGAGTTGAGCTGCGAGGCCACGGGGCGGATGAATAATTCCTACAGTAGCCCGGGTGGAGCCGGGGCCTGGGGGGGGGGGCCTAAATTTACAACATGATGAGCCAGGTTCAGAAGGGATTGACCCTGCTTGACCTGAAGAGGTGAGTCCTGAGGCTTGTCTGGACTACCTACTACCCCCCACCACCTCCTCCTCAGACCTCACCTGCTTGACTGTACCTCACTCACCCAGAGGTTCTGCATCCCGCTCCTGCACACGGAGATCCTCAAAAACAAACAAACACACACACACACACACACACACACACACACATGTTTTAGAGAGAGTGCTCTTGACAGTGAGTAAATGGGAACAAGCTGTGGGAGGGGGAGGAGAGCGATGGGAGGGGGTGAGGAGGAGTGTGTGTGTGTGTGTGTGTGGAGGGGGGGGGGGGGTTGAAACTTCACAGGGATTTCTTCTTTCTCTCTCCTGTCACTAGCCGCCAATTTACCCCCCAACGCATTTGGAATCAAAACTTAATTAAAATTTTGAATAAATAAAAACAACGAAAAAAAAAAAGAAAAAAAAAAAGAGCGAAGTTATTGAATTCTGAACCCTTTGATAGATTTATCCCCCCAACCCCAGAATAATGCAAAATAAGATTTAATAACACCTTTCATATGGAGAGTACAAAGCCGGCTATTTGCATTAAAGTGTAAATCGGCGTCAGGGAAAGGCAGCGTGCCTCTAAGCTTATTGATGTTCAGTTCTGAGCAGCCAGGCGGCATTGTTTCATGCCGCAGCTTGACGGATGTCAAGGTGATTATAGTTTAGATCACCCGTAAGAAGACAACGTTTTGAAATGGTAAAATACAGACAGGCAGCACAAAAGCCTTCAAATGTTTGTTTTACTGGGAGGGGAAGAATGGAGAGAGTGAAAAACTCCCACTGAGTTTCAGTGTTCGCTCATAATTCACACAGAGGATGGATAACTCCAGCGCTGTTCAAACAATCTGACAATTTGTTGAATCCTTCTGACGGGCACAAAGTCCCTCCGCGAAAAGCCATTACTAAATGGCATGACGATGAGCGGGAAAGGTACAAGGCGTTGTTGCATTAGTCCTATCCCCCCACCACCACCTCCCCCCTTCACCTCCCCCTTCACCTCTGTTTGAAAGTGAGCCACGAGGCACGAGGAGGAAGGAGCCGGGAAAAGTTTCTTGTCGGTTTTCATGCTTTGCCGGTGGGCGAGGTAAAAACAGAGAGATCCTCTCACTTCAAAACACCTGACAGACACTTTCTCATGTTTGTGTTGTGTTTTTTCTTTTTCCTGCTGATTCATTCATTTATCAGACACACAGAGACAAACGGAGAGAAAAGCGACGTGGCTTGATGATGCTATCTCGCCACAGGTGGAGAGGCGGGGAGGCCGAACGAGCCCGGCAACTGAAATTATTATAAAAACATAGAATTGATGTTTAAATTCCCTCCAGCTTCTTTGGTCTCTGTGTTTTCATCTCGCTCAGGTACAAACTCCCCAGGTGTAAAAACACAAACATACCACCTCAAAACCCCGTCATGTGGATCCTTTATAGGAAAAATAAATTCATAAAAAGTGCAGTAATTTGAAATGAATCAAACTACCTGCCACTGACCCGAGGATTCACCTGGATCTCATTTATACTTCGTCCTCTTGAAATTCTGACTGAAACCCGGAGTTAAAACATCCTTTTCTAACTTTTCATATGTTACGTAGTGAATTAAATCACCATCTGTGTATTTTTTCCTGCATTTTGAAGAGCGAAATATCGTTAAAATGCCAGTAAAAAACAAGACGGTGAGAAATTCTGAATCCCCCAGGAACTAAAAGTGGTTAAAATCTAAAATCTAAAGACTAAAAAAAGTTGGTGTCAACTTAAAAAATAGCCACCATATGTTATATACTCCTCCATGTTGCTTTAACCCTTAAATTCCCAGAAGAAATGCCCAGCACATGACCGCCTTCACCCAGCAGCCTCCTGCAGCAGTGAGAGCTGCTGCCTCCGGGCTGGAGGTGTGCCGTGCCGTGCCGTTCTGTGCTGGGACACTGCAGGCTAATGGCTGCCCCTCCCCCCTGTCTAATGACTCCTTATCTGACTGCCCCGCCTCGGCAGGTGTGTGTGTGTGTGTGTGTGTGTGTGTTGAAGTGAACATGCATGTGTGTGGCCGTGCATGTTGGAATTTTTACTGAAAGTTTTACACTTTGCGCAGTTTGAATGTTTGAGTTTCTCCATTCGGTGACCAGTTTATTAGGTACACCTACTGCAGCTGAAACTAATGCAGCTAATACAACGTCCCTGCATTAAATCCTACAGTAAAGTTCAATTTTTGTTTAAACTCCTCTTAAACTTTCTGGCCGTTTTGGAAGCTGATGAATTCTGTTCCTTATGTTGAGTTTTAGAACAAGGCAGACAGCTGAGTTTTATTTTGTAGCACAAAAAGCGAATGTACTGACCTCAGTAGAACTTTTTGTGACTGTTTGTGACTTGAACACAACTTTTTTCTGCTATTCTGACGGTAGAGTCAAGTAAAACATTCGTTGATGCTGCCTGGTTGGTTCCTCTTGTATTCCTGTAAGTGATGGATGTTACAGACTCTTATTCTGAAACATTTCTGGGATGAGTTTAATGTCTTTAAAAATGTCTTGCACAGGTTTCGTGTTTGAACATTTCTTCCCATTCAGTGCAAACTGAATCTTCTTCAGGGTAAACTCACTATTTTGCCCCATTAAATATTAATGTAAAGGTTTCTTTACATGTTCTTTAGGACGTGAACGTGCATCAACCTGCCGCTACAGCAGCTGCAGTTACACTTATACTGTAGACACACAATATGCTGCTACTCACTGTCACAGTATACGCTATAAAAAGTCAACGTTTGTGTAACATTGCTGCAAATGTCTTCTCGAATCTAATTAGCAAAGTTTCTGCCGCTATTATTTTTCTATTTAAGCTTGACTTTAGAGGTTAATATGTTGTTTAATTTAATTTTCTAAAGGTCAAAGTTCAATTTTTGACTCTGAAACATAAAAAAAAAGAAACTCACTTGTTCACCGATGAAAGCAAATCTCCTCCGACATCAGGCCGACGTGTGACGTGAAGCTCACACATCTGCCTCATTAGTGATGAGTGCAACCTGTAGATTTACACCACCTGTAGTGTGTGTGTGTGCGTGTGTGTCTGTGTGTGTCTGTGTGTGTGTGTGTGTGTGTGTGTGTGATACTGCAGATGACCTGGTAGATTTACAGTGCTGTCATTAAGGCATGTGAGACATGAAGCACCAACCACGCAGGGCTGGTTGCTGTGGTTACCGTGCAGCCTCAGGTGAGGGACCATTGTGTGTGTGTGTGTGTGTGTGTGTGTGTGTGTGTGTGTGTGTGTGTGTGTGTGTGTGTGTGTGTATGTATGTGGGCATTAATTCTTTATTAATGAGGATGTTGAACTATGTGACCATCAAGGCCTCATATACTGGGACTAGCTTCACTGTTGCACACATTTATCACACACACACACACACACACACACACACACACACACACACGGATACACACAGCACATGCATGCACATTGATGTTCCCTCTATTTTTTTATGGATTATCATTTCTCTGCAGGAGAGGGGGAGAAAAAAGGCGCCAAAATGATCGAGTTTCACTTCAGAGATTTTCATATTTTTCCCGCTTCCTTCCTCTTTTTTTTTTTTTTATTTCCCCGGGAATATGAAATGTTTAAGGGCACTGAGGAGAGATGGAAGAAAGTGAAGCTTAAAGGTGGGACTGAGAGAGGAAGGGATGGAAAGTGTGGGTAAATGCAGGCGAATAGGTAAAGGGGAGGGAGGAAGGTGGGAGGGAGGAAGAGGCGGGGGAAGGGGGGAGGTCAGGTTAGGGGTCACGTGTGCGAAAGAGATAAGACCTCCTCATTCCATTTTGACTGACAGGCCGGGGGAGGGCTCAGCAAAGCCCCCCGAGACACACACACACACACACACACACACACACACACACACACGCACACCTCCCTCCATCACTCTCCCCAGTCGCTATCACACTTTCTCTAGGCCATCACTCTCTCTGTCTCTCCCCTCCGCCTCTATCGTCCCCTCCATCATCCCCTTCTCCCTCCGTCACCTGCTTCCAAATTCGCTTTTCTACTTCTATCGAGTATTTTCTTCTTCACCTTTGACTCTGGTTTCCTGTTCCTCTGTCGCATCTCCTCGCGTCCGTATACTTTGCGGCGGGATCAGTTCTCTTGTCTTCTTTGCACAAGGAACTCGCTTTGGTGTCTGGTGAGTTCCAGAGATGGCGTCCGCCTGGTTCTTCCTCATTGAGATAATTGTCGCTCTTGACGGGGGAGACACTCTGGAAACATGGCGACATCCCGAGAAACAAATAAAGTCCAGCAAGGTTCAAAACATGTTCAGATTATCGAAACCAGTTTGTTTGGAGCTTTATTCAGGAAACTGTGTGTGTGTGTGTGTGTGTGTGCGCACAACTACGGTAAGCAGGGTGGGTCAAAGTTGGACCAGGAAGTCACAAATCGCTTTCTCTCCCAAAGAAGTTTGACTGACCTGAGGGTTTGTTTAAAGCTCCTGTTTTCTATATGATAATATACAGTTTTTCCGAATGTGACTATAATCTGAATTCGATGTGAGTCATGCAAACGGCACGTTCAGTTTTCTTCCGTCTCTGTGCGTCGCACACAAACCAACCAGACAACAGTGTGCGAGGCTGGAGGTCGAGCTTCACGCCCCAAAAAGTAAAGCCCACATTTCTGGACGGGAGGATAAATGCACCTAAAGATTTTAAAGACGTTGATATCAACAGGTTTTTTGAACATGTGCAAATATCACCACTCCAGCCTTTTAATCCGAGTTAATCAGAGTTAATTGGAGTTAATTGGATTCTGCACGGTTGTATGGAAACAGGAATATTATTAGTGGAATATTTCATTCATTTTGGTTTGTTTATTGTAAACGTATACATCACCTGTTCACCGCACATTCCTCATCAGCTCGTTCCAGCATTCAGCTTCATCATGAAGAGCCAAATATTCAACTCAAATTACATGTGTTTTTATTTTTGCCTACGCGTTTAAAGAAATGGAGAGATGCATCACTTTAGACACATTCGCTCTACATTTCGCCCGACACAGTGAAATCAAACACACACAGACACACGTTTTTACACAAATGAACCTTACATCCTTCAGCGGCCGTCCTCTCTGTGGAAGACAAAGCAGAGCAGATAGAGCGCAGGAGCTTTTATTCTTCTTTTTTAAGTAGCACAAAGTAGTTCCACTTATCTACTGCAATTACCAGTTTCACTATTTCATTACTGAGTAATAGGTACGTAGTCATTCTAAAACTATAACTACTTAATAGATCTTTTGTACTTGGATATTATTAAAGTGTGCTCCATTAGCAACGGCCTGTAGTTTAAAGAATTGATTGTGTACGTTTTTTGGTGATTGTAGTGGTTGATGAGGGAATGACGTGTGTGTGTGTGTGTGTGTGTGTGTGTGTGTGTGTGTGTGTATTGTTGATTAGATTTGACTGAGCTTGTGAATCTGATTGTACAGACGACAATTAAAGTAGTTTTAATGTATTTTCGCCGTCAATCTTTTCATAATCATCCAATCTTTCATTGAGCCAAGAAGCTTTTCGTGTCTCCAACAAAGGCGTCGCTACATGTGGGGTTTGTTACTTACAGGAACTTGACCCCATAACCCTGAATAAGTCTCTCACGCCCTCAAGGTGTCTTTTTACTGCCAAAGCAAGTGCAAAAAAAAAAGAAAATGCGAAAAAGGCAAATGCAGATAAAAAAAAAGATGCAAACAAAAGCGTTGAGCATTGTTCCAACGAGCATTATCTTCATTTTTTAGCACCAAACAATGCGTGACAATGCGCGGCGACAACAGGAGCCTTTATGGGAAGTGGCAGAATGGAGTTGAGGCTGTTGTGAGAAGTGGCAGAGGAGACGAGAACAAAGTGGGATGAGAAGGACGATCTTCATTGTGGCGCCTTTTCTCATCCTGCCATGAAAGACACCGGCGGAGGACTCCTCAGGGCCGCTGCCAGCTGCAGAACAATCGCGCCCGTACGCCACGAGCCACGCCGCCCATCCAAACACATTAAGGGGGAGCATTGTCGGAGCCGGAGCTCTTCATATTCATCCACGCCCGCTCTGAATGGCTGCTCGGCGCTCAAGATGCAATCACAACATCTCCCCGGTATCGGGAACATCTTACATTTACATAACCCTCGCATTCACACGCCCGCATGTGTGTTTTTCTTCTGACTTCAGGCATCATTTAGTTTTTTTCCTTCCTAAAAGGATCATTTAAAATAGACCTTAATCAGGGAAGATTAGATGCCATTTCAGATGTTATTGATGAAACTGGCATTTAGAGGTTTTTTCTTGGCTCAATCACACCAATAAGACACATGCTGAATAAAGGGAGAGTATAATCTATGCATCGCTGGTTCCACAGGATTATGGCTGAAAAAGAGAGAGAGGGAAGAGTGGAGGGGTTGGAAAGCAATGGTGAGTAAGGGGGAGTGACGGAGAGAGAGAGAGAGAAAGCGATGGATGTCAGGTTCTTCTCTCGGTATAAAAACACCAGACGCAGCAGAGGAGGGGATTGGATTCACTTTTTAAAATGTCACCCAACATCTGTTTCATATTTATGATGGTGGCGCTGCCTCTCCGATGCCCCCTTCAACACTCTGGCGATTCTATCTCTGCCTCGGATTACCCCCACTACCCACCAATGCATAATTTATAAGGCTAATCTTTCAACGAAAGACTGCAGACAGAGGGAGAGAGAGGAGAGAGGGAGTGAGAGAAAGAGAGAGAGAGAGAGAGAGAGAGAGAGAGGCAGAAGAAAAAAATGGATTATAAAGAAGAAAAAAAAAAAACTGCCACAGATTTTTAGCTGATATGTGAAGCGAATGGCTGATTTCGGAGATGATACCTTAAGTATCTCATGTAGTCATTAACAGGATTAAGTGAGTGGGCTTCTGATAAGGTGGGAAAACAATTCAGGATTCGGCACATCTTGTCCTCTTTAACCCAAACACAGACGTATCAGTGTATGTGGCCCGTGTTTTTCTTTCTTCTGTAATTTGTGATGCCTTCAGATTCCCCTCGATAAGCTTTGGGATGCCATTAATATCACTAATGATAACATTATAGCCCCTCTGCTCTGTCGCGGCTGTAGCACGCGTTGTGCTGCCGGTGGGGGGTGGGGGGGGCGTCATTTCTCCTCAGACTTTTGGGCGGCGGGGGGGCGAGTAGAAGGAGCTGCCATTTGCCCTTTTCTTTGTTCTTGCTATATGACTGTTGCCAGTTTTCACGCCCAAGACCACGACAGAAAGCCGCCACCTCGCTCTGCAACCGGCTGCAAAACAGGATTTCGTCCTCTTCTTCCCCCCACTGTCTTTCCATCCATCCGCCACAGCTGACATGACAGTTTCTTTCCCCTTCTTTCCCCTCCTCACCCACCCCCAC
>NW_019525512.1:679385-679783 GCF_002814215.2 Seriola lalandi dorsalis
TTTATTATGAAAAGTACACAGTTTCGATAGAGTGCCCTTCTGACATTTTCGACTTATTAGCTAGTTTTCGTACCGTCTTCAATCAACCTCCTTAATCCTCACAGGGAGAAGCGCTTTTAATTCACCGATGGGCTGATAAGGGGCGAGCCGAGCGGGAAGAAAAAAGAAAAAGCGCCGGAGAAGCAGCAGCAGCAGCAGCAGCAGCAACAACGCTAGCAAAGCAGGCCTCGGATGAGGAGGGGAGGAAAAAAAAAGAAAAAAGAAAACGAAAAGACGGGAAAAAAAACGATTTACACGTAGATGAATCGTGCTTACAAGATGGAACCCTGGGCATTAGGAGCGGATCTGAATTTCCTATCTGTCATTTTTTTTTCAGCCTCCCTCTCCTCCCACCCCCC
>NW_019525512.1:679944-683021 GCF_002814215.2 Seriola lalandi dorsalis
GCATTCGTTCAGTGTTTTTTTCCCCCCCCCTCCTCCCCCTCTCCCCTCCTTCTTCTCCGCCATTACCCTTGCTGATTGCAATCTTTAAGCGCCATTGGGCCCACTGCTTCTGCAGTTTTTAATCTGTCTTTAATCCCATAGATTTTAAATATTCCCCAGCTCCCGGAGACTGGAGGCAATTAACTGCCCTTCTGATGCTCTCCTTATCAGTTGCCTCCTTGTATCTCTCTGAAGCAGCCTCAAGACACTGCCAGAGCTGACAAATAATACCGCCATTTACCGCCGAGCATCCTCGGGGACTGGAAGGGAGCGCGCGGCGCAGCCACCGCCGCATTCTAAACAGGTATTTGGTAAACATATCATACAGAGGAGAGAGAAGAGGAAATATACTGCAACATCACTCCCAAAAGCAATGTATGTTTGTCTGGCTTTGCCGGGTTTTTTTTTTTTTTTTGCAAGTGTGTACGTGTGTTCTCCCTGAAAAAAGAAGTCACAGATTGTCCTCTAAGCCCTGCTGTGCTGGTGTGAGGAGGCTGTGCATTATGGGATGCATAGCCCGCTGCGTTGATACTAATACATATAGTGGTATCCCCCTCTACGGAGCTCACGCCGAAGAAGAAAAATGAAACAAATACGATATATTCCTCCGGATTCTATTTATTTATTTACTTATTTATTTATTTTTCGTTCTCCCCTTTAACGTAGAGTTGAGGTTTTGACGGTGAAGTCCAATTTAGGGCTCGAGAAGAAAGACGGCAACAAACGTATGAGAGGCAGATGCTCAGACATCTGCATCGATTTTTATCATTGATTTTCTTTTTCTTTCTTTTCTTTTTTTTCCCTTTGACTTGGCCGTACGATTATGCACAACAGATAAAGTATGATTCAGGGACCCGTGGTTTCAAACTGACGTGGGGGGGTGGGGGTCAGAGGATGAGTACAGTTTATCAGACACAGATGCCCGGCATGATTTGCTTTAGTCTTTAATTTGCTGTAGAAGTATGATATGCAGGACTACTAATTACTTAAGTAAAGTTTAGAGGCTTAAAAAGCCAACAAAGTCTTACCAGGAGAAAATAAATGTCTGTGGGCTGTTGTTCTTTCCCACACTTGTTTCATTTGTCCTTATATTACTAAGAATTCATGCAAAAATAATGCAACTCTTGAGCTCAGAGACCTTTGTTGTTCCCCCAAGACACCACTTAACTTCAACTCAGTGCCATTAGTCCGGATCATAGAGAGACCTGGGATTGTTTAGTGACCTTTGCCAAATGGTCGGGGTTCACATGAAACGACCAGGGTTTCCTTTCTCGCAATCTATCCAATCAGCTCCGCTTGATAATGCGTCCTGTGGCAGCGCGATGAATGCAATCACCAAGCCCGAGCGCCACGAGCCCCGCTAACAACACCACAAGACACTGCGGCTAAGCCAAAACTCCGGCGGCCTCGGCCAAAAAACCGACCCAGATAACCATCAGCTAAGAGCTTTGTGACATCATCAGACAGAGACACGGCTACTGACTGCCTGCCAGGTTCGAGAGCCGCTAATCCAAACCACAGACTACAATAACACAGACAGAGACAAAAGCAGGGAATGTGCATCATTACAAACACTCTTAAACTCTTAAGCTCTTTGTTGACCCTGACAACACGGCCGCTGCAACGGAGCTCGTACCTCGTTCAGGTCGTTCCTCACCTCGCCACGACCATATCTGATGATCACGATTCCCATTTCTCAATGATAACCCCCCGCCGCGCCGCGTTGACGTGGCGAAACTTCACATCCTTGTCTATATGTGTTTATGCGTTGTCGTGGTACTCATAACCAAGTCAATCTAACCCTTTCGCCTGACAGCCGCTGGCATTATTTCCCCCTCTCCAGTGTTGGATTACAGTGCACACAGGCTTCTCATCATTAAAATCACATTCAATTACCGCGAGGCTGGGAAGATTGACTAGACAGCAGCTCTGCTAATGGGGAAGGTCGTCAAATTATGATTGCAAATGCAGTACATACGCTGGCACGTACATATACACAGAGATAATTTAAAAAACTGACTTTCTGATGCATATTTCAGTTGTGTTTTCATGGGATCTGCCACCTCGGTGCATTTCATCTCTCACGACGGAGCGGGAGTTCGGTTCTTCCCACGTGCAGCTGCGGAGGGCAACGGCCAAGGCGACCTAACAAATGCATCATGGGGAATCGCGTTCCCCCTCGACCGGGCAAAACCCAATCAGCTGCGAAGCTCGATCTTCATTTGTTTACCGTCACGTCCGCAGCAGGATGACCTCTTTCTGGCTACACTCATTCACTCCTTTATTGTGCGCGTATTCTTTAATCCACTCCCACATGTGTACACTTTGTGTCCGCCTTTTGTGAGTGTCTGTGTATATGTATGTGTGTTTTGTGTGTCGTTTCGGGAGGTTAAGCCGGTGCTGCTCTCCAAGCGTGGCCGATACCAATCCGGAGAACCACAGGGTCTGAGGGGGGCCAAGGGTCCGCAGCTCAGCCCACAAATAGAGGGCCGTGCCAGGCAGGACATAGGCCAAGAGTTGGGGGGGTGGAGGAGGGGTGGTGGTGGTGGAAGGGGGAAGAGGCAAGCAGAGAGGGAGGGACAACAACCACTCTCATCCTTTTAAAACCTCGGCACTTGGGTCACACTAGGGGGCCACCCAATTTCACACTCTTCTCCAGCATGGCTCCCTTACAGAGAAATGGAAACACAGGAAAATGACTGAAGCGAGCCCGAAAAACAAACAAGAAAAAAAAGAGAGAAATAACTCCAGTGAAAATAGTGTTTAACAGCTTTTTACATATATATTTTTTTTCTTCTTCTTAGACTTCAAAAGAATTTTGCAACTGAGGGGACAGTGTTCTTTTATTTTTATTTATTTTTTCATTTTGTTCAAGCCACAGGTCGGAGATGCGTTTTCAGCCCCTCACAAAATAAAACACACTCCAGCACTTTGCCTCAAATCCAATCAAGCTCCGTTATCAGCTCCCTTCTCATCAAGGAGGGCTGCTGATGGAGACTGGTGGGGGTGGAGGGATCGGGAGGGAGGGGAGGGAGGGT
>NW_019525512.1:685570-686769 GCF_002814215.2 Seriola lalandi dorsalis
TTTATTGCTTATTAATTAAAAAAAGGAAAAAGAATGTGCTGTTTCTTCATTAAAAACTTACATAGGGTACCTTTGATTAATTAGCACACTTTATGCTAAGCTAATAGCTTCCTTGTGTGCAGTAGTTGATAATAAATCTGTCTTTCTGGTGTGAACCTACGATATAAAATGATGTTTTGGAGGTTGTAACTCTCTGACACTCAGACGGTCATTGACAGCTGCACAGCTGTTATAGATACCCAGTTTGTGGCTATAAGCTTGTTAGCTTATGTAAAGCAGTGAGCTTATGCACGATAAATACCATTGTTAAAGAGCCAATCAGAGGAGCGCACAGCGGCTATTAAAAGGAAGGACTTGTTGATGGGCTAGTAATCTCTTTACAATTTCTCACATACCACCATGAATCTAAAACACAAGACCACATGTGTAAAAACAGTAACCAACCATGTCCGGCCTCACAATCCATTCAAGAGTCACATACACTTATCACATGCTGACAGCCCTTGTATCAAGAGCACAGTCAATAGATTTGCATAAGGAAAAAAAAAAGAAAAAAGAAGCTGTCATCCCAATAAAAATCGACATAAACAAAAGCCAGAGAGCCACTGGGGTGCGAGCTCACTGCCTCCGTACCCAATCACACACACAGGACTTAAAGATCAGCTTCAAAATACACAAATGAAAAGTTGTGATGCCGTTTTCCTGCACCTCGCAAAATGCATCAATACAAAAAATATTCCTTCAGAGAGGAACAAAACACTAAAACATAACCCGACCCCCGTTTCATCATCCGGACTCCCGTCAGAGAGACCGGTGGTCACTGGAGCGGAGCTGGTCATCAGGGCTACGGCTGCCTCATCTGTCAGGGGTTAAGTAAAAGGGTTCTTACACACACACACACACACACACACACAGAGTCATGCCCCTCCTTTAACTGGCCCAGGACCCTGTTGGTACTACCCCCCCCCCCCCCCCCCCCTTATACCTTCCCTGGCCAGTGCTCTCCTCTGGCCCTGATAAGATGCTATCAGGAGCCCTCTAAGCACTTGAGAGGCACTTTAGGAGATCACTGGAGCCATTACCATGAAAAGTAAAAGATACAGGCTATATTGATGCCAGATTAATACTGACCAACATGTTATTGATTTCCACCCCCCTCCACTCCCCTCCCCTCCTCCCTCCTCCCTCCTCCTTCCTCC
>NW_019525512.1:686789-697825 GCF_002814215.2 Seriola lalandi dorsalis
CCCCCCCCCTTTTTTTTTTTTTTTTTGTTGCTCTCCCTCCTTTTCTTCTTCTCTGGTCTGGACCTCTGGCAGTGATCTTATTTTCTGATGGAGCAATGTTTTGTGGCCTGGCTTGAGGAAGAGGCTGTGACACTCCCTCCCCCTCCCCCTCCTCCTCCTCCTTCCTCCTCCTCCTCTTCATCAGTGCGAGGCCACTATCTACGGTTTCACAGGGCCATCCTTTAAAAGGCACAGAGCAAAGGCTCGCTGTTATCTGCCGATGTTATTCAATTGTTACGGGACAATCTGGGCCATTAGCTGGCTGTGTTAAATAATGCATCCGCTTTTAAAGGGGACCCTTATCTCTGCTATGCGTGTGTGTTTTTTAACATTATTAGTATAGGAGTGTAATGAAAGGTCCCCTGCCTGATGGGCGCTGATATACCTCCAAGGTCCCTCTGTGAACCTCCACCTCCGCAACAACAACGACCACGATGCATAAACAAACAGTGACCTTTTTAATGAAGCCCGGTTTTATCTGGTTTTATTAAAAAGGACGACAAGAAGCGGAAACGCTTCAGTCGAGATAAAAATGTATTTAAATGCGCTCGTCTAAAGGCGCGGGCAATCGATCACAATGCGTATTGCAGCCGCTCGGGGAGGGAAGAGGACGCGGCGAGGAAGCACGCGGAGGCCGGTGTGTGTTGCTATGAGACACAAGGAAAGGGAGGGAGAGCGGGAATGGAGAGAGAGAGAGAAAAAAAGGAAGGGATGAGGATGGGTAACCTGAAGGAGAAGAGAAGCAAATGAAGGAGAAGAGACGGCGAGGCGTGTGAGGGGTGGGGGGGGAAAGGGAGGATGTGAAGGATGAGTACAGAGCGAGGGAAGGATGGAAGAAGGGATGGAGAGAGAGAGGGAGAGGGAGCGGCAGGAGAGCGATAACCGCAATGTCTTCAGTCACAGATTTACACAGGCCATTGCACTCCCATTCTCCCTGCCTCTTATCAGTGGAATTATTGAGCAGTGTGGCATACCATTAAAAATTCTGCTTAGATTTCACAAAAATCAAATTGCGTAAGGTAATGAACGCAGCTTTCAAATGGACTCCTCACTGATACCCATTCTCAGCAGGCAGAAATACATCTCAGTCATAATTCGCTATCTTTATTGTACTTCTACACAGACTTAACTATGCTGCCAAAGCAGGGGAAAGCTTAATAATCGCTGTTGCCCTTGATGTTAAAGGGATGATTTTGTGGCTATTGCTTTGCAGCCATTTCTCGCTCTCCCTCCCTCTCTTCTTTATATCTCTCTCCTTCTCTGTTCCTCCCTCTATCTCCATCTATCTCCTCCTCCGCCTTCCATTTTCCTCCCATCCCTCCCTTTTCTTTCTTCTTCTGCGTTCCCCTCTCTCTCTCTCTCTCTCTCTCTCTCTCTCTCTCTCTCTCTCTCTCGGCAGGCCGCGCTGTCAGCCAAGGTCAGATGGGTCAGCGCAGGTTTTTTTTTTTTTTTTTTTTTAACTCCCAGAATCCCCCTCTTCCAAAGCGCTGTTTGCTGATGACTGGGAGCTATGAAGCCGAGAGAGAAACACATTTCAAGGATGTCAGCACCCCTGTTTGGATTGGCTCGTAGTGCACACACAGGCAGAGACAAGCACACAGCTTCATTTGTCTTCTTAATTTATGGCTCAGACACATTAAAATAAAAACAAGTGCATGTATAAAAGCAGATATTAGGGAGGGGGGGGGTGTTGAGAGTTCCTTTTCTCACAGACTACAGCGAACACAAGGTGTCAGCATCATGAGACTGACAATAGAGTGAGGTAACACCAAAGGAGTGGCAAGGCATGAAGAACCACTCTGTGCCTCCCCGAAGCCGTAAATCTCACAGCACAGTCGTACTTTCAGAGCAGTTCAGCCGTTTGACACGTAAGACGGCGACATGTGCGCACTCTTAAGAAGTCATTAGGATATTAATTGAAAGAGAAAAGGATCGACGTTTCTTTGTGCGGAAGGGGAGTCGGGGGTTGTTTCCTTAAACGAAAAGAGAGAAGCATTTAAAAGATGTTATTGCACGTCGGGTTCAAAAGGACACGCTGGAGCCGCGCGTTAGTCTTTTAACACCAATAAATCTTTGGCTGGGTAATTTTGACAGATGAGCATATGGTAATAACCATTAACAGAATGACAGGAGGGAGTTCCCTTCCCCTTTTTCTTTTTTTTTTTTTACTCGTGCGCGTTCGTCAATGACTTTGCTCAAACACACGAGTGTAAGTAGTGTCTTAACTGCTGTTATCGAGAGCTGTAATTGACTCTTCAGGCCCGGCCGCACGGCATTTACAATGGTGAAATTTGGTGGTGACATCAGAGTTCATTACAGCGGAATTAACCGAAATCAGGGGATTTGCTCACGGGGGCGAAGTTGGAAGACTGGGACACAATAGAGGAGGAAGGAAAAGGAGTCAGTGGTACAAATGTGTATTTGGTTTCCTCCGTTAGCCGCTGAGGTGAGCCCACGGCTAACGAGAGGGCTGCTAGCTCATTAGCTTGTGGGGCTTTTCTTCCCCCTGCGGTAAAACTCCTGATTTAAATGAGACGATGTACAAAACTAAGAATAAGAAACCAGGAAGGGAATCAACAGCAAAGTGAAGAGAAAATAGAAAGACGCTGGTGGTGCTATTGTTGCTAACTAGCTTTAGCATATCATATTAGCTAATTAGCTCATAGTAGCTTTGCTTCTAGAGTCACATATTTTGTGAATGAATTTGGGATTTTGAATTTCACTTCATTGTGGTGTAACCTTTTATACTCAGTGTTAATAATGCATATATCCCGACAAGTGGCATTGTTCACATTCTCACCTCTGTACTTTGTGTGTTTCTGAAGGATTGAATTCAGCAGTCACCATGGCGACACTCTGGGAGAGGATGCTGTAGTGTTTATGTTGTACGTCTGCTGCTGACCTTACACAGTGTGTGGTTATGCTGTGTTTTTACAGCTTGTAAGGGTTAATTTCTTGGGGGAGACACACACACACACACACACACACACACACAGCAACACAATGCAGAACATGTTAGGTTAGCCGCAGTGACATAACACCACGTTCAAAGCGAAGTGTATACAGTGCATCAATTCACGCTCTTAACCTTCTGTGTGAGCCTGAAAACAAACATCAGACAAAGAGAGGAAGACAAGCAGCACCACCTTCTTTTTAAGAAACGCCGCTTACATGACAAAACGCTGCACGCGCCGCCTCTGAAAAACCCGCTCTCCAGACGTCTGGCCCGTCCTCCGTCGGTGCGCTGCGTGAAGGAGCCAGTTGTTTATTTTATGGACCCTACTTATCATTCACTGACATTTGAACATGACAGGGCATAAACAATGACAATTTGTCAGACAAACTTCACTGCTCAGAAGGATCTAGTTCCACTTAACTTAATGTCAGCCCCCCCACCCCCAGCCCCATTCATCCGAAACCAAAAATAACAACCCAAAGCCCAAACACTGTCCTCTCTGTAGCTTCCTGGCACAGGCTCTATCTGGCTGGCCTTTCCCTGCAGCCGGTATCAGTGTGATGTGCCAAAGCGACAACTGCATGCCATGCAGATCTCGCCTCTCCTCTGTGGCTAGTTAGCCCGCTAGCGCTTTCAGCCGTCTGCCCGTCCGTTGGTCGGTCTGTCTGTACTCTGCTGGGCTTCTCCAATCAGAGGCCTTAGCCCGTGCAGCCTCTAATCCAACCACGGGCTTTACCCCACCAGCTCAGTGTAATCACACAGCTAATTCACAGGCGGACGGGAGGAAGGCAATCCGTGACGGACGTTTTTTGTGCAACTAAGAATGAGCTCCCCGGTGACCAGGGGAGGTGGTGGAATGGGAGACTGTCAATGAAGGGGCCGTGAAAAGATGGCTCCAGAAAGGCGAGATGCGAGGGGAATAGATGAATAGCAGAAACGGGCTCCGAGATGGAAGTACGAAATAAGGAAAAATGTTTGGAGTGTATAAAAAAAATTAAAAAAAAAGGGGACATGAATCTGTAGCAGTCTTTTGCCAAGAGACTGTTGAAAGAGCCATTGTGAGTTGGAACAGTCTATATTACTCAATAAAGAAAGGCGAGGCTCTGTATTAATTTGGATAAGAAACCTTTGCCTCCGTGCCCCTTTTCTCTCTCGGCTCCCATCCACGACACCTCTGTGGTTTAAAGCAGTGTTCGGTTTCAGTTCAGCAAGCCAAGTCATTACATTTCAACATGTCGCACCTTTCAGAGGGGGAATTAACTAGTGCTGTTATTTCTTCATTCCCCACACGCTGGGGCCCAGAGGAACAAAAAAAAAAAGACAGAGAGAGAGAGAGAAGGAAAAAAAAAAGGTGTAGATATTTTGACATTGTCACTTCATGCACACTTGCATGCTTGCCTTTCCTGTGTGAATGTGCTGTGTGACCTCTGACTGTCCTCTCCGCAACAGAACAGCCTTCTCATCGCTAATTTCAGATGAACTCAGGGAGGTGTGTGTGTGTGTGTGTGGGGGGGGTGGTGGTGGTGGTGGTGGTGGGGGGAGAGACTAGCTTGGCTGTCTGCCTGATTTTACTGTTGACATCCCAGCAACAAAGGAGAGTGAATCTCTCTTACACTTTGCATGTCATGTCATGTCTAACAGTCAGCAGTCAGAGTAAATAGTGGAAACCACAGATAAAGTGAGTGGCTCAGGAGAGGTGCCGATGACGATGTTATTGTCAAGATCAGGACAAAAGCATCAGACAATAAAGAAACCTACGTACCAAACGATTAATAAGAGGCTGTGTTAAATCATCTTCACCTTTCTGAAAGCTTGTTTGTGGTCGGTTTAAAGGACACACCTGATCCCCCTGAATTGGCTGCGTACATCGCATGTTTCCACCATGTTTTTCAGTCCACGCCGCCCGTGCGACGCCTTCAGCCTCTCCCCGCACTTTCCACACAAAGCTGCAACCTGAAGGACACTTTTGCACCTGAGGTCTGTTCCCTTCAGAGTACATCACTGCTGCACCTGTGCATTGATTTTGTCTCGTAGCCCCTCGTGTCAAAACACTTCTGGAGCCACAGCAGCACATCTGTTGTGCACATCGCCAGAGGACTGAATCTGCTGCTGCCACATTGTTTGATTTTTATTTTTGGAGGGAACAAGTACGCTGCGTTACGTTGTTCATCCTTCTGCAGCCGGTGTAGACGCCTTAATCAATGAACAGTAACCAAGATGTCTGAAAACCAGAGAGTAGTACTGCCGCTTCGCTGGAGGGCAGGAGTGTGTTGCTGTCAAGTAGGACAGCTGACATGGGAATCAGTGTTTAGTGATATTGTATTATCATTATACCAGTAGAACAGTGTTTATGCTTTTCATCAGATTCTCAGCATTAAACGCAAAAAATGTCAATTTCATCCAAACCTCAGTTAATATGATCCATAATCAATACCAATACAATACTGCTGTGTTGTTTTCTAGATTCACCAGCTTCAGTGATCAGCCTGCTTGAATTGATCACTCCAAGGTTTTCTTTAGTTCTTATTACCATTACTCAATACTGAGTTGTTGTTCTTGTTTTTTTTTTTTTTTTGCTGCACTCTGATTGGTGGAGGACAGCTAGAGCTGGGAGGAGCTGCATTTTTTGCTCCGTCGCTACCTGTCTAGATGAATCAGAGCTGTAAATGTGCAGGAGGCAGGCAGCCAGGTGAGGTCTAGGCGGGGGTAATGTGCGCTCATTAGCGGCACCCACAAGTGTTTCTGTGTGGTAATTTGGTCGACCAAACTAGAGCCTGGAGGCAGAAAAAAAAAAGGCAGAGAGAGAGATATACTGACTGATAGGGTGAGCAGGTTCAGGTAAACTGACACTTTTATGGTGTCAGTGTGTTCGTGATGTCTGTATTTGTGTTTGTGTGATGTGTGTGTGTGTGTGTGTGCATGTATGCAACCACACACACAGCACCTATAAAAGCTCAGAAGCACTGCTGTTGTTATGGAGGCTTTGATGTTCGTATTGACAATTAACCCTGAGAACAAACAGCCCAAAGAGATGGAGCGTTATTTTTTGTTTGCATTGTTGCGAAATGTAAAGATTTATATATATATATATATATATATATATATATATATATATATACATACATACAACACAATTCAAACCAAAACAGACATTTGGGGTTTAAACGCCGAAGTGTGTTGTGACATAACGGAGGAAGACTGTTGGCGGGACCAGAGCAGGTGTAGCTGTGTGGTCTCTGTGGCTGGTCTTTACTGAACACAGGAACACATTGCTAAAGGTTTGGAGGTGCAGCCTGATTGCTCCACCCCCAGTCACTCAGAACATTTCAGGAATTTTTTAAAGTGATATAATATTAGTAATAATAATATCATGATTCATACAGCTCCTTTAAAAACAGAGTTTACTAAGTGCTTTGACAAAAAAGCTAAAGGCAATATTACAACAATATAACAACAAAAGCAGAGAAGAAATAACGTAAAGAGAAAACACATACAATATATTTTAATATAAATAAAATAATTAGAGAGAAAACATACAGTTAAAAAACAATTAAAAGACGACATCATTACATTTATCTGACTTATAAGTTCTTATGTCTTTCTTATAACACTAACAGCATTAAAGGACCAATATGTGAGTTTTGCTATTGCTACATAGCCAGCGTTAGCATTAGCAGCTGTTTACTTACCAGTCTAGAAGAAAGGTTGTGAGTTCAACACCAAACTTCACTTGCTTCTATTTCTATCACTAATGAAGTTAGCATGCTAACCAGATAGCTCTGGCCCGGTTGCACTGTCTAATCGCTTTCCGATACCGAGTCACTTGCTGCTCAGATAATGTATTACAACCTCTTGTATTATAAATGCAACAATGGCTGAAGCTCCTGGCAAGACTGGCAAGCTAACAGCTGATAATGCTAACGCTAGCTATGTAGCAATAGCAGGACTTGCAAATAGCTCCTTTAAGTCAAAATAACTGCTTTAAATAACAATGTGATATCTTTTTACCGTTTTCTTACATTTCAACAAATGAGTGCAGGTGTGAGGAAGAAAATCAAAAACTGAGAAAGAGACACTCTTTGTGGCCCCAAACCACTGATCAGGTGTTGATGCATTCCTCTCTCACACACACACACACACACACACACACACACACACACACACACACACACACATATACATTCAGACACACGAAATGAGGGAGGGGGGTCGAAACCACCAGAGGAAAACGCTGCTCCAGAAGCCTTTATTAACTCCACTGACAACTCCTGCTTTTAACCACAGCTAGGTCATGTCCCACATAGTAAGAAACACACACACAGACACACACACAGACACACACACACACACACACACACACGAAAAGCACCGTGCTACCAAATTGGACAAAACCCAAGACTGTTGGTGGCACCTGCATTGTTGTGAGATGTTCCCTCTTATTTAGCCATAGCATCCCTCTCCAAAATAGCTGTGAACACACACACACACACACACACACACACACACACACACAAAGACTCTGGTTTTGGTTGCAGAGTGTGTTCAGCAGGAGACAGTGTATATTACCTGTTTTAGTTGTGGCCAAGCTCAGGGAAGGGGGGCAGGATTAAGCTGGCTGGCTGACGTTGTGCCAACACTAAAATCAAGCATGTAGACACACACACACACACACACACACACACACACACACACACACACACACACACACACACGTGTCCACCATTTAAGACGTTCCTTTTGTTCATGCCTGCCTCTGAATTCTTTATAATCCTGCAGCCCCAAACGAACAAACGTGTGTACATGCAGACATTAATGTATGTGTGTGTGTGTGTGTGTGTGTGTGTGTGTGTGTGTGTGAGTGACGTCTCCTGAATAACAGAATACGAATAAGTGAGAAACACACACCTTGCGAGATTACTCTCTTCAGAAATTGGCTGATGTGTTAAAGTAGCTTTTCAGTGGACACGCTGGGTATCAGGGAGGCTAAAACAATGGAGGTATGAGTGTGTGTGTGTGTGTGTGTGTGTGTGTGTGTGTGAGTGTGTGTGTGTTTGTGTGAAGGGAGGGTGTCCAGTTCCTCATGAACAATGTGAAACTACATGTTGTTGGTGGGTTAAGAGGGGTTACCGTTAGCTGAAAGTGGTGTTTTCTGAGCTGCTCAGTTTGCAGCAGAGATGTTAGCTTCCAGCTGAGACTTGAACGCACACAAATCACACAGAAATACTACACACACGCACACACACAGACACACACACACACAGACACACACACACACACACACACACACACACACACACACATATAGATACATAGCGTGGAGTTTTGATGGGGCTGTAATTTGTTTTAATAAATATGGATCACAGCAGCTTTGCTTCTCTCACCTGGTCATGAGAGGTTGCAGATGCATTAATTCCACTTAGGCGTTCCTAATAAACTGGTGACTGAGTGTATTATAATGCGTGAGCATGTGCGCCTGTGGTCAGTATGGTGATCTGAGGGCCACAGTTAAAAACACCAGCGGGGATGAAAGCAAAGTGCCGAGTCAACACAACAGCTGCAGACAGCCGCATTGTTTGTAAAGAAAAGCCGACGCTGTTGAATTAAGGCAGAAAAAAAAACCCAGCATGGCTTAATTACTGTCGCATAATACCAATTATTTTGTCTCCACACCCTTATCTTAATTACTTCAAAAGACCAACTTCAATTAGGACGTGAAAACTGCATCTAGAACTGGCAGTCCAATCCCCAGCTCCCCACGGAGGCGACGTCACTCAATTACACACACGCGCATACACACTCAATTACTCTCGCACACAAGCCGAATCTTACCAACAAATTTGCCGATAATTAATTGACATGCCAGGCATAATATTCAGCATAAATAAATGAGCATTGTTCTGAAAAAGGAAGATGAAAGCGTAGCAATTAATTCCCTGAATCAGTACAGAGCGAACCAGAAGCCGTCCAAGTCATTTCATGTGTGTAAGATTCCAGTGAAATGTCAGCGATTTATCTCATCAGTGGGTTTGAATGGGAACGATGTGCGTGTTGTATACGTTTCAGAGGCGAAACCAGGTCATTGCCGACCTCTTAAGTGGAGGAACAAGAACCAACTAATAATAGACCGACTTGAATTCGGTCCACACACACGTACATTCAGGCCTCTTCCTCTGCTGTTGCTCGCTTAATCCCTTAAAAGCTATAGAATGTTTAGGTAATATTTCCCTGGACAGTCATTTAGAGTCTATAAATCCTGTATTTATCCTGCTGACACTTGATGATGGATTAAATCATTTACGGGGGGGGGGGAGAACACTGAGTTTTCGCAGGCGGCTTCTTGGCTAAATATTTTAAAAGTTTTTAGACACCAGAATCATTCTTGGATCCTTAGTATCTCACTTTTACTTGGACTGCAGACCCATGCATTTTAAAATCCTAAAGTTCCAGAAATATGAGCTGAGCATATTCATCTGCCGCTCTGTGCTTTCTGAGCACCACTCCCCTCATACACTGCAGAAACAGGCTAACTGTCATTTAACACGGACGATGCCCATAAGCAGAAGTTTAACGGGTGCTGTGGGTGCAACTGAGCTCTGCTACACTATAGTCACATAGCCAAAGCAGTTGCGTATGTGTTGTGTTAATATAATATAAGACTGTTAGCATAATGAAACTTCTGGCTCGACATTGACCTGGGTCTTTGGCCCGAATCTGGCCCGTGTACTTCCACATCTGGGCAGATTCCAGTTGTTATCCTCCGGTATTGGCTGACAGCCGCACCAGAACAGGTCAAAATATAAGAGGTCGCAACCTGCAATCATGCTGTATATGGGCCAGATGAAACTATGGAAACTACTGGGTCCTTGGCCCGGGTCTGGCCCATATACTTCCACATCTGGGCAGATTCCAGCTGCAAGAATAGGTCCAGAATAAGTCCAGATGTGGGCCGTGGAATCTGGGATTTACTGGGCCAGAATAAAACAATCATGTTTGTCACAAAAATGCAATAAATGCTACATTTACAAAACATATTCAAGTGACTCAACTCAAGAGTTGAGTCACTTCTATTGAATTCATTGTTGAGTTTTTATAAACCTGCCGACCAACTGGGCCGTTTCCCCAAAGCATTTTCTTCCTTTAAAGTCCGAGCCTTTTGTTTGTGAGCCAACGGGTCTCCGGACCAGTCAAGATGAAGCGTTTTCCTCTTTCATCTTTAATTTGTCGTCAGGATGAAGATGAAGAGCACTTCAACAAGCCCGTCGCAGCGACTGTAAGACCTACAGCTCACACACCTGAACAGAGAACATGTAGTTATTGTATCCAACTGTTGCCCGATGTTGGGAAAACCAATCTGCATGTCGATCTCTCAGCCGGCTTCAGACCAGCCGTGAGCTGTTGACACAGTGTTGTCTCAGCTTCTGAAAGACCCTTTAGTGTCTGCTGAGAGCAAGATGAGAGGGGTAAGTGAGGTGTGTGTGTTTGGGGGGGTGCAGGGGAGCGCACAAGAATGGGGTGATACTCGGGGTGTGTTTGTGAAGAGATGAAAGGTATTGGAGACCGTTGGGATCACATGTCTGGATGCGTGGCCAAGGGATGGGAAGTGTTACCATCCTAAGTTTGGAGGGGTGGAGGAAGAGGAGGAGGAAGGTGGGTTACGTGTCGGAGAGACTCTTTTTGGTGGGTGAGTAGGTGGGAGGTGGAGGGGTGTTCTTGTCCCTGACCCATGTCTAAGTGGCGCTGCAATGTTTACTGTGAGGAAGGAAGCTGTCAACTGTGTTTGCTCCCATCTCAGCAAGACGGAGCAACTCCTCACCCACGTACCACCCCCACCTCCTTTTACATAGAGACCGGGAGAGAGAGAGAGGGCGAGAGAGACAGAGAGAGACAGAGAGAGAGAGAGAGAGAGAGAGAGAGAGCATTACATTTCTGGAGACAGAAAATCAAGAGCAAGAGAAGGAGTATGTCTTTGACAGACTCCATTTGGTCTGCATTGGTGCGTCTGTAGGAGTGCATGTTGGGGCCGGAGCGATGCCCCCCCCCC
>NW_019525512.1:697845-698013 GCF_002814215.2 Seriola lalandi dorsalis
CCCCCCCCCCCCCCCCCCCCCCGCAAGGGCCTGGAGGTGATTGACAGGGCTTTCTACTTGAGCTATAAGGTTTCCCCCTGGTGTAAAGTCCCTGTGGCTCCCTTCCAAAGGGTGACTGCATTCCTGACCAGGTCATGAACTGACCACCTTTACCATCGCCCCCCCCCC
>NW_019525512.1:698044-703176 GCF_002814215.2 Seriola lalandi dorsalis
GGCAGACCTCCACTCTGGCTTTTCTCTGAGGCTGAGAAAGCTTTATATGACTGGGGTCAATAAGCCGTGATTTGGTTATCATGACTCAGCTTCAGGATCGGAGCGAGTCTGTGCTCGTTGAGGCTCGAGGCTTTCTGTGTGTTCCTACTGAAAAAGTGTTGTGAAGCCTTGTCCTAAAACAGACTGATTATTGAGTTTGGTAATTGAATTTTATGTCCCACAAGTCATCGGACAAAGCAAATGGAGAAAAACATTTAGCTTTCTCTCGTCCAGTGTCGCATTTTGACCGATGTCCATTCGCGAATGTCTCTCATCATTTCCTTGTTCTTTCAACGTTTAACAAAAATGAAGGTGATTCTTTTTTTTTTTTTTTGCTTCACACTGATGTTTGTAGCATCTATTGTCTTATGTGAACAGGTTAACCAATCAAATTATAGCGTAGCATGGCCACAGCCAATGAGAGCTGAGTGCAGGAGAGAAGAGGAATAAAAAAAAAATAAAAATACAGGAAATGAGAAAAGAGAAATGAAACACCAGTACGTTTGTTTTCGTTTAGTCTGAGAATGTGATTTTGGTCACCATGTGTGATGCCAGAAACTTTGTTAGTGTGTGTTCACTAAAATAACCGGTCATTAAACGCCTATCAGTCATGTTTTTAATATAAATTACAGCTGGATGGTTGTAGATGTGTTTTTCACTCTTAAATAACTGGTTTAATCATTTTAACCCCCTAGATTTCCAATCATCAGTGGCGTTAACAAACCTTTTAACGGCCCCACAGATCTTTAAACGTGCACTCCAACAATTCAGCAATGCACATAAATAAAGTTTGTTGATTCACGGATAAAAACAAACAAACAAAAAAAAGTCAAAATAGTTTCCTAAAAGATACTCTAACGTTTCATCCTTAGTATGGGTGAAGCTCCAGAAACCCTGGATTCTACATTTCCCATAATGCAACACACTCTCCATATCTTTAAAACACCACCAGTTTGTCATGCAGCCTTTCTTTTATACATTTTCTTTTTTCTCTTCTTTCTCTTTTGTATATCTTCAAATGAGATGATGACATCACCATGACATCATCAGTGTTTTATAATGTAGGTTAAGTTGTGCTCTGATGTTGATCAGTGTATTAAAGGACCAGTCAAGCAGTTTTTTTTATGTATTTTGATTCTTCAGTTTTTTATTTAAATCACGTACTGTAGCTTTAAATGTGAGTCTCCAGCCTTTATATGGTCCGTTTAGAAGCAGCACACTCACACATTCACATGTATATCAGCCCCCCTATATTACTGCCACTTACAACTACAACATGGTACGGTCCCTATAGAGTTATTGTCTCTGTTTGTGTTGTTGTTGTTGTTGTTGTGCCTGTGGGTGGGTTGGTGGAGATGGATTAATGCTTCCTTGTTGTGTATTCAGCCCTTTTTTTTTTTTTTTATCCTGGCAATGTTTCTGAGCCTATAACCGCTTCATTTCCTCCCATACCCTCCCATTCTGACACACACACACACACACACACACACACACACACTCACGTAGATACACCCCAGCCCAACCCCAGCACCCTTCAGGCCTACCTCTGGGGCCCGGAGTGTGATGAGCTGCGCCCGTCCCTGCTGCCTGTACTCTCAATCTCTATCTCGACCCCAGCAGAAAGCCAGGGAAATTACGTGCCTTTTCCTGGAATGTGATTAGATTCCTGATGTTGGCAGCCACACATCTCTGTTTTTTAATTGGGTTCCGAGGCGCGACGAGATTAGCCTCGTGACATCATTGATGGTCTGTTTGTGTGTGTGTGTGGGGAGGTTGGTGGTGTCTGCTGATAAGAGATGGTAAGGGGGTGTCAGGGATTTTTTTTTGTGGGTGAATCCCCCACTCCCCAATGGATGATGCTTACTAATAGGGTCCATGAGTGTTTTTCTTTCTTTTTTTTTTGTATTTGTATGTGAGTGTGTGTGTGTGTGTGAGCTCACATGTATGCACTGAGAGGCGTTTATATGCTTTTGTCTGCATGATTCACACATTATACTTTATTTGATGCAACACATTCATGCATCTCTTCACTGAGAGTGTGGTTCCTTCCATACAAACAAACAAACATAAATCATGTTCCTACAACACTCATTAAAATCAGGACTTCACACATACAATCTCTAGCTGAATACGATTGTTATATTATGAACAAAAATCTGAGTCTCGCCTCATAAAACTATCATCTTGTCCCTCACTGGAATCACAGCATCTTCTGGACAAGCGACAAATAGAACGTCTGAGCCAATCAGAAGCCGGTAAAACGCCTGGGAATAGTTACCTGACAGGTCTGAATCCTGTATATATATATATACCTGTGTATATCTTCATTATTGCTAATCGGTGCAAGATGGTTTGTACAGAACACAGGACGATAATGGCAACGATGAAATATACGTTTACGCCGACCGCTGAAACTTTTTAAACACAAATATTGGAGTCTGTTATTCTGTAATGAATATGCAGAGGAGTGAAGAACACTCAGGTACTTGTTGGTTAATTTAGTGGTTCAAGCTAGAATGACCTCTATATATAAACTAATGCTTTGAGAAAGTGGATTAATTACCCAGTTACTTCTGGAAAATGTCTTTCAATTAAGCTGACTTCAAAGAAAAATTCTGGTTTAACACATGAATAATAATAATAACAATAATAATAACTTTTATTTCTGTGGCACTTTTCTTAACAAAGTTACAAAGATAAAAGAAGAGAGAACCTGAGCGTAGTAAAAGAGCAGAATATCATCATCATATATCAACATGATGCAAAGGGTGTGACAGTAAGTGAAGAGAGGGAATCAAATATATAAAAACAATAATTAGGGATAAAACGATATCAATAAACAATATCAACCAGGGATGTAGGCTCATGGGGAAACACCTCCAGCAGTTGTATAAAGATCAAATATATCAATATAGATAATCCGTCTTGATTTGAACCCGTGCGATCGATCATGTGACGGCTCATTCTTCGCTGTGTGGATGTGGAAGCAGCTCCGTTCTCATTTTCAATTATAGGAATAAAAATAGATGTAGGTGTGAAAGGAAGACTGGAGCTCCCGGTGCCACTGTTCAGGCCAGTGACATCACTTCCTGGGGTCTCCATGACAACGTTTGTGTTCAGATTTTAGACTTATTACTAGTGTGTGTGTGTGTGTGTGTGTGTGTGTGTGTGTGTGAGAGAGAGAAACAGGTGCCGTGACCCCCTGATCATCACATGACCCCTCAGTGAGTCTCTAAGGTCATGGGCACTATGAAATGGTGGGCGGGCGGGTGGGAGTGGGGAGGAGGGGTTCGTGGGTGTAAAGGTCTCCCACTCCTCGCCTCCTTCCTTGTCTCCTCACCCCCCCCCCATTAACTTACATCCCCTCCTCTTTGGGCCAGAGAACAATCAGCCTGGCGTCTGATACTTCCTGCCCGGCAATAATTACCCCACCTAATTAAAACTTAATTGCTGGCCTCTCCGACCGCCATCTTAAATGAGCAATGGGAGCCGGGGCGGGGGCGTAAGCCTGCTGGGATGTTTGTGTGGACGGCAAATTGGTTTATCCCTATCAGATTCCTCAGTCCCTGGCCCCGCGCACGCTACTGCACCGCTCTACTGCCCAGAAACAGAAAGAAAGGGAGAAGGCTTAATGTGATGGAGGCCAGACAAGGCCTAATGAGATATACTTTTTTTTTTTTTTTTTTTTTCTCTTTGCTTCTTTATAGCAACACTTTCATTCACAGTTTCGATTAGTTGGCTTAAAGCGGTGAGCTCAGGCCTGTCTGGACAGGTTGATTTGGAAAAGAGTGATGGAAAGTTTGCTTTATGGAAAGAGAAAGGAAAGATCTGGATTGGAGGGGAGGGGAGGGGGAGGGCAGAAAGAGAGAGAGAGAGAGGGAGAAAGATACAGAGATAAGGAAGTTAGGATTCATGGCCCCACTGCAAAATCATCAGGGGTAAATGAAAGAGGAAATGCTGCGTTAATCGCTATGGATTCTCATAATTGTTACGATTAAATTTCATAATTGACTAATGGCCAGCTGCGGCTTGCATTACACGCAGGATAAATACATCACATTAAACATGCAAGCTGAGAGGAGATGAGTAGAGATGGATGGACAGATAGGACAGGATGGATGGATGGATGGATGGACGGATAGGTGGACGTACACACGAGGCTTTATGGGCCTGTGAGCGGCGAGCGGATGAAAAGCTGGAGGGAGCTGGCGGGACATGAGTGAGATCAACAAAGGTAAAAAGACATGAGAGTGATGGAGAGAAGAAGGGGAGGAAAAAAAATAAATTTGGTGTGGAGATGGAGGAAGCGATGAAAAGGTAGAGAGGTGGAGAGAAAAAGATGGAGATGTGGAAGGAAGAGGGGATGCTAGCTTCATGGCCTCCGGGTGGTATTAGGCCGGGTGCCAGGGTGTGTGTTTTTACGTGTGTGTGTGTGTGTGTGTGTGTGTGTGTGTGTGTGTGTCTCTTCCTCCCTATGAACTCACGATTTCCCTAAACCCCATCTCCCGCTCTCGCCATCCTTCACTCTTGAACTCTCTCTCCCTCTCTCTCTCTCTCTCTCTCTCTCTCTCTCTCTCTCTGCTTTTACCTCCCTTTCTTCATCTCCATCCCAGGGAAACAAGCGAGAGGCAGTTGTGATGAGCAGATAGCGAGGGGCTCCGGTGGAAGGAGCGGGAGAGAAAGGGGGTGGTGGCGGTGGCGGGAGGAGGAGGTATGGAGGGGGAGAGAAAGTTGGAGGGTGATTAGAGAGAGATGACAGGTGACATCCATAAAGGGATTACGGAGCGGGCCTCAAAGACAGGGTCCTAATCCTGGCTTTGTACAGGCACAGATAAACAGCTCCACTGATGGCTTGCTCTCTTAAAAAGTGAACATGAGCTACACAAATAACTTCCTAATTCCCCCTTTGTAAAAGTGAGTGCACGCTACAACACAAATAAGTTCCCTAATTCTTCCTTTGTACAAGTGAGCCTTGAGAAGCACAAAATAACTTGCTCTCGAGGTGTTTGTGAACAGGATGCTCTAAAAGAGGCAAAGAGTCACTGTGGGTGTTTGTGTGCTTGCACTGGGGGTGGCGTGGGGGTGGCGAGGGC
>NW_019525512.1:703196-709409 GCF_002814215.2 Seriola lalandi dorsalis
TGGGGGTGGGTTGGGGGGGGGCACAAAGTGTTGATATGTGTCTTAGAAAGGTGCAGTTGCTGCTTGGTAGCTTGTTGTTGTTTTTGTTGTTGTTGTGACTTTTGAGAGATTTACACTCTTGTATTGATGCTGAAACGCTCAGGACTGAGAATTAAAGTGGAAACGTGTGTGTGTGCTTTTTCCTTCTTTCATAGCACACACACACACACACACACACACACACACTCATGGAGGAACACACACAGTTGTGTCAGTTTGTGGTCTAATTAAGCGTTACCTTAAAGACAGTGAAGGAGTGAAACACACGCACACACACACACCACACACACCTGTGCTGCGCAGACAGGAAAGACCACCAACTGAAAGTCTGGTTTCCCATGTAGGAGTGTCTGCGTGTGTACATATATATATATTTATATATATATATATATATATATATATATTTGTGTGTGTGTGTGTGTGTGTGTGTGTCAGTATTTGTGCACGCACTTTATTTTACCCACAATCCCAAGAGGTGACACAGTTAAAGTCTGCCACAGTACACATGACTAGTTCTTCTTATTCTGATAACTCACAGTTTTAAATAATTCGGTTTGTGTGTCGTCGTTTGTCAAATCAATGATCTCAGTTGATCACAAAGATACACAAAAGTGGAAGCTTCTGTTTCCCATCACTGCTGCTCGAATGTTTTGTGTTCCTCAAAATTAAGACCACATTTCCTGTAAAGCTTCCTGTCACAAACAGCACTGTTAGGTGAGAAGTTTTTACCCTCCCTGCCCTTCACTGCGCAGAATCCACTGAACACCTTTAAATTAGACACTTTAGCACCTCTTCGTGTTGTGAGGCACTGCTTCATGTTAAACCCTGGTTTTTCTGGACACCCCCCACCCCCCGACTTCCTGTTTCTACAAGCTGCAGAAATTCATTCGTAGTTATTAAAATTTCTCATTGTGGTTAAAATGAAGGGTTATGATTGTGCAATTGTTTGACATATTTCTCAACCTGAGATTTATTCAGAAACTGGTTTTTGAGGAGAGCTGCCGCGTTTCTCCAGTTTGAAAGTTGCCAGAAAGACGACAGTAGTGATGATGACTGGAGAACTATGAATCATCCTTCGTTAAATCACTGCGAAAACACACGTATATCATCATTATTTTGCATATTCTATCTCCTAATATTGTAATCTGTTCCTGGTTTGATTCCTGCTTTAATTGTTTGGTGGCAGTGATTTCAGCAGCGGTGAGAACAGTCTTGTCTTGGCCCTGTGGTGTGTAGCATTTTGAAATATGTGTCTAATTCCTTATGGGAGATAAAATTTGGTCTCAGATTTCAAATATAATATTTGTTGCTGCCAGTTTGTCTGAAGGTAAAACTGAATACATAATTTTTATTGGACAGTTTAACAGCGGCGCTGTCTCTGTGGACTTTGGCGTTCTCATACGAACAGAATCATCACGTTTCAATTAAAATAAATACACATAAATGAAAATGATGGAAGGCTGTGTGGTCCCTTCTGTTTACATTACAGATGGGATGACAGGTGTATCTGTTACTATACCCACTGTAATCTACTCAGAGAAGATCCAGTGTCCTGCAGCACGTCTGGTGTACTAATTCTTGTTGAATGTGTTTTCTCTCTTTATATGTGTTTTTTGTTTTGTGGCATTTTTGAATTATGAGCATGTTTCCCCTTATTGTTTTTTTGCTTTTGCCTCTTATATGTGCTTTGTCCTCAGGGGCCACCGTAACCTTTGGGTTCAAAGATCAAGCGTATGTTGTTGTTTTGGGTTTGAAGAATTCAGGTGTATTAAAGTAATACATGAAACATTTGGACTTGAAATGTTGTAGTTTTCTTAATGTAATTAAGATGAAATATTAATGGCAGGAGGCGACAGTGTTGTTCATCTCAAGTGAATCGGAGGTCAGATAAAGACTTGAATAATGATGCTCCATGACCCTGTAGCGTCTAAAATATATCCTTGTTAAAATGCAAACCGTAGCATCCTGGTAGCATGTTTGTATGCTAACATGCTAACTGTAGGCCTGTTAATGTTAGCATCTGTTAAGCTTCATCCTTGGTGCTAAAGATGTCCTAAACTGGCCACCGTACAGAAGATAAACCTGTGGATTAGGTGACACTGGTGTCAACCCTCAGGTCAAACTTTAATGCCCCGCAGCGGGTGGAGATTTTCATCCATCCAGTGACTCTGCTCTGTGGAATGCAGTGAGCGTTAGCCAGCTTTAGACATTTAGCAGCACAGTACAACCATAGTTTGTTATTTTTAGACACTGGCACAGTTGTCTCATTCACAGTCACAGGCCATGGTTGTTGTTGTGTGTGTGTGTGTGTGTGTGTGTGTGTGTGTGTGTGTGTGTGTGTTTGTTACTCATTCACAATCCCCACCCATGTATTTCCTGCCTGACGAGAGGGATTCTAACAGGCAACCTCACATGGGCCGGACTAATTTTAGCTAACAGATAGCATTTTGATGGCTCGGCCCACTCATCGGCCCGGCTGTGAAGCTGCTCGGCTCCCTCTGGCCTTCTCTTTCTTCCTTTTTTTTTTTTAAATATGCACGGTCAAAATTGCTATCTGCTATTTCACAATTTCCCTTTCATCATTCTCCATTACCTGGTAATGAATAGATCCTTGCTCTCTCTTCTTTCCCCCCCTCTCTGTTAACTTCATGCAAATTCGGCCGTAGTCTCTCCGCCAGCCGACGCAATCGGCGGTGACTTTGTGAGGTATAAAAGTAAAGGAGAGCAGCGGGGGGACGCCTGGCTTAATGACTTCATTTTCACTGTCATGGCGCTTTCAGAGCGTCGGCAGTGGGATTCCTCCCCTACAGCGCTGAGTTGGCGACACAGATACTATAATGTGGAATGTACAGGCTAAAAGAAGCATGACTAGATGTGTGGGATTGATGCAGAAACGGGTCAGACATTGATTGGACAGCTATTTTTAAGGATTTTATTTTATTTTTTTTAAATGCATTGATACTGAGAGAAGTTGAGTGTGGGTGTG
Source organism: Seriola lalandi dorsalis (assembly GCF_002814215.2). Lineage (NCBI taxonomy): Eukaryota > Metazoa > Chordata > Actinopteri > Carangiformes > Carangidae > Seriola > Seriola lalandi. The sequence goes on from NW_019525512.1 coordinate 706,222, forward strand.
ACCGGGGAATGGGAGGAAAAATAAGCAAACAGCGGCTACAAACACACACAAATACACACACACACACACACACACACACACACACACACACACACGCATCTCTTGTCACACTCTCGTGTTGCACACTTGTACACACACCTCAGCCCCCTCTAATAATCCGCTAATCCTGTTTATCATCAGCCAGCTCTTCTTAGTGCAAGCGATACATGAGAGAAATCACACTCACAAACACACTCCAATGTGCAGAGCTGAGATACAGTATAAATACACACATCTCTATTTCTTGATTTCTTCCTCAATCTTCACTTATTTATTTTTTATTTTTTTTTGCTATTTTTCCTCTACGCTGTGTTATGCATCTGTTATGCAGTTACACATCACAATCCCACATCAATGCCCAGCCTCTTGGAAATTATTGGAGCGTTTTCCTCTGTGTCTGAAGAGTTTCACTAAGCTGTGGAGAGCTCGCTCCTTCACTCTCCTCAGTGCTTTTTTAACTCCACACGCACATTAAAATGTAGATATTTCCTTACGGGACACTGCAAATAAATTTGGTCCTAAACTACAGCTCAACTTTTTTTCTTCCCTCCCCAAAAAGAAAAAAGGACATTTTGTAGAATATCCCAGTCTGAAAATAGAAATGTAAGGTATAAGCACAGATGATCCTGGCTTGGGTACCTAAGCAGGCAATAAATCTATATTTTTCATATTTCTCTTTTGGGATGCTGATTCTAGTGAGTGCTAAGTAAGTTGTAAATATAGCCATAATCGCCGTTTCTCATTTCATAAGGTAATCTTCGGCGCTTAAGGGGTCATTGGAGGAATTGCTATTTGGCTGTTGAGAAGCACAGAGCAGGTTTACTCAAGCCTAGTATTGTGTAACTCTGGCGTGGCATACATTTCTTTTTGAAGGGAGAGTGGGGAGGCGGGTGAGGAGGACAGAGGGATAGAGGAGGGGAGTGGCTGAACACGGGATGATTCTGTTATGTCTGCGAGTTTTAGCTTCATGAGAGATCTCGGTTTGACGACTGAAACAAAATACTGTGTCAAATATTTCTAGGGAAAGTGCTAAGCCCCTGGTTTTTGAAATGCACTGATGCGTGGCAAAGTGAGGAAAAGTTTCTCAGAGCTAATAACGGCCTCTTGCTCAGGTCTGGAAAGTTTATTAAAAGTATTGAGAATAAATTCAGATTTAATGAGTAAAAACTTTGTGCAATTACACAGCGGTGTAAATAGGAAATATTAACAATTTTTAAATGTCAATCAAAACACATTTCTGTGATTCAAATATTTAGATTTTGTCGTGAAGAATAAGCATCTACAGATTAATAAGACGTGAATCTGAAGTCATGCTAGCAGCTCTATGCAGTGCTTGGAATGCTAACGGCATTAGCAGTTAAAATGTTAGCATTCTGCGTGTTAACATTCTGACAAAGAAACTATTTACAAGTTTCACTATTGCTACATAGCTAATGGTAGCATTAACAGCCAGTTACTTACAGTTCAGCATCGAATTTCATTCCGTTACCCGCCAATAGCTGTTTCCAGCGGTGTAAAGCAACCCTCTTGTTCTGCTTCAATTTCCATCACTTCCTACCGAAGCTAGCATGCTAACCAGCTAGCAGCTGGCCCGGTCGGTCTGTCTTGTCACTTTCCGATACCGAGTCACTGTCCTGAAGAAGTAGCGTATTATAACCTTTCGTCTTGTGAACGCATTAAGCTCTTACCAAGACTGGTAAGTAAACAGCTGTTAATGCTAATAATAGCTAATTTAGCCCCTTTTAAATGCTTGCATAAATACTGAGTGATGTCGTAGCGAAGCTGTCTGTGAGCAATTTGGTTTGTTTACATGCTACTTACATGCTAATGTTGCTAACTTTGCGGTTGCTGTTGTTGCTGATCGTATCGTTATTAACTACATCATTGATTTTGCCTTTGTGTATGTGATATTATGTTTTTGTAGCCATGAATGTCTGTATTGAGCCATAAAGGGCGTTTATGTCGCTGATATTCTCTAAAGATGAAGGTCATCAATCAACAGCACATTTTTAACCTTCACTTTACCCTTCTTTCACTCTGCTCGTTTTCCCGCCACCAGTGTAATGCAGTGACGTAACCGTGACTTCCGAAGTCGGCGCAACCCTTGACAAATACAACTCTGGTCACTGAGCTGAAAACAGAAAAGTTTAACACTTCAAAACGGAAAGTGTGTGATTTTCAGCACCACCTTCGCACTTGCTCAGTCATCTACACAGAGTCCCTGTCAGATTTTCCGTGATTAAAACATCTGCACTCTGTTCCGCCTCTTTAATTAACGTGAGTGACGGCTTGGCAGCAGGTGAGGTGTTTAGTCAGTTATCTGTTGCCACCATCAAAATCTACTTCATGACAAATTACATCCACAACTTGACCAGGATAGATGGAGGTGAAGATAGAACTGCCTGCGGAGCATTTGGAGGATTTTGCAAAGAACATTTGACGGAGACGAACAGCATCGGTTTGAATCCAGCCTTTTTTCTTCTAATGTGTTTTCTCTTAACACTGTAACACTTTGATGTCGGACCAAGTGTGCCGAGAGGCCAAAGAGGCCTCGGGGAAGCAGAGAGGTCTGGTCACTCAGGGCTACCTTTAAACACCAGGGGGCCGTTCCATTTCCTGAGTCCAGGAAACCCACTTTTGAGGAAGCGCGGTGGGTTCGATTTCTCTCATTTCCTCCTCTGACACCGTCCCTGGTTGGAGTGCAGGAATGCGGCCTGGGGAAGCAACTCGGCGGCATCCTATGGACACTTCCTGACTCCACGAAATAACACATCAACACGCTGGAGAAGGATCGATTCGTTTATTGTGGCTGGAAGACCGAGGTGGGAGGCAAGGTGCTCCACAATCAGCATACGTGCTCAGTTGCAATTATGCTTCTGAGATACTTTCTAAACTTTAATAAGTGAAAAAGAGAAGGCAATACGGTGTTAAATACAGCACATAGACCACCTAAGCTGACATAACCCTATTATACACACATACACAAACTGTCACATACACATTCTTGGACACACACACATGCGCACACACACAGTAATTTCCTCAGATGGCCTGTAATCTTGCAGGCCTCCATCTCGGCGGCTTAGCCCAGTGGACTGGGGCAGCCGCTGCCAGCTTTCTACCCAGGGCAGGGGGCCCAGAGGGGAGGG
>NW_019525512.1:709429-710650 GCF_002814215.2 Seriola lalandi dorsalis
CATGGATTGTATTTGGGAGCCTGAGGCATGAAATGGAATAGGTTTAATCTGTTATCACCTGCAGGGGAGCGTCAGGGCCAGCCACTGACAGACATATAGCGGTTGAGATGGTGGTGGCGGCGGGGTTGGGGTGTGGGGGTTTGGCAAGGGGGGAGGGGGCGGGGTTGGTCAGAGCACCTCAGTCCCCGCTGGTAAATGAAATATCAGCCACTACAGACGGAGAGTGATATTAGTTTAATTTCTCTGAAGCTCACCTCCTCTGCCTCTCTCCCTCTCCATCTCTATCTCTCTCTCTCTCTCTCTCTCTCTCTCTCTCCTGCACATTCAAGACTCAACAGCCGACCTCTGAGATTCAGCTTCGCCACAGGAACCGTGTTAATGCAGGAAATGTGTCTTTCTGTCCTCGGCAGGACACGCGCCTCCACATGTAAACTTTACATTTTTAGGGGCATCCTTTCTTGATAACCACATTAATCCATCTGCTTTTTATTTTCTTCAGTTTGTGATTCACTCCCTTGAATTAACTGGATAGTTTAGCCTTTTCAGGATTATCAAAAAAAAAAAAATAATAATAATAATAGAAGCAGAATGATCTGATACACAAATACAACTATGGTCACAAGTAACTTTATCCTTATTTTAAGTGGTTAAAAGCCACTTAAATAAAGTTGGCTGAGCAGGTCGTGTTTTTGTTTTGAGCATCCTGCAGCAGCCCCTCTGAAGGAAGCGGGTCAAACCCTCTATAAAGCAGGTGTGATCCGAACAGTTGAATGAGCTTAAAGCCGTCACAGTGTGTGTGTGTGTGTGTGTGTGTTGTAGGTTTGTGACATTCAAAACTGTATGAACAGTTGAGCTATCGGCAGCAGCTGGGCCTTTTTCTCTTCATGAATCTCTCCCCTGCCTGAACTGATCCGCAGCTTCTAGAAAGAAAAAAAAAATACGATTAACTTGTAGTAGTTTGATGAAGCTGACATCTCCTCAACCACAACTTCCTGTGAAGGAATGAGAGAGAGAGAGAGAGAGAGAGAGAGAGAGAGAGAGAGAGAGAGGTCTTGTTTGACACTCAGGGGGCGTTGGAGAAGTTGAAGGGAGGCAGCGCTTTCACAGTCCTCCTTGAAGTGGCTCACCCTCTCTGCTACTGTACTGAGAAGAAGACTTGAAGGGGGAGGAGTGGGTGAAGGTTATGGGGTAGAAATCGTCAGCCTGGGGGGGGGGGGGGGG
>NW_019525512.1:710670-713733 GCF_002814215.2 Seriola lalandi dorsalis
GGGGGGGGGGGAATGTTGGGAAATTGTGGCATAATAAACACCTGTAAGAGAAGAAGCTTCACCTTCTGCCACTCTCGCCTCCGTGTGAGTCTCAACCTGCAGCTCCTCGCCACATGCCAAACTACCGGGGATGTTATTGCTGTTTTTCTCCATTAGACGATAAAAACCACATCCCCTTTAATAATGTATGCTTTCCTGTTTGGTACGTATAGTTGGGTCGTGTGTTTGTAATGGTAAAGCCGTGTACATCCTGGCAGGGAGTGGCGCCTTCGCTCCTTTTTTCTTTTTCTTTCTCTTTTTCTTTTACTTCTGTCATTTTTTTCGGTTTAAGCTGACATAGCTCTAAAAATAGGTGTGGTTGGGAGGTTGATATTCTCACCTCCGCATATTTACAAACTCCTACTACTTACACACGCACACACACACACACACACACACACACAAACACATATACAGTGTAGACACACCAACTGCTCCACTTTGCCGACAGCCCACGCTAACACACGAACAGATGTGCCGCACACAGACAAAGAAAATATTCCATTTCACACGTTGGATTTGAAAGAGTCATGTCACCCCCCCACCCCCCAACAGAGTCTGTTTCTCACTCCATTCAAAGTGAAAATACACTCAGCTCCAGAAAGTCGTACAAAACACACACACAAATCCACTCTGTATGTGCTGTCAGTAGCACAAGAGGAAGCAGTGGTCAACCAGTGCTTAGCAGGTGTGAGTAAACCCCCTCCACTTTTTACACACACACACAGAGATGCACCACTAACACTATCAAGTGCTTCTGTGATACATTTAACAATTTCCCACCGAGCTGCACGGAGCAGGCGCCCCCACCACGTCCGCCTACATCTCCTCATGGCAGGGAAGCAAAGCTAACAAGAGCGGCCTCCGCTTGCATCACCGCATTGCTATGCGGCGACAGCACAGCAGGTCCACTATTGTGATTGCAATCAAGCATCCCCAGACAACTATCACAACCGGCTAATTACAGGATTAGGCGATCAAACACTGCTCCTCCAGCGCCTGCGCCAACGACGCTGCGTATTTTGGCATGCATCGCCATGTACCTGTCAGTCCACCCCCACCCCCACCCCACCTCCCCTTCCCCACCAGAGCGGAGTGCAAACAGCTGCAGATTCTGGGACAAAAACATTTAAAAGATAATAATATAATCAAGTCTAATGTGAGTTTCTTCCTGTGCAACAACCTCCACAGAAACTCCCGGGAGTCTGGAGTTAGCCGTTTTGTTTTTGTTAGCACAGAAACAAGGCGGTGATGGCACAGCGCTTGACACGTCTTGCTCAACGGCTGTTCAATGCATTGCTAATGAACCGTGAGGACAGCAGTGAGGATGACAGGTAATGAGGACAGTGAGGGAGGGAGGGAGGGGGGGCGACAGGAGGAGCAGTATGGAGCCCCTACACTGTATGATACTGTAGCTGGGTAAATGGGCGACTAGTGTTACAGTAGCACGACGCCGTATCAGCTCTCGGCGCTATCTCCGTGCAGATCGTATGAGGAAACCCCGAGCAAGAACAACGAGATTAGTCAGTAATCAGATGTGATGCGATACTCGGTTCAGTCCGCTGAGAAGCCAGAATGCAGACAGGTTGTTTGAGCGGAGGCAGGAATGTAGCAGCAGGTATCAGCCGCCGTGCTGACAGATATTCATGAGTTTGGGTAAAATCGAAAGTTTTATTATTTTTTTTTTTGGTGTGTGTGTTTGAACTGTTAGTGCAATCATAAAAAAAATATATTGTGATTAATTGCTGTCTGAACGCAGTATTGTGACATCGGGTCTGTTAAAGTGCACTGCAATGCAACGGTTTATTCGGCCTGGGGAGGAGGAGAATTTCTCAACACAAAGGAACAAAATTAAATAATCAAATTTGAAAAACACGGTTGTAGTGTTAATTTTACAAACTATACCTAAACGTTTATCCAACTTAAACCACATTTGAAGCTTTGTTTTTGTTTAAAAAAAAAATAATTTTAAACTTATTTTCTCTTGGATTTCACCTCCCATCACATCAGAAAGTCATTTGTGGTTAGAGTAAACAAACTCCACCTCTGATGAAAAGCCAGATAAAGAAATTGAAGACGAAAATAGAACCCGATTTCCTTTAAATGAGTTTTTTTAATAATCACAGATATTTTTTACTAATTAAAACGCATGTATTTCTGCCTTTTTAAAGGAACACTTAAAGGTCAATTTTAAAGTGACTATTATGGCGTGTTGTGTTTATACCTCTAGTATCGCCTCTAGAAGTGTTGAGCATATGTGTACAAATACTAAAATAATTGTTCTAAAAATGAGTGTGTGAACCAACTCATCGACTTGCCAGGTGGAGGCCCCCAACTAAAAATACGCACAGGGACCCCCCCTCCCCTCCCGTCTGTAAACACATCTTCCTCATCTCGATGTTTCTGGTGTGTTAGATCCTGCAGTTAGTTCTTCATTCTTTTAAAAGCAAAAACACAATTTAGCCACTTCCTCGATGTTGTGACAGGGACGGACGCAGCGTGATGAATGCCCCCCATACCCAACGCCATGATGTCATGACGGCAGCACAGACTGCAGACCCGTGTGTGACATGCGACATGCAACGCAGCAATGTCCTGAACGCACCGTTGCAGACGTGGACAGGCGCACCACATATATATATATATATATATATATATATATATACATGACGCGTTCACACATCTTTTTGTCCTGAACTTCGGGAAGTTGAAGATGGAAAAACATGCTAGTTTGTGTGTCTGTGTGTGCGTGTGTGTGCGTCCATGTATGTGTGTGTGTGTGTGACAGCTTGGCGATGAGGGCAGGCTGCTGATGAGAGCCTTTCTCAGCAGCTCTTGCCCGGCTCTGTTTGGAGTGTAAACATGTCAGAAAGTGTGAGAAAGCCTGTGTGTGTGCGACGGCGACGGCCTCCTTTTGTTTTGATTCTCAGGATAAGAATAGCTGATGATGAGCCAAGTTAACTTGAGCTGGTTTTTGCGGCCATGCAGGTGGTTAGAAGAGGGGGGCGGGGTGGGGCGGCAGGG
>NW_019525512.1:713753-733348 GCF_002814215.2 Seriola lalandi dorsalis
GGGGAGTTCGCACGACGGTGAGAAAACGATGAAACCTGTGTGCCCTCTGCGAAAAGTCAAGAGACACCCAGAGGTGCTTTTTCAAAGTAAAACGATGCTGACAGCCACTTCTGAGAAAAGAACAAAGGTAAAAAAAAAAAAAATGCACTTGATTTTCCGTCAGCATCTATCAAAATAAATTCAACATTTTCCATCATCAAGCTTTGGCGGTGGCGAAATGAGAGAAAGCTGATGCGCTTCAACGCCTGAAATGTTATAGTTGCATTCGAGGAAAATTGGAAGAAGTAAACACACAAAGAACTCCCTGAAAGCAATACCCAACTGATAAGGCCTCACTCTGCTGCCCCACTCCACATCAAGCCCATCAAACCTCTATAAGGTTCACGCTATATAATTATAGGATGACATAATCTCGTTATGTCATGGTACATTACTAAACCTTGTTAGCCCATTAGCTCCTTGCGGCCGGAGTGATTAGTCATGGAAGGCCCCGCCCTTTCCTGTACTCCCACTCACTCGGAGAGGAAGCAGGAAGCTGCTAGCATGTCAGTCATCCCCAGACAGGAAGTGCCTGGGAGATGGCTACCCTTTAATGCTGCAATTATTGTAACTATTGTTTGGATTGATAATCACGCTCATTACAGAGAGATGGGGAGGAAAAGGAAGGAAGTTGAAAGCTCTTAGGCTACTAGTTTGAGGCCACGTTTTTTTTTTTTTTTGTTCCGCGGAGGGTCTGACGGACGGGGGTTAAAAAGGGAGGGAACGCGGAGCTCCCCGGAGGGATGTGTGTTGCCGCTCGGGTGCATGGGAAAGCTTGTTTGTTTCGAAAGGGTTTGCATTTGATCTGGGTTTCTCAGAGTAATTATCTGGGCTGGTGCTTCCAGGGAGAGGAGCGATTAACACGAGCCAGGGGTCAGGATAGGACGGCACTCAGGACGAACCGGAGAGAAACTCAACGTTCTCCCGAAGAAGGCAGAGGAGAAAATACTGTGTTTCTACTCCACTACATGTATGTGAGAGCTGTACGTAACATCAAAACATGTCTCAAGCGTTTCAGGATCAGCTTGATAACACGATCACCCTTTGACCTTTCTAAACCGCGTTTTTCTCCTCGACCTTGTTTCCTTTTTCCTTCCCTCTTTCTTTCTTAGTTTCTTTCCTTTTTTGACTTCTTTTTCTTCCATTCGTTCATCTGTCCCTCCGTCTTTCCTTCTTCAACTCATTTAAAAACGTTTGAGCCTCCAAAATTGATGATAGAGAGATTTCAGCAGTGAAAATAAACTCTGCTCTCTCTGGAGTACGTTCAGTTTCCACTTTTTAAAATGTCGAAACTAAAAAGAGACTGCAGGATCTTTTTTTATCTACTTACACCACTGGTTGCAAGTCATTGGAAAAGTTTTTCTCATCTCTGTTTGTTAAATATAAAGCTACAGCCAGTTGCCCTTTAGCTTAGCTTAGCTTAGCTTTGGGTAAAGACTGGAAACAGCTAGCCCGGTAACTAAACCAGCACCTCTGAAGTTCACAAATTAACACCTAATATGTTTTTCTAATTAAAAAAACAAAGTATAAAAACAACAAGTTGTGGTTTGACTGTGACTTGGCTAAGCTAAACTAAGCTAACTGATGTGAGAGTGCTATCAAAGGGGGACAAAGTCTTATCCAATGGGGGGCCATGGTGTAATTTTTTGTTTAGGGGTCCTTGATGTGAAAAAGAGAACCACTTCTTTAGACTATTGAATTCCATTTGTATTTGTATAAATCATAACAAACATCATCTCAAGCATTTTATAAAGTAAAGTCAACACCTTACAATATAGACCTGAGGCCTGTTGGTTGCCAATGGGGGGGTCGGGACCCTGCAAAGGTCCTATGAAAGATTTGAAAGGTTTGTTTTCTTTATGACTTTTATTTTAAAGTGTTTTATTGTGAAATGCAGGATTTAAAACTTTCTCACAGCAGTTGGTCTTTAAAAAAAAGAAAAAGGAATAAGATGAAGCTCAAAGCTCAAAGAAAACAAACCAACAAGGAATAAGTTAAAATGTAAATGGGACCATTGAGGGAAAAATAAAAGCATGGAGCTCACAAAATAAAACTGGAATTTCTACTTGCTGTGCCAACTTTGCCTGTGCATCTGAGAAAACAGCCAGTGTGTGCAAGGTGTGGTGGTGGTGGGGGGGGGCAGGCACCACCACATATATCACACCTGCCTATCAATTACATGCTGGTAATTTCTGCATGTAAGCAGCTCTTTAAAACGATGGTGGAGAGTAGCTGCTCGTTTTCTTCTGAGACGAGAGAAATTTGCTCCGGGATAATAAAAAAAAAAAAAAAAAAAAAAAAAGACAAAAAATAAATAAATAAAATAAACACACAGAGCCGACTATTAAAAGCAGCCAGGCAACGTTAAGCGTCACAACATGCAGGACTCAGAAAAACCTGTAATTAGAGAAGCTGTCAGCCGGTAAATATGGTTTACTTGAGGCACACTGCTGTGGCGTAGATTGGGGAAGCTTGCCAAGCACATTTAGAGGAGTGTCACTGATTACCTCCTCTTCTTCTTCTTCTTCTTCTTCTTCTTCTTCTTCTGCTTCTTCTTCTGCTTCTTCTTCTTCTTCTTCTTCTTCTTTTTAACATAGAAATGCTGCTTGTAACTGAACCTCCTTGTGTGTTTGTGGCCATTACAACACTGTTAGATACAGAGCCAATTAAGAGCTTAACAGTTGTGTTGGTTAAAGATAAATCAAAAGTTAAGAGGAAAAATAGACCAAACAGAGAGAGACTGAAATAATGAGCAGACAACATTTAAAAAATTTTTTTTTTTTTAAATTTTTTAAAATTAAAACTCACATTTGTTTTTACTTTTTATTTCCTTAAATTTTCAGATTTAATTTCTCACATTTAGTTTAGCTTTGAAAAATATTTATAGCTACCTGTTAAGACTTTTGTAAGATTTTAGTTTCAATATGTTTTACAGTGCAAAGACATTTTTTCTTTCTGTCCTCAACCAAAGCACGGGCATAGTTCACATTCCTCTGTGTTTTTAAGGTGGAATATTTAAGGTACTTTCCCTGCTTGCAGAGAAACAAGCCTGTCCAGTTATGAACACACACACACACACACACACACACACACACACACACACACACACACACACTCTCACCTCCATGTGTTCAGCCTTAAAACAACAAAGAGGAGACATTAACATTTGACCTCTTTGTCTAATCCCGGGACCTGCTACTGTTCCTCACATTGTTTCCTAATCGTGTCGCTTCTTAATGGCTCCTGCTGCGTCCAGAGTGACTTAAATCTCCCACACATGAAAGTGCAGCCCGATGGTTCCCGGGCCGTCAGCAGAACAAGAGAGTCCCGCCTCAGCAGCAGGGAGTTCTGGGGGAAACTCGGCTATGATCCACGATGCAGGTTAAGAACCAGAGAGCCTACAAACGTCTCCTCGGTTCCTGTAAGAGTTCCTGTGCTCTTATTGATGGACAGATATATATAGATAGATAGATAGATAGATAGATTCTATATATAGATTCTTCTTAACCCCCACAGTGAGTGTAGTGAGTCTGCATTTTTCTTTATATGTGTTAGCTATTTGCAATTTCACTCAAAGACTCAAAGAGTTTAGAGATGGATGGATGAATGAGTCAGAAGAATGTCTTTGATAAACACACTCACGGCCCTTGGGGGTAAATGAGCTTATTAGGCAAGCAGGAACACACACACACACACACACACAGGCGCACACACACGCACAGACACACACACATTACTCTGGGGTCGGCTGATTACAGGGGTACGTCAGCCCCCTGGGGCCAGTCCATTCAGTGTGGGGCTAGCACACACACACACACACACACTCACACACACACACACACACTCACACACACGTTTATGGTATTTACATCCATTTGCATTGCTAAGGCTCTGACTGAGGAGTTTGTTTAGTCCTGCTGGGGGCCACCAGTTCTTACAACCGCCCCCTCCCCCCCCCCATTAGAGCTGACTGGCCCGACCGGCTCGGCCCGGGGTGTGGCTGCGTTTGTGGACGTTACAGGTCGGTCTACCTGGGCCTCATTGACATCTAAAAGGGCTGCAGCCTTTCTACCGGTCACACCTGGTCATCATCACTGTCCCACCTTTTATTGATCCAACTCTTTCTTTCTTTCTTTCTTTCTTTCCTCTTTTAAATATTGATTATTAAAGAAGGCCTTTCAGGTTTTTCAGCTAAATAAAAATTACATTATCTGCCGGGGGAAAAAACTTAGCAGATAAATAACACGCAGCTAAAAAAAAATAACACAGGAGAGAAATGAATGAATCTTTTGGATGAATAAAAACAGAATTATTTTTGAAATTCAAATCAAACGGTCAAACATATTTTTAACAAAATAAAATGATTTTTGAATCAAAGATGCAATCATGCAAAATAAAAAGAAGCTAAAAACTATTCACTCCTTCAGAAAGTTAATTACAGCTTCTAACTGTGGACCATTTGAATCACATTTCAGTCCCTGGATGTGATTCAATTTACTTCATTTTTTTTAATACATTTATGTTTATATCTTCTTTGAAATTAGGTTGACGTGAATTGAACTTTTTTATTTATTTATTTATTTAAATATTTGATTATAACAAATTTCTCATAATATGAAATAAATCCTTGTTCATTCCTTCCAGTTTTTAAAAAAATGACCCAGATTCTCTTTTCCCACCAAAATCCCTGAAATCACCGATAAAGATCTGTTTGTCTCTCAGTACACAAGCCTGATGCAACAGGTCAACAAGTCAATCTGCCAAACAATAGAGCTGGAATCAAACTACAGGGGCTAAATTAACATTATGACTGTGTGTGTGTGTGTGTGTGTTAGCCTCCCTCTGACTGCATTGATGGCTCTGTATGGGCTGATAGTTGGCGTCAGGGCCCCCTGCTCAGCCAGAGCCACAGAAAACAAATAGCCAATTTGGTTTTTATTGTGCTTCTGGAGGTCCACTCGACCCCAGAGACAGATGACAGAGCAGCGCAATGGAGACACACAGGAGGAGGTAAATGAGACTGAATACAGTCGAGGCACACACTGCCAAAAAACCTGCTGACACTCCTACTCATGGTAGGCATCAGTGGTACAGACCGGCCCTTTCAAACACTACAGGAGGGGATTTAAACAAGCTGATACCTGATGAAAACTGGATGAAACTCGTGTTTGTCACAGTGTCTGAAGAAACCCAGAACAAACTTAATCGTATCTATCATTTCAATATGATATAGAGATTATATTGTGTGTGTATGTATATATATATATATATATATATTTATATCAGAAAAATATTTAATTCCAAGTATAATTCATGCAAAGCAACAAATAAAACATGATGCATTTATATTGATTAAACTTTCCAGTAAGTAAAATACTCGTATTTAGCTCCACCTTGACCTGCTACAGGATTAAAATGCTGCTCACATGTCGAAGCATCTGTAATGATGATTTGATGTTATAATGTTTATGACAGGAAACCTCCAGCAAACACTCGGCGCAGCACGTGTACATTTATTTAAGTCATTTAAGAGACATCGGGCTATTGTAAGTTTCACGTAAGTAAATGATCAGAACACTTCTTCCACCTCTTCAGTCCTCATTATCTTGTCTGTATATTTAATTTTTGGTCATTTTAATGCGTTCAAATAAGTTGAATTTCCCTCTTGGATCGTGACGTCAAAGACAGAATTAGTGCACAATGTCAGTACAGAGTTTATCAGAAGTTTAACTCCCAAACATAACTCCAAAAATACAGTTTTTCTCGAGGTTTTCACCTGACAACAGCAATACGTTTTACATGGATCAGCCAATCAGATAATGGAGTGGAGAAAAAGTTAGTTTCCCTGATATGTTGCATAAAAAGTTGAGTGACTGCACCTCAAGTCCCATCGCTGAACCTCCACATATCAAGACACAATATATCGGTCTAATCCTGTTAAACACACTCTCTTACGAGGCAATAAACGCCTCGACGGGCGAACCCCCGAACACACACACACTTAAACACAAACACACACTTAAGGCCATAAACGGCAGTCGGCAGGCCTGCTGTGCTGTCTGCCGTGACGGCCGTTAGCGTTAGACATAAAGGTTGCAATCAGAGTGACCTCTACAGTAGAGAATCAAGCTGAATGAAGGGGCTGTAAACTCGCCTCCTCGCCACTGTACTCGCCTCTAAAGAGCCGCCCGGATTGGCCCCATAAACAACATGAGGGGTCCCTATCAGACACATTTGGAGTTGGGTGGGACAGATGGAGCGCAGAGATGGGATAGGTAGGGACGGGTGTTTGTAATTAAAACAAGAGTCAGAGACCAACAGATGGACCAACCCCCTCCTCCTCACCCCCTTCCCACAATTCCACAGAGGGCTGACGCTGGCAAGCACAGGAACGCTAAGAGCAGAGAGGGTGTGTGTGTGTGTGTGTGTTTATGTGTGTGTGTGTGTGTGTGCGGTCCTGGGTGTGTGATAAGCACATGCTCCCCCGGGTGAGTGCTTGAGTGATCTAACAGGGGCAATTAATTTGTTTTATATACGATTTAACTCCTCCGAGCTCTGACAAAGGAGGCAGTCCTCTGGGAGCTCTGAATACTCTCTGATACAAACCAGGACCACAGGGGAGATGCACAATCAGCCCGCGACGAGAATGCCCGTTTATGCCCGAGCTTTCATGTGTACTGAGGAGGGGTGAAGAGGGGGGCGATCCACATGTAAACTCATTTCCCTCCATGAATATGTAATGGAAACTGATGAGGCTAATGACTCGTAGAGGTGACCTACTTATTTAAGCGGAGGAAATGAGGATCTGAGGCTTTCATCTGCCACACAGAAGAAGGAATCTCAGATTATTTATGTACAAGCGATGCTTGTGATATCCCAAGAGAGGCTGCCTCTGTCTCTGTGACAGCGTCCTTTCGATCTAATTTATACCTTGCTATCTCTCTGAGTCGTTGCTTTTGCCCCGCCGAGGACGTGGCAATGTGACCTTCCCCTCCCGTCGCTCTCTCAAGACTTAGGGCGCGCACACATCAGGAAATCTGCAAGTGCTCGGAAAGTCTGACGAAGTCTAAAATAATCACCCGAGTCTGTAGGGGCGTTGACAAACTCTTTAACATTTGGTGATAAATGATTCAGGGAGGCGAGGTGCGGTTTTGTCGTCCAGTGTAAATGTTCTTTTCTGGCACTTGCACGCTGCGGTGAGGAGCTGCTCAGACTAAATTAAATCAAGTTAAATAAAATCAAACCTGTCTTGTTTTAGTCGCTTTTGCTTTGATATAGAGTCCAAACACTATTTATTCCCAAACAGGCTGAAGTTGTAGAAATAGTTCTTGAAATTAGAGCTACTTAAGGAAGGAATCGTGTCGGTGGTTCGGTAGAAACTCACTTGTTGGAGACAAAAAACTGCAGTTGACCCAACTAGGCCTTAAAGATGATGGGTGAACCAACTCAGCTGGATCTTGTCTGGAACCCAAACCACAAACACAGGTCCAGTACGCAGAACGATCCCTTGACGAAAACCAAGAGAACCCGCAAGTTCTTAAAGGTGATCACACCACCAACATGCAGTCATGCATCGCGCCCGGTACGCAGATGTACAAACACTCTTTTCACTTTGGCTTTTTGGTGCGACTGGAGGCTAAACTCGTCGGGGTCAGAATCTGAAGTGAAAATAAATAAAGAGGACAAAGGTTTGTGGCACCGTTCAGCCTTCTTGATCTCGGAAGAAACAAAGATTTTAATCTGGCATTTTCATTCGGTCAAATGATTTAAAGTTTTAATCCAGGCTGTAGTCAATAAGTTTTAAAACCTTAAATTTGTCTGTCGAAAACCTTCAGTTCCCCCGCGCGCACACACATGGAGCAGCTTATGCTCCCTGACCATTATGGCCTTATTGATGTTGATCCTGTGTCAAGGTTACTTATGAGAGGTCATAGTCCGAGCCCTCTGCAGCCTGTGTGGGTAAACACTAACTACTGCTCTGAGAGCTCAGCCGTCAGCCCCCTGCCAAAAACAAAACTGTTTACTATCCCACATCAAAACCCTTTTCACACCCCTTTCCCCTCCCTGTTCTGGCCCTGACTTGCTCTCATTAACTCACCAGTCCTCCCCTCCGACCCCTCGCCCTCCCTCTCCTCTGCAGCAGAGCAGTGACGCTATCTGCCCATCACTCCATATTGGTCTCCAGAGAGAGCCCGAAGCGGTGGGAACCAGGACCCCCGAACGGTTCTCTGGAGAAAGAGGAGAGAGCGGGTTGGGGGGGGGGGGACAGCAGGTTAGACGATGAGGAGAATGACCCTTTAAAAAAACAGCTGGATTGATGGAGGTGAGCGTCGCAGATAGCAACAGGCCCCATTGTGTCCCAGCCTCCCCTAATTAAAATAAAAAACAACCTGGCCTTGATGATAAGGACTGCATTAGTGTCATCAGTTGCAGATATGGAGAGGAGGAAAATGAGAGGGAACAAAAGGACAGAAGGGACGGACGGTGGGAATTATCTGACGAGCTGGAGTAAACGGGACAGTAGTTAAATCCTCTTCACGCTGCCGTCCCAGGACAGGCCTGTTGATTGATCAGCAGGAGGATATTAAAGACCGATAACATGTTTTTTTTGTTCCCTGGTGAAACCATTTCTTCTAATGTGTGAAACTGATCCAGGAACAAAAACCTCAAACCTTTAAAACACAAACAGAAATTCAGCTTTGTGGTTTTCTGCTCCTCTTCCTCTCAGAGTCATAACTCAGTCAAACATCGCGCTCCTGTTACAGTTGATTGTTTTCCCTGTATCCACGGTAACGGTGCAAACAGGAACTATTCTCAGGTAATGCAGCGTGACTGCAGCTTCATCAAAATATAAACAACTTCAGGCTGGAAAAAACAGAAAACAAGACTCCACAGCAACATTATACCCCCGGTTTGATAACCAAGCTTTGTCGGAGATCTAAAATCCAACTACAAGTTTCTGACGTGACAAACGGACGAGCCTTTCCGAACTTCACGTAACCAACGGCCGCTTCATACGGTGCAACCAGAAGCCCGATGTCAGCGGGTTTTATTGACCAGTGGAAAAGGGGCTTAAAACAGATAAAACGTATGAACTGATCGTTTGGTTCAAGAAACAGACCCCGGCCTTCTCAGGATGTCCAACCAGCCTGGAACAGTCAAACTGGCCTCCATCCATTCATATAAGAATATTTACTGTGTGTTTAAATCCTTGTTTTTCATTTTAAAAAAAGAAACAATCACATACTACACGGTGGTGTTTCTGAGTATCCGTACCTATCCCAAATATAACGATATATGGCTTACCTGGCTACGACATATAGTGACTATTAGATGTGAGTCAGTTTGAATCAACCTGAGATGAACAGTAGATATAAACACACAGAACTAAGGCCGGCGGCGGCGACAAGACATGGATATAATTTGAATCTGGTCTGACTCGGGTCAGGTCTCACTTACTGGGAAATTTGTGGACCCATTATGTGGCGACTATACCAAACATCTGCAAATAAAGGGAGTGAGAACCAAGCAAAAGTGGCTGAAGTTTCCAAGTTTTAAGGGAAACATGAAAGAAATTTAACAAAACAAACAAAGGAACTCACTAATAATTGTATAACTGACTCAATCAGGCCTCATATTTTATTAAAAGCCAACATCCTCTCTAAATATTAGTCTGACCCCTCTATCCAAACCCGGAAACTTTGACTGTGTAATGAATAGTCCTCCGACACAAAAGGTGACATTTAATCTCCACAAACACCCTCGCTCTTCAAATAAGTAGTAGTGCCCCGAACTACTGGAAAAGTAAAATATCTAAATGTTTTGAGAGAGAAAGTCACATAAGTGTTTCTCTCATTTGCAGCGTCAGGAGAGGAAAGTGTCGGCCCAGGAAAAACTGCAAGGTGCAGATACGGCTCTGAGGAAACACGGACTCTCCTCCCTGGAAACGTTCATCAGGCCTTAACCCATTTAGCCTGCGTGTTAATGAGGCAAGAAGCCTTTGCTGATTGGACCTCAGACACATGGGTAAATAACACCTCAGGGAATGCTGGGAAATTAACAAAGCGCATTTCAGTCTGAATCATTTATACATAATTATGCACAGAGAAAGGATGAAAGCATCTGTCAGAGAGGGAATCCACCCGTAATCAAGCCAAAACAAAACTATTAAAAAGGCAAAATGGAGACTGTTAAGTGGTTTGACCTTCAGTGACTCCGTGTGCTTGGAGATGTAAAGTAGTCCAGGCATTTTTGGCTTATTAACTAAAAGACATTAAAGTTATGGAAAGAAGAAGAAGAAGGAGAGAGAGAGAGAGAGAGAGAGCAACAGATTAACTTTCCTTTCATGCCCTGATTTACAGCTGTGTGTCAGTTTAGTTGAAGGAATTTAATATGAAGTGATCTATGTATCTTGGCAACAACCCGGTGTGACGAAAGGCTTGATATGAGCAGGTAGATTTCCATTCCTGCATCACACCACCGCACGCTGCTGCTGCTGCTGTTGCAAAAAAAAAAAAAAAATGGCAGAAAAAGAAGAATAACTTGTGCTTTCTGCATGTGACAGTGACACAAATATATAAGCAGTAACATGCGGGTTGGTTCGATATTTTAACGGCTTCTGATTTTTACGCCGTTGCAAAGTCATACGTGACAGAAAAACAGCTGCATGACAGTTTTTGTCAGGCACAGGCACGTTTGGGAAAATAGAGGCCTTTGTGTTAAGGTGCACCGTGTGCATCGTGTTTTACGAGCCGACTTTCTGTTTTGCATGTAAAATGTATGGATGCAAAGTCATGCAAAATCAAATACAGCTGTTTAATAAAGGATAAATACTGTGGGATTAAAACAAATGAGTTACCCAAGAAGTGAATTATATAATGTATATTGTGGTACATCTGCTTTTTTTTTTATCACCTAAAGATCGGTATCATTATTTGCCTCCACAAACTGATATTGGTTAAATCTGAGCATCGACTCTCACCGCGCACACACTCGATTTCCTTCAACCGTATATCTCTGCTGGTTACACTTAGAAAAACAAACTCTCCGCCCTCCCCGCCTCTTATCCGACACAAACCTCGGGTGTGTTTGCTCTTCGCTGAGAGGTGCAAACTCAGACCTGTGTCAGTTTATCTGCAGCTGACAGCGCTCCACGACCATCACGCAGACCCCATACTGCTGCAAGTGTGTGAATGCAACAATGGATCTCCCTCCCTCTCTCTCTCTCTCTCTCTCTCTCTCTCCCTCTCTCTCTTTCTTTCTCTCTCAGTTCGCTGTTGACCAAAAGATAGAAATGATGCTAACGTTAGCTCAGCTCCGCTATCACTGCAAAGCCCTTGAGCGTATGAAGGGGCCACAATGCATAGCTCCCTTACACACACACACACACACACACACACACACACTCTCTCTCTCTCTCTCTCTCTCTCTCATACAAACAAACACACAGAGATTAAATCTGGGCCGGCTACTGCTGGCCTCTCACTTTGATGAGCCAAGGAGCCAAGAGTCTGGGTGCTGGATTAAGATGGCTGAACTAGATTCACACACACACACACACACACAGACACACCCCACACTCTCTCTCTTTCCCTAGAGGGGTTAACCCTGATCCCCTATTCATTTACATTGAGTAGTCTTTTTTTTTTTTTTTCTTAAGCGAAAACAAAAGGTTCCCTCCACAATGGTTAAAAAAAAATAAAATCCACCTTTGAGATTAGCCGGCATAAACACTTAGTCACCTGAGAGGAGACCTTTCTCTCCTCCCTCCATCACACACAAGGACTGAGGCCTCCTTTAGTTTGGGCTTGTTAATAAATTATATTGAGGGTCTGAAAGAATGATGCATATTATTAGAGCCGGCGGAGGCTAGTATGACTGGGCTGTGTTGCGTTACACTGCGGAAAGCTCACTTGATTCTTACCGCGTGGCATTGTTTATGGAAGCCGACACCACAGGCCTTTCAGTGAAAAGTGATGAAGAGTGGATTGATGCAGACTGATTCATGGTTCAAGCGTCGCCTTCTCCGTCTGTGTTCACCCGGAGATTGCCCTGGATAGGTGTAGCGATCGATGTGGGACCTGGTGATGATTACCGGAGGAAAGGTGCTGGTACAGGAAGGTCAGGCAGGGTCATCAAGACAGGTTTTTGCCAAAAGTAGTCCAATCAAAGCCTAGAACCCACGATCAATGTCACCATATCACTCGGAGGATAGTACAGTCTGTTTTATTGGAACAAAGACAAACTTTTCTTTGAGGGAAACTGTGAAAAATGCTTCAAAAAGTAACTGAGGCCCCCCCCCCCCAGACTATTTTCATCCGTTCAAATCTGAGAAAAAGTAGCTGGGTGGAAAACCGCCCGATTTTGCAATATTGATCAAGATTTAAAAGTTAAATTAAACAAGTTTTTCCCACCAGTCGCGATATGAAGTAGGTGAATCTCTCAAGCACAAGGATACAGTCTGTTGATTGGGTCTTAATTGAATAGTTTGACCAATTTGACAAAAAATGAGCAAGACAAAGTTTTAAAATGTTAAAAAAAGTCATAAATCTCAACATTATGGATCCAGCAAGGCTTCATCAGATTTCAGGTTCACCCAGAGGAAGAATCGGGGTTCAAAATAAAACTTTGCGAGAAGCGGGAACCAGCAAATATTTGGCATTTCTGCTTGTGAAAATGATTAATCGTCAACTCATCGATTAGTGGACTCATTGTTTCAATACCTTTTGTGGAGGTGTGAATTCCCCGGGTTGATGTGGTGCATTCTTCCTTCATAAAAGAAACTGACAAGACACATTCAGGAATCTGTCATTAGGAGATCTGGAAATAAAACAGCTGCATAAACACACAAACCAGTTAGTATAGCAGAAGAAAGGAACACCTGAGGTGTCTTTGACAGTAACCGAGCAACGGCGTTTGGCGCTAAGGCCTGCAGGATTACCAAAGAGTATGAGTGAAAGGCAACAAGAGCGCTTAAGTATCCACCTGATCCCTCGCTCACAAACGCACAGGCAGAAACACACACACACACACACACACACACACACACACACACCAATCACTTAAGCAGCCACACCTGTAATTAGCCATTCTGGCATCAGGAGGGTGACTGCCAAGTACCGTGTACATGTCTGTGTGTGTGTGTGTGTGTGTGTGTGTGTGTGTGTGTGTGTGTGTGTGCTTGCAGGTGTATTTTAATTTGACCACTTTCGTCCCAGCAACACTTTCCAGTTGTTTCCTGGGGTGTTCCCAGGCCAGATGGGGTATGAAATCCTCCGAATAAAGGCTCCCAAGAAGGCTTCCTAATCAGATGCCAGAACCACCTCAACTGGCGCCTTTCGACACGAAGGGGCAGCAGCTCTTCCCCCCGAAGGTCCGAGCTCCTCGCCCGATCTCTAAGGCTGAGCCCAGACTCTCCGCTACCCAAAGCTCACGATCATAGGTGAGGACTGGAATGTAGATCGACTGCTAAATCAAGAGCTTTGCCTTTCGATTCAGCTTCCTCTTCGCCGCAACGGTCCGGTACAACGTCCGGATTACGGCTGACGCCACACCCAATACGCTATTTTTACACAAAAGGCCGATATCAGCAGAACACGACTCTCTAATCACAGAGAGCAGATATCTCAGCAAACAAAGACACGAATGAAAGTGGAAGTAATCTCCAGACATACAACACATACCATCCTACTCAACACTGACAACATTGCTAAACTTTTCCAGTATGATTCAACGACACCCTCCGTCTCTCTTATACAAGGGGGTTTTGTTCTCAGTTCAGGCTCGTCTAGTACCCATGCTATGAAGAAAAGAAGAGGGGGTGAAGGGAAGAAGCAAGACGAGAGAAAGATGAGACATAGGAAGAGTCTGCCAAGCTACTCGCACCTCCTCATTGCCCCCAAGCGCGGATTTAGACGTCCTTTATTGTGCAGGCGTTTCACATGTTTATTGTCCCGCTCAGAAACCATTCACTCGGCTCTGAGGCATTAGTCGACTGATTTCTTCATTACCGCTGCAGTTTACCACCAAAGGAGACGCAAAGAGAGGCAGAAATGCCTTCAACGCCCGAGTTAGGATAAATGTAGAAGAATTGCAGTCCGTCTCATTACTGTAATTGCTTATGCTTTCATGCACAATCACATACAGCTAATGCTAACATTGTACGTCATGCAAATTCCTGTTTAAATGTGACTTCCAACCGTAGGCCTGTAACACGCTCGGCCCTAAAGGTGAAGACACGTTCTGACTGTTTGCTCCTAATGCCAATGCAGTCGGGGCACTCGCCGTACCTCGCCGTGGTTATGTTCTAAAGGCTTAATGGCATTAACATAAGCCATCTGTAAGCAGATATGAGTCCATATACTCTATTCACATGCTGTGTTGATATTTGTGATTTAGCGATCCAGCTTTCAAATTCCAACGAAGCATAACTCTCATCTGTGCAGCGGCTGCGGGTCTGTTTTCGAGTGCAGCGTCTTCTTTGTCTCATTTATTTTAAACAGTATTTATTGGTTTTCCAAGAGAAAAGGATGAAGACTCAGTGGTTGCTTCCCCAACTAGCGCCTAGCTGACCATCTGGGACTATGGGCTGGTTTCAAGAAGAGATTCTAGCAGCTGGGCCGGTTTGACTATTCGTAGCAGTGGATGTTTCATGATGTGATAGATTAATTGTGTTTTATTCTGCTTCTTTTACAGCTTTTAGTCTATGTTGCCACTTTCAACAAAAGCATTTCTGTGGTTTAACAGCTCGTACTACTTGCTATTGTCTACCAATGAAAAGTAGCTTGTCGATTCACCAGCTGCAGTTTCAAACACTTCCCACAAACTATTTTAAATATGCAAATGTTTGCTTTAATTTAAGCACTGGCAATGTTTTTAGCAAGTGGTAAAAAAAATTTTATGGTCAGGTTATTTTGTCATCACAAAATAAAACTACCAACTTGAAGCGCTTTGACCTAGTTGCATTGCTACTGATATATAAAGGAAGGGCATGTGCAGGGAACACTTATAGCTGCAGACTGTGGCACAGTCACAGCTAGCCTGCTAAAGAGAGAGTGTTAAACAGTAAAAAGGTTAAGTCGGGCCTTTGTGGCTGAGAATAGAGAGTGAAAAGAGAGCAGACGTCATGAGGGAAGGGGTGAAAGCTAGAGAAGATACTCAGGACACTCTCATGGTTTCGCTTATGAAGTTGTTGCAGACTCTGATCACCATCCTATATAGAGGAGATGATGCCGTCATCATGAGACAACAATCATAAAGAAGAGATGACAGGCAGATCAAAGTGTTTCAGGGGGGAAAAAAAGAGGTTGTAGAAAATGAGGGGAGACAGATTTGCTGCCTGTAATTCAACAATAATTTGTCAGAGGAAGCAATTCCCTCTGGAGTGTTGCCAAGTCTGGGTATTTTACAATCACAGGAGGGCTATCATTATATCTTTATTAATTCTAATAAAACCTGGCAAGCGTGATTGGATGAGTCAGACCTCCCGCAGTCAGACACACAGTCTGATTTTCCTTGGAAAAAGTCACTCAAACTCGAAGCAGCGACTATTTTAAGAGGGTTCTTTTCACCCAGGACGCCCTCTTTGTTATAAGCTGTGTGCGTATACTTTCTCCACTCTTCATCATAGCATTGGCAAACTACTTCACATGTCCTAACTTGGGGTTATCATTTATTGCATTTACAAAACGTCCAAAAATTTGGAGAAATTTCCTTTTACAATTCCCCGTAGCGCAAGGTAACAGCTTTGAATTTCATGTTTTGTCTGATCAACGGTTCAGAACCCAAATATATTCTGTTCACAGAGATGTAGAACAGCCAAGAGGCTGGAAGCGGCAAATGTTTGGCATGTTTGCTTGATAAATCACTTCAACAACTAACTATCAACACTAATGTGTCTATTAAGTAGTCGACTAATTGTTTCAGTATCGGTATTAACACAGTCATCTCACATGCATGTGCCCACACACAACCACAGTCACCAAGTCATAAAGTCTACATTGACAAATGTTTAAAAGAGAAGTCATGAATAGTCATGTATTTATTTGTTTGTTTGTTTGAGAGGGAAAATACGTTAATGACCATGAGTACGAAATCCATTATGTAAACATGCCAGATTGTAGAACACGTAAACGGCCTTTGGGTTTCTAACTTTCAAATAAGCCACCGGGAAAGGTTAGTGAGTTGTCTGCAGTTCTAATACATACATCGTTAATGACGGGTTCTAGCAATAACTCATTAAGCCTGCAGCTGTTAATGTTAATAAGTTCTTCATAAGTGAACTGTGGTCCAGATGCCTTTGGACTAAAGAGCTAACTAAAAACACAAAGGCAAGTGTCATGCTGGAAACATCAGCATAGAGCTTTTTAACAACCTTTATTAACAGTTTTTAATTGGTTGCATTGGTCACAGTTTGTAAACCCATTACAAAGGGTTCCTCCCTAGTATATTATACCTGCACATTATGCCTATTTTTAAAGCAAATGTTAGTTTTACAGTCTACAAAAACATAATTACATCCAACTTTAACAAGTGCAGAGATAAAAAATACACGTTAGAATAAAAGAATCTAGTGATTGAGCTGTTATTTGTGGCTTTACAACGACTTCCTTTAGCTGCCTCCCTCTCTGACTCAGTCATCTCTCTTTACAGGCGTCTGTCACTTTACACAGCCGCGCTACACCCAATGAAAGGTATCAGCTAGAAAGCTACGTTCTCTAACCACGATCCAAAATTAGCCTTCAGCAGGTATAAAGGTTTAAGGTATTTATAGCAGCGTGAATGAAATCAGTAACCGCTTCCATAGAATAAAGAGAAGGTGCCTCTACAACAGCTAAACATGGCCTCGCTCCAGGATCGACTAATGAAAGATACACTTTACTTTCACACAAAGACACAGAAAAACCATGATCGCTAAGAAACAGCTCTTGATATTAAGTTTATATTGTGTTTTTATGCACAGTGAAATATAACTCGTGTTTTTATTGAATGTGTAGTGCCTTGGTTTTACATGATCAACATTTTATCTTAATTCTTGCATCTATACCCCTTAATATATAGAACATGTTCTTTTCTTTTAAATATATGTAGGGAAGAATAAAACTTTGCCAAACCAAACCAACTCAGTCACCAAAAGAAAATGAAAGCACAGACTTAAAATATCGCTGGTGAAAGTGTTCTTGACCTAAATGGGAACTTTATCACAATAATAATTATAAGAATAACAGCAGCAACCTTGGCAACAAGAAAAACAGAGATACATATAATAATAATTGTGTTTTTTCGGTTCGAGCTAATGAGGTAAAAGTGGCATTAGTTTGAATGAAGTCACAGTACTGTTTGCACTTGTTTAGTGACTTGTTTATCTGTGTTTGAGTGTGTGTGTGTGAATGGCTAAGCACTTTGTATGTGTGAGTGTGTGTGTCTCTGCCTGTGTAACAGAGCCTTGTTTGGGCCTGAGTGGTTCTGATCCGTCCATGGCCACCCCTTCGCATCCAGAGCTTCTCGATTCCGCTTTGTGTGTGTGTGTGTGTGTGTGTGTGTGTGTGTGTGTGTGTGTCCTGGCGGGAGGCTGGCAGCGGGTGTAGCCACGGCTGGCACCGGGCCACCACCACCTCTTCCTCCCCCACCTCCGCCACCCTCCCTCCCCACTCTGTCTGAGAGCACAATGGGCGATCCGGTAAAACAATACAGGCCCAGGAACAAGGCCGTCTATAGAGCGAGCGACACACTATCCCTGAAAGAGAAACACTCCAAAACGCAGGGCGGCTGAAACAGTAATGGAAAGTAAATTTTTTTTCCCCCCTCTGCCACTTAACTCTCTCGTTAGTTCTTTCAAAAGCCGCTGGTGTCACTTTCCCCCGAGGAGGAATTGTTACACAGTTAATTTCCTACGCTTTCGTTACACCCTCCAAATTGGTGATTTCATCTTCTTCTTCTTCTAAAATCCAGATGACTCAGTTCGCGCTCCATGTGTGCAGTCAGGAAGCTAAACGCTCTTATCATGTGTTGCCTTTACCTTGATGGAAAATGTAGGAAGTTGCGCGTATCTCCCGAGCCTGAAACAGTCATATCCTCAACATCGACTGATAAGAGGGGGATGACTAAATTTGGGAACTCTGTTCTTTAGTTTCAGTCTCACGTTCGGAGTAGCCCGATGATTAGATTGAATTGTTTGTGTTTTTTTTCCCTCGCGTTGTAACTCACTCTGACGGTGCTTTGTTAGTCGTTTCCCGTCAGTGGAGAACTTTTATTTTGCATTGACCGTATCAAGCAGGTCGCATGCAATTTTCAGTCTACACCCGAGCAGCATTCCAGTTAGCAAGTTTGCAGGGAGTGCTATTGTTGTTCATATGAAACGAGTCTGCTGGTTAAACGAGTGACACCAAGTGCCTGTTTTACCTTTCTGACTTGGAGATTTGCTGAAGAAACATAGTGCTTGAGGCAGTTGAATATTCAATGAACACAGTCTGCTCAACCCAGCTAGTTTAACGCGTGTAACAGGTAGCTAGCTAACATTACAACCTAGCTAGCTAAATTAGCTGACTTGTTAATGCAGCTATTTTTAAGTTTCGCTATCTAGCCCTCACTAGCTACTTATTTATATTTTCTCACAAGTATTAGAACTAAATGTTTGCTTTCAGACAGGACTGTAACAGTAGCTATCGTGATATGTAACGTAGCTTGCTAGCTTGCATGTTAGCTACGCTAGCTGTGTCTGCTAAATCTGCAAAACTCTCTTTTTTTTTTTTTTACAATGAGATCATGAACATGTTTAATTTACATTTATTCACTGGTCTCATGCAGTTGAGCTCATTTATCATGAGCAGTGATTCAATTTTTCACCAACTTCAAACCTCCTGGGCAACAGTTTGTTGTTTTTGAACGGTTGTTGAAGCTGTTCTGAGGATGAGGATGATGATGATGATGATGTCCTGGGTCCTCGTCCTAGAATCTCTCATCTGATTCGTAAGTTACTCTTGTTTATTTTACAATAAATATTCTGTATTTTGAATCGAGACTGGGTTTCTAAATTGTGTGCTTTATTATACAAGTGGTTATACTGCAATGAGAGATTGCCATTTTGAGTTACTAACAATATCAGAGATGTGGCAGGCAAATTCACCGACATGGAACGAGGCTATGTTGTCGTTTTTGTAACAGCATGTGTAACAGTAACCAGCGGCATGCTGGGTAGCATGTGTTGCTCAATAACAGCTTTTGAATAACTGTAGAAAGCAGTTCACACACAGCAGACAACAGAAATAAACAGACTCCCGCTTTAGCAACCATACTTTGAGCTGTATGTACAGTAAACATTAAGACCCCAAAACATCCACAAACACACACACACACACACACACACACACACACAGAGCATCATGCAGACACATAACGAGCTCTGACCTGGCCCTGCGGGTCTGACAGGTAAAGAAGAAGAGCTGAGTAACCTGTCGATGCAGGTAGAGAAACATTCCACGTGCTCCCCCCCTCCACACACACACACACACACACACACACACACACACAGAGCATCATGCAGACACATAACGAGCTCT
>NW_019525512.1:733368-734323 GCF_002814215.2 Seriola lalandi dorsalis
CCACCCTCAGGCTACCCAGTGTATCAGAAATGACTGGCACATCGGCACATTTATCACACCTATCGCCATCACTCCGCCACACATCTACCGAACCCAACACACACACACACACACACACACACACACACACCTCAGTTACATTACCACTTATGACACATTACACAGCTGATAAGATCCCTTGTACTGATAGCGTCACCTTGCCCCAGAAAAAGGTCGACAAAACGTGTTGGGAAAAACTATCAAAGCACGCGCTGGGAGTTTTAAAAACATGCCAACATGTCACACTAGACTGTTGGAGGGAAGTGGCCTTATAGTTTTTCTGCAGCTGTAGAAAAGGCTGATAATGAAACTCGCACAGGAGGTGTTGAATTCTTTTTTTTTTTTTCTTCTAACTGAACCGTCAAAGGATTAGTAAAGTTTTATTTGTTTTTAATGAAGCTGATTAGCTGAAATTCATGCTATTAATGACATTTGTTGTGTTTTTAATGCATATTTTAGATATAATTTCACAATAAACTGCTTTTACGTGCAAATATATCAAATATGCAACAAACATTTTACATACAACCTTTTTTTTTAAGGGTTTTTTTGCTAATATCTGCATGTGGCAACTAGCAAAGGTAAGACTAAGGAAAAAGGAAGTTTGGAAAAGGATTGTGGTCATGGTGAAATAATAGAAATAGCGAGTCCTGCTTTGCTGAAAGGATGAATCACGGTTGCACACAGTTTAGGAAGTCGTACCACGGAGCAGGAACAGTGTAAAGGTTATGATGAAAAGCTTTTATTAGATGCATGTGTCTTCGCTTTGACCTGTTCACACTGACCTACCAAAACCTGCAAGAGCCACAAAACTGTTTTGAAATCCTTTAGTGCAGCACTGCATCCCTGTTTGGAGAACGAGCGTGTGGCTGCACTGGACAGCAGGACGATCAGACAGGAAACAGGTTTAAAGTGA
>NW_019525512.1:734343-734738 GCF_002814215.2 Seriola lalandi dorsalis
ACACACACACACTCACACACACACACACACACACAAACACATGAGGGGGGGGGGAAAGGAGAGGGCGCTACTATAGTGTAAGATCTGCCACTGCATCTGCATTTGTGAAAGCCAGTGCAGTTTATTCCTTTATCGAGCGCAGCTGATCTTCCTCTCAGTGCCCACTCACCAACACCAGTTTAAAAAAATAATAAAACCACCCGCCCGTTCTCAGTGCTATCTCTCTACTTTACAGAGCTGTCACCGAGCACAAATCATGAATCTCAGTCCTCCACAGCGAGAGCAGCCTTCACACATGCAGGTCTAATCACAAATCTTAACGTTTCCCTTGTTTGCAGATGGAATCTCTCCCATATTTATCAAACATGGCCCATCTCCTCTTCCCTGCCCCCCCC
>NW_019525512.1:734758-740630 GCF_002814215.2 Seriola lalandi dorsalis
CCACGGAGCAGGAACAGTGTAAAGGTTATGATGAAAAGCTTTTATTAGATGCATGTGTCTTCGCTTTGACCTGTGCACACTGACCTACCAAAACCTGCAAGAGCCACAAAACTGTTTTGAAATCCTTTAGTGCAGCACTGCATCCCTGTTTGGAGAACGAGCGTGTGGCTGCACTGGACAGCAGGACGATCAGACAGGAAACAGGTTTAAAGTGACAATCTCAACGCTGATGCATAAAAACACTGACATGTCTGCGTACAATAAAAATAACCATTTGTTTAATAAAGCACACAATTTTAAAACCCAGTCTCGATTCAAGATACTGAATATTTATTGCAAAATAAACAACAGTAACTTACGAATCAGATGAGAGATTCTAGGACAAGAACCCAGGACATCATCATCATCATCATCATCATCATCATCATCCGAACAGCATCAACAACCGTTCAAAAACACCAAACTGTTGCCCGGGAGGTTTTTACCCCCGAGCAGTATTGTCACATTCGACCCGACAGCACATCGCACCCGCCTTTAACCGCTCAGCGCTCGCGCATCTCGGTCTTGAGATAATGAGATTTTTGGAAACGTGGATCAGTTTGAAAGTGACCGAGGATGAGCGGTTTCCCTGAAAGCCTCCGACTTCACTTCAGGCTGCGCCGCGCTGCATTCCATCATCTTAACCGAGGCCCCATTAAATAAAGTAGTAGTCTTCCATCCAGCTGCCCTCCTGTCAACGTGACTCGAGAGCAGCCGCGCTGTAATGCAGCAGCTCCGGCTAATTGGAATATCTCTGTCTCACTTCTGCAATCACACCTGACATGTTCCCGTGAGGGGAGAAGTGGCGAGGTGATGAGATGAGGAGGCCCCCGGGGTGAGGGTGGGCGCGGGATGGTGGGTGGAGGGTGGGGGAGCTGCTCAAACTCTTTGGGAGGGAGAAAAAAAAAAGAAAAAAGGGGGCAAAACTTCTTCAAGAGTTTTTTTTTTTTGAGTTGCCATGTCTGTGTTTGAGACAAAAGTTCAACTGTTCCACTCGCTGTTTTTTCATGTCAAATCTTGCCTCATCTGTTACACCACTTGAGGAATGTGAGCAGGGAGAGAGAGAGTGTCAGATTTTCTGATTTTCAAAGTAAAACAACGCAACAGTTTACAGAGTAAAAGTTGATTTAGTCACTTTGAAGCTGCATTATGTCATGACTGCATCAGGAAACAGGATAAAAGATAACACACCTAATGGTATGTAAATGTATTGTAATGCGCATGCAGAGCGCACACACACACACACACACACACACACACACACACACACACACTTCTTCTTCACGTGCCAATAAGCTGCACTTCACTTTCACCTCACACTATAAGTCATAGCAAGTGTGACTCACCTTTCACGAACTCTGCACACGTGTGTGCTCAGATGTAAGTGGACAATTATGTATCTGTGTGCATGTGTGTTGAAGCAGTGTGTGTGTGTGTGTGTGTGTGTGTGTGTGTGTGTGTGTGTGAGACTTCAAGGTTTAAAATGCAAATGGAAATCAAGAATGTTAATGTTGCGAGGAGCCCTGCAGCGACGGGAGCGAAATCAACCAATGACTTCTCTCTGTTAATGAACAGTTGAGCATTCCTTCATGCAATAGAGAGTCCCTTCTCCCTCCAACACACACACACACACACACACACGCCAACACACACACACCTGTGTTCAGCTCTCAGGTGCTCCCGTCCTTCTGTCGCTGCACACAGGAGGTCATAACAGGGCACGGCTACCTCCCTTTTTCTTGTTCATATCAGTGCGGTGGCCCTTAGATTTAATCACGTTAGTCGCTACCACAGTCGTAGGTAACCTGAATCAGGCTCACACACCTGCGCAACAAGCCCCTCCCCTTTACACCTGTCAGCGCAGTGGCAGAAGGCAGGTAACGGTATCGAGTCGGCGTCGCTGATCGAGTTTTAACTACCTGCCGGCGGTCAGAGCTGCGTGAACCTTGGCGTGACCCCCGGCGACCCCCCCCCACCGTAGTACACAGCTCCTCAGAGCCGGCTCTGGCCTCGCCGTGAATGGAGCTTTTAAATGAAGCCCATTATCCTGTTGCACAACCTCCCAAACTGAGGTCCCACTGGGGGCTCCCCTTAGGGGCTGGCAGGGGTGTCCATTATGGGTCTTCAGCCAGGAGTTAAAGGGGGAGGAGGGGGGGGGGGCATCCATTACGGCTCTGGGGGATGTAATGTCCAGATGGCCAGGTGCTCCAGAGGAAACCTGTCCCATCCCGCAACAATCCCAGCATTCATCCCTGGCCGACCTCCACCCTCCACCGGCCCAGACCCGGTGGTCACACAGGGTTGGTCAAGCAAGAAGAAGAAGAAGAAGAAGAAGAGAGGTGGACTGGGAGATGTTTCACTGACACTCCCCTTCCTCCATTTTTAATTTTTTTTCATTTTTCTCTGCGTCCATGAAAATAATTACCCTCACAACGAGCTCGCCCTGGTTCATCCTGCGACGGTTTCAGCAGCACGTACAGAGAAGTTTCTTAATTTCCAATCCGTCAACAAGTCGGTGTGTGAGGCAACCCTGACAGATAGTTGTATAAATACAAGACGTGCTACATCATCTCAAACTGTCACTCTGCTCCTCTTTTAGACTGGAATTACCCGAAGCAGTGGTAGAAAGAAAGGGGGAAAAAAAAGAAAAATCTATTTTGGATTCCCTGTTGCTCAAGAGCTTGGCAAGAAGGAGGCACGCTACCCTTCACTCCAACCCTTTCGCCGCTCGCTGCAAATACATACATACATACATCGGGTAAAGTCGCACACTTCCCACCCACTCGCATACAAATCCCACCCCAATTCACACAGGCCCATTGTGAAGCCACAAAACAGAAACAACAAGCCGCTAAAAAAACACCCAGGGGACTCGCAATTCACCGCTCAATCAATCTAACCGCTGTGCGAGCAGACGCGCTCGCTCACTCCCTCTCTCTCTCGCACACACACACACACACACACACACACACACACTCGAGGCGCATTTAAAACGCAGCAAATATGTTTTATGACAAATGAATGAAAAACATTCACACACGCACACTAACACGGAGAGAGAGAGAGAGAGAGCACTACGTTGCATTGCCCCTCGAGGGACAGGCCAGCAAGTGCAGATATAGGATTACTAGAATTGACGCTTCAGTCTTTCCATTGTGAACGTGAAAATCCAATGAGGGGCCTCTAAGTGGATGCACTCACACAGAGAACCTGTTCTAAGGCTGCTAATTAAATCTAAACAGGCGGTGACATTGATCTGAGAGGCCATTACCGTCCTCTTATGGTCATAGAAGCCTCATATGTTTTACAAGTGGCGTTTTGCGAGGCAGGCCGGGGCACCGCGGGGGGGGGGCGAGAGGGACGGTCGAAAACTGGCGACAGCAATGTGAGCAGTCACTGGAAAATACATGAGTGTTCCTTCATGTATTCTGATTTTAACAAAAACAACAAAAAACATTTACCACGTGAACTTGTGTTGCCCCTCAAATCCCCCAAAAACATGTTCTCAACGTGGCCTCGTCCACCTGTCACTGTCAGCAATCCATCAGCCTCCAGAGAGAGACGGGAGTTAGTCAGTAAACACATTGAGCAGGTTCATTAGGCCATGACTGAGTAATGCTTCCACGGAAAGGCTCAGTGAATCAACTGTTGTTCACCTGAGGGAGGAGGAGGAAGAGGAGGAGGAGGAGGAGATGACGTGTCTCCGGAACCAAAGATGATGCTGCAACTTTTAGCATCAGATGAATACGAATGCAAACCTGCAAGTGTCACTCATAGAGCCGTAGTCATCATTAAGCAGTAGTTATATAAACTCTGACAGTTTATTTAAAGCTGCCATATTTAAATATTGATCTATCATCAAATAATCACAGGAAAATTAATAGTTATTGTGGTGTCTATGGCACAGAGAGAGCAGGGGATTTCTGGATGACTAGAAGCAGTTTCGGGGAAACACAGTGTTTGAATAACTCGGTCTGACAGGTGCTGGATAAACACCAACAACTGTTTCAGGCATTATAATGAAAACTTAGTAAAAACTCCATAAGCGTAGCATCTGATTTGTTTGTCATCACCTGTCACCATCACCTGGTCACATTTCATCTCATGTTTAGTTTTGTGTTTGTCAGTGAGTGCAGGAAGGAGGAAGGAGGAAGAGAGAGGGGGGGGGTGGTATACAGTCAGAAACTACAGGAAAGGCATAAGTGTCGACGACCGGAGTTTCAGCTGCCGCTCCTGTAATTACCGTAACCTCTGACGGCGTTTGGTTGAGCGGTGACGGAGCGGGACAGCCGGTGTCTCAACCTGCTTCACAGCAACACGACCGGAGAGGAGGAACAATGAGTAAGACACTGTATTTTGGCAGAGGGGAGGTGGGGGCGTTGACAGGGAGAAAACTCCTTGTGGAGTATCTGCATGACATGTGTGAGTAACTCATAAATACCCCCCCTCCACCCCCCACCCCCCGTCCCCTTCTCACCCTTAACCGGGGATACTTGCTGCGAGGCATCGACGTCCGGGTGAAGAAGAGTTCAGGTGGGCTCATTTTCCCCGCCTGACAAAACTGCAAGGCGAAGAACACACACGTGGCCACGAGGGGAATCCGTGCATTTACACCAGGGGAGTGCGTGAGAAGACTTTCACTACATAAATCTAGTGATTGATCTGGCTTGAATCTGAGTCTGCGACGTTCTTCGAGTCACTAAGGAAACGGATTTTGTTGCAGCGGGTTGAGTAATAAGAAGAACGCTGCTGAGCTGGAGTTCAGTTTCTCAAAATGAAACTAAGAAGAATAAAGTGTCTTCAAACAGGGAGCGTTGGAGCATCGAGGGTCACGACTACGTCTCTCCAGAAAGTTTAACTCTCCTTAAGTTATTCGAGTATCTCCCCCTCAGACGTCCATGTGAAGTGTTATTTACTGCACTGTCACATGAGGGGGTATTTTGAGTTTCCTTATAGTTTCATTTATTATTCACAACTGCAAAAGTCACCGGGTTAAGTCTTGTTGTCTGGATTTATTTCTTTTGCAACTAAAATTTCCCACAGTCTTTGTTTGTAATTTCCTCTGCAAGTCTGACACAGCAGGTTTTTACCGCTCGCGTCCACACCGCCGACTGTGGTGAGACGCAGCTGTACTGGAGTGACTAGGTGCGAGTGCGTCTCACCGTGTGAACGTCAGGCCTCTGCTCGGATGGATTTAAACAAATGGTTCTTATCTACACAACAGGCCCGAGGCAGTGATCAGAATCGGGCCCCGGTTGATTGATAATGTCCAACGACTCAACTTTCACAACTGATTAATCGCCGAGTGTGAAAAATCCGACGACAACAAACAACCCGCCGTCGCTGCGAGACGACGCAGAAGAAAAGAAAACGCTTTTAAAAACGTCTGGCTTGTCCAAACTCTATTTATCCAACTTCTCTCGGTATGTGGGAGTTCTTTTCTTTTTCTTCCTCATGGGCCAACAATTACAGGAACATTTTCATCTCCTTGGAATTCAAAAAAAAAAGAAAGAAAGAAAGAAAGGAGAGGAGCGTATAATGGAAAAGTATGTCGTTGGGAGGGGACAGCCTTTACTTTTGGGAGCAGCAGAAAACTCATGGAGTGATGGAGATGGATATGATAAAGGAAAGCAAGAGAGAGGCCAAACAACGAAAAGAAAAGAAAAGACTGATGAGACGTGATGAGGGCTGTTTTCCTTTTTCTGAAGACTCACTTTGCTGTCCTTCTCTTCCCTCTCTTTCTCTTTCCTCCCCTCGGGCTGATCTCTCCCTTGCATGTCCGGACGGGCTCGAGTCATTCCCAGGTAAAACTGGTCACCCGAGTCCCCCCCCC
>NW_019525512.1:740650-753150 GCF_002814215.2 Seriola lalandi dorsalis
ACCTTCATCTCACCCCACCTCCATCTCCCCTTTTGCTCACCTGCCCCGAGGCAAACCTCCCACTCCATCTGGCAGCGTGAGTAAGAACAGGAGAAACCGCCGGGGTGCTCCGCAGCATTCTGCACTGATGAAACATTACATGAAACAATGCGCCCAGTGTTGAGCCAAACTTTTTGTATGAAACAACTTTTTCTTTTTTCTTTTGCAGTTTTACAGCAACATTGTTCCAAAATGAACCCGTGTATGCTTTTGACAATCCAAACTTTTGTTTGTCCCGCTGCTCTCATCGCCTGGCGACAATAAGGCCGGCTCTCAAGGTTAAGCCGCAGATGTGTTAATGTGCTAAGACTGTGTGATCGGGCTTTTTTTATTTTTTTTTATTTAAGGAATTTGAAGAAACAGTCGAGTGAATACCGGAGGGAGAAAAGAAAAGGGAAGGGATGAAAGAGGGGAAAAAGCTCATTTCTGCTGACATGGACGGGCTGCTTAAAGGGGGGACAGCGAGCCAGGGCAGCAGAGAGTGACAGAGCTACAATGGAAACACAATGGAGACTCTCCTTCCCCCAACACCAGCCATCTCCCCTCACTGGGTTTTTTATCCCACTGTCGCCCCTGCCAGGCTGACAACACGGGCCAGGCTTGTTCAGCAGAGCCGCAATAAGACAACACTAATAAACGCCAACTGGGGGGGAAAAAACAACAAACAGCTTACACTTTCAAATTTTACACTGAACTAGTCAGGGCTAATTCCTCCTCCAATGTTTAGGGGAAAACACCAACCCTCACTAACCCCCTTCTCTTTTCTCTTAAACTACCCCATCCCAACCCCAACCTGTTTATCCACTGTCAACAATACAGGCCTGCCGTTGGAGCGAGGCACCTGCTGCTTCCTGGTTCACGGGTGGCGATCAGGAGGCGTTCAGATAAACAAACTCCGTCTCGTTCGGTTCGGGTGTTGACAGCGGCGCATTCCCGCTTTTCATCTGCTCCTCTCTTACGCAACCCCACACTACACTGGCGCTCTGCAATGCTTTCTTTTTCTTTTTTTTCACAGATTGGTTTCCCTCGCTAGGGTTAAGCATATTTCTGTCTGTGTGTGTGTGTGTGTGTGTGTGTGTCTTCACTTTGCTTATTCTGCACCTTAAAAAAAAATTGCTTGTGCAGGCACCATTAAGTGCAGCGTTCCCTAGAGCAGGAGCGAGATGAACAGTTTATCTGTCTATTACAGTATAAATCACACGCACTCTCATATTATCGTGACTAAGGCCCTGATGGAAGAACTGCTGTAAACTCAGTAAACAACACCGCCGTGGCTCAGGTGAATCATCAGACACATTAGAGCCCGAGGGGCCTCAGGTAAGCTTCCAATCAAAACTTACTAATGACTTTAAAGAACGTTTTTTTTTTTTTTTTTTTTGCACACGTCTCCAGCTCTCGGCCTGATCTCCAGCAGATACATTTGAGGCGGTGGGTCGTCAAAAGAAGTTACGGTGCTTTTCTTTGTCCGCCTGCTTTGTGCGACTGTCACTGGAGGGTCAAGGTCTATTAGCGGCATTCTTATCTCTTCCTCGCCGTTTAGACTGCACTTAAGTAAATTAGAGGCCACGGTGAGCACACACACACACACACACACACACACAAACTCCTCCCTCGGCCCTAATCCATCCTTCCTAAAGTTCGCTTGCTGTCCCGGACGAGGCCTGATCCCTCAGTGTGAACGTGCAGCGGCTGGGAGTGTGTGAAGAGCAGTCGGCGGCTCGTTCGTTCCCGGTGTGTGAATAAAAGCAGCATGTCGCAGCGTCCCAGTGACCACTGGTTTGGCGACTTGACGGAGGCGTCAAGGTTTCGCTGGGAACAGTTTCTTTTACGCCTCTACGCTCCACGTATATATTGTTTAAAGTATTTCCGTGATTATATTCCGGCGGGTAGTTGATACCTGAAGCTATCGACAGACCAGAGTGTGGAAATGAGATGACTCGTCTCTAACAACCCCCAGATTCCTTTAAATGCTTTTCTTTCATGTTCATTAACATATTTTAAATTCTCAAGTCCTGCAGTATCTTCATGTGGCAGCTGTGGTATGACTGAGGTTCGGGGCGTTATGGTGGAGGCGTGCATTAATGCAGCTCTGTGATGAGAGGTGTGAACACCTTTACTTTCGGTCTAGACTTCCTGCGTAGACGTTGAAGGTGAGGTGTGAAACTCTCCAACAGAAAAACGTAACTGACCGGCGTCAAACCCACGTGTCTGAAAACACTTCGTCTGCTGCGTCAGCTTTTTTTTTTCTTACCAACTACCCCCCAGCAGTTAACGGTCATTTTCTAAAGACTACCGGGACTTTTTCAGGAACCTTTCAAAGGAACTAAGGAACTTAACCTGTATTTCAGCCGCCCCAGTTTTAGTCCCTGAGTCATAGTTCCTGCTTGTCACTCAAGGAAATACTGTACCACAGAACGTGTCACTGAGAACCCTGATGGACGCTTTGCCTGTGTTTTGTTTTTAAGTAGTTGATCCTCCTTTCTCAGGCTTTTCTCTGGAGCTCTAGTCAGTGAGCCAATCAGAAGAGAGGAGGCTCTGAGCCTCTCTACCTTTATCATATAGGCGACCTTTAACATTAGCATCATGCTATAGATTGAGCATATTGGTGTTTTAAAGGGGTTTAAAACTGATTGTAATATGGTGGATTTCTAGGTTTTACTATGTGTTTGGATCTTGGGAACTACAACTTTTTCCTTTTTTCTCTTGCCCCATAAAAGTTTTCTTCTCAGTGCAATTATATTTTTCTTTAAAACTATAAGCTCACATGCTAACATGCCAAAACCCAAGGTAGCACTGACAGGTACTGACTGAAGTATTTGTGGCTGCTTCAGGCAACAGAACACACTGGGAGGGCAAACAATCTGTTCAGCTATTTATCCATAAATTACTTTGTCAGGATCTTTAAACGTTGGCAGATGGATCATACATTTTGGAGTTTGCAGTAAGGAACATGATTAATGTTTTCTTTTTTAATTTTCCAAAATGAATTGGGACTAATGAGCAGAAACTATTTGACTTCACTTTTGTAATGGTTTTTAATATCATGCCTCTCATACTCGTTTCCATGATATAATACATTTCAGACTTATCCTGACATGTTGTGGGCGTGGTTGATATTGGCAGGCAGTTACGTCTCCCAGACAGCGAATGCATGTGAACTGCAGCGCTTGTGAAATCATGTCGTAGTGCAACTATCGGCCCGCTAAACATTAAACTGCAGCGCTCCATGGCGATGTGATCACAGACCATCCATGACCCTCTCGCCAGAGCCGCCGCTGGTCTCTCTACATGCTACAGCGGTCAACCCAGGCCAGCATTACCTCAGGAAAGAGATTTTACTGTGAAAACACCAGCCGTCTCCGCTGGCTGCCTCCAGTACAAACACTCCCAGGGCTCCCAGAGGGAGGTGGAGTGGCTGTGGAAGCAGAGCGGGGCTGGAAGGACCGGGGGAACATGGGACAGTGGCAGGGGTCGGGGGGACAGTGTGGGTCAGGGAGGGTGAAGCTTTGACTCTTTATGTGGCATTCTTGTGCCGCCGTATGAAAATAACACGGTTGATCGTCACTCTGTTGTGGCTGATTTGGATCAGTGCGCTGATCTGCAGCTGCCAGTTTTAAACAGGGATATTATGTCTTTCTGGCTGTTTTGGCGACGCCTCTCAGTGTAACATCATCTGATGAACAAAACTCTGCTGCAAGCAGAAACTGGAACACAAAACTAGTGGTCAAAGATTAACTCAATTAACACAATTAATGTGGCCCAGGTTGCACACCGTGTAACTTCTGTGTCTTGTTGTGGAGAAAAGCTTCACATTAATTTTTGCTTTCCAATATCTTTCTCCAGCTCACTTATTACGCAATTTGTTTTGGGCTTGTCCGGCCGTGCGTGTCCCTTTTGTGTGCATTGCATTTCGGGGAAAATAGTGTCCAGAACCATTTTTCACGAGAGCAATAAGGGAAGAAGGAAGTGCATTCAAAACTTGACCTGTTGATATCTGATGATCAAGGCCGTAACGGAGTTCAGTGGTTGTTCAGGGACAGTAACGGACTTTATATGGCAACGTTTATCTGGAAATCCAGGGCGATGTGTTGCCATGTTTGACCTTCAATACAAATATGCACATTTTCTCACAAGCACCAAAGTTACACAATAAAGCTGATTTATCTTCCAAATTATGATGCGTTTATAACTTAAGTTGTATCAATATTGCACCAAATGCAACTTTTTGCTGTGTTGACAATGAAAACCAGTCAAACACACACCTTTATTACAGGTGTGTGAAGCCAGACTAAACATCATAACTAGGATTAAATTGGCTCGTTCAGCCGCAGGGCAGTCATTTGTTTATCTGTTGTCTTTTGAGTTTAGTTTTCAGACAACATAGCGTGTCAAAAGCGATGATGTTGATCGGCCAACTTGGAAAAGCCACATGTTGGAAGTTCCCAGCGACACATGAAAACGCCATATGCAAATGTGGTCCAGGTGCATGGCGCTGAAATAAAAGCCCCAACATTCCTCTGTGCTGGTCAGTGCGAATCTGCAAATCTGGACGTTCACACTTCTCCAAACAGCTAATTTATCATCAGTGATGCTTAAGCCTCTCTATGAAATCCATCAGCCACAGACGATGAGCGAGCAGAGAGATATCGACCGTCCAATCAGAGCGCACACGGCCACATGAATTAAGTCCCTAATGAGATATGGGGTAGATAGTCAGAGGGGAGGAGATACAAGGTTGCACTAATGTGTTTTGCCACTTCCCTCATCATTTCTCCCACTTCCTGGGGTGCTGCAGATAACCAGCCCAGATTCCCGTGTGCTTGCCAGCGATTGGCCGCACCAGGCTTATTTACCTAATAAGGCTTGTCTGATTGGCCCACGGGAGACAATGGCATGTGTAAACAGCCCCGGGGCTCTGGACAGCCGACGGACACAGCAGTCCCTTTGTTAGTTAGGTAGCTACTCTAACTGTTGGCAGTCGACACATGCATGATCACACACACACACACACACACACACACACACCCGGTGGTTGCAGTCAAGAGTTGGACTTACTCTGGGTTTTAAGGCCAACTCTGAAACTGGAATATTTGGGTAAGAACTGCCAATAGCCAGTTACCTGTGCCAATATTTAACATCTTTAAAGGTGAGCAGTATCAAGAGGTTATTCACTCCTGCTCGACATCAGGACTTCTGCCATAAAGTGCTGGTAATGCACAGGACGCCTCACTGTTCCAAAAGGTCAAACCGACATGAACACCGCATCAGAGAATACAGCCGCTCTCAGTCCATCACTTCGCCCCAGACTGAAATATCTCAACAATTAGTGGATGGATTGACATGAAATTCGGTGCAGATATCCATGGTCCAGAGTTTGACGATCCCCCTGACTTTTCCTGTAGTTTTTATTCATCCAATGAAATATCTAAATCTGTAATCTACATCTACTTGTAGTGACGTTTTAGGCTGTTTTCATACTGGAAACGGTGAAGTTGACGAAGTTGAAGTTGAGTTGTTTTGCTTTCAGTAACAGTTCCACCTCGTCGTTAGTGCAAGCAAAGAAATCTCTGGTCTTACTGCTCGCCATTGCTGTTTTGCTGTTTTGTAGTATTTTCTGGCAACTGAGCAACCAACTGCGGAGTCGACAATCAGCTTCCTGTTTACACCGGCATGCGCATTTCCAGTGTATGTGAATGGCCGTATGACATGTGTTTTCAGGCGTGTTGGTTAGGACAGATTATTTGTGAAATGGAGCTAAAACGCTCGTCTGGACGGAGACCGTTTTTGTTTTAAAACACAGTTTAAATCGAAAACTTATTAGTGTGGATGTAGCCTAAAAACCACTAGCATGGCAAGTGTGCAGTCCCATTTGTCATCCAAAAATACAAGACTTTCTCTCTCAGTTTTTCTTAATAATAACATAATTTGTTGATCATGTGGTTCCCACTGAGGAGCCTGTGATGTGTTGTCAACTAGAACCTTAAGAAAGCCGGATACTTGCTCTAGAAGAATATTGTATCTAACGCAGATGTAAGGAATAACTTGGAGAGATCTGGTGTGCATTGAGATGTGAAACTCTGCATCTTTAAATGTGGCTCTTCATGCCAGGAAATTCTACATGGCAGATGTTTCTTTCTTGTAGTTTTTTTTTTGGCATGGATGGGAAGCTGATGCCTCAGTCTAAGCTTCATTGTAGTACAATGAAAAAAGAAAAACCTTATTTTTGTGTATGTAAATGTAGAAGAAATAGGAAAGAAATGATCTGAAATTAGAATAGATTAATATTAAACTCCCCGAAAAGTACGCAGAGATATTAAAGCTGCAACATCTGTCCAAAGACATCAACTTCTTACCCAGTTTATTAAAAGGTGATTAACGCATGACTTGGCCCAGATATAAACGGAGTGGTATTCAACACACACTCTTTAAACACACCTTTGCAGACGGTGCCAAGATCGTGTCATCAAACACGGCTTAGCTAATGTATGTCCCCTGGCACTGCAGCCAGATGAACGGAATACAAACACCTGTCTGCTCCACTTTTTCTGTGGATTTGTGATGCGGCTAAGAGGTGCCAGTCAGCTATCAGTCGCTTTCTGCGCCGCTCAGATGGTTTGGCTTTGAGTCTGCACGTTCGCTGTGAAGAGCAGCAGCAGGCTTCGTGTGGCGTTGGGTAAACCCCGGTGACAGTTTGTGGATGCAGGCCCATGCAAATGTGCTGCTGCCACGGAGTGTTTTTTTGACAGGTGAGGGTTCAGTTTGGCCCCGGGGGCTGGGAGAGTCGGCTGTCCGTTACACAGGCCAGCCATGGCACGAGGTGGTAAAACCTCTCCTGAGAGCCGTGTGCCGCCGCCGCCGCGGCTACAAACATAGGAATTCACCCCAGAGGAGCTGCAGGGGGGATCTCATGGGAAAACTTAGACATCAGATTCCCAAAGAAAGGAATCTCTGATGTTTTCCTCTTTAATCAAGCCTCAAGACAATTAAACACAGGAGGGAAAGATTGATTGAATGGAACAAAACACTAATTTACTGCATTTGTATTTTACTTTATTGTACTTTTTCTGCAAAAAGCCACTCGCAGTGACTTTCATCCCTTACACTGTTTTATCTTTTCTTTTTTGTTTTTTTTTAGGTCAACAAAATGCCAACACCATGACTCAGAATGTGAAGCGAAACACCACATGTTAAAGCAACAAATGGCAGTTACTCTTGTTATTGTAAATGAGTAGATCGTTTTTGTTTTCATAGACTTTCATTTCAGCTAATTTAGTGAGTCATTTTATTTCTTTATGTCTTCCTAAAAGGCAACTAGCAGGGAAATAGTGATTTCGTAGAAGGTTTCCCAGAAACAGATCGATCTTTTGAAGGAATAGTGAGACATTGTGATGAATACTTGTTTTCTTAGGGTTAACAAGAAGTATGTTGCTACAGCCAGGAGACAGTTAGCTTAGCATAAAGCTTGAAAACAGGGGGGAAAAGGAGATGAGCTGCTAGCTAGCAGTAGCTGCTGCCCCTCTTTAAGCTAAGCTAAGCTAACGTCACCTGGCTGTGTCTTCATATTTAACATACACACACGAAGGTGGTTTCAATCTTCCCACGAGAAAACAAATAAGAGTATTTCACAAAATAATTCAAGCAAACAGGAAGTTTTCTCACTTTATAGAAAAGTATTTAAAACAATAAGGGACCTTTTAAGAATAAAGCAAACCAAGTATATTTCAACTGTATTAAATTTTACATTTTATATTGTTCGACAGTGGAAACAGGTTTTCCATTAGTTGTGAATCAGATTGTTGTTTGCGGTTTATTTTAAGAGAACTTAAAGAACTTAGCGTGACCTCATTTGTGTTGCATCATGTTCGTTTTGCACATTTTGCACAGGTTAATGGAGGTTTTCTTTCTCATGGTGAAAAAGTACTTCACTCATGTAACCTTCCGTCTTCCCTGAAATATTTCCTTCTTTAACTGCAATCCTTCATGCCTCACCTCTCATAACTTCTCCCTAGAATATGTCAGCTTGCGCTCTCTCAGGCCGTCATTCATTCCCTCTGACGCTGTCTGTCACAGACTGAGGTTTGTAGCTCGTAGCTGCTCCCGAGGTGAACCCGTGAACTTTGTGCCACCTTCAGTGCACGTCGCGCTCCGCAAAGACAATTTCTGAATCTAAAATCTTGTGTCTTTCCAAGACCTTGTTGCATGAATCAGGCAGAAATCAGTGCATTCAGAGCCACTAGAGAAGGTTTGGATGCTGTTTGTTCATGTGCACACATTCGCACAAACACCCCGAGCTTTTTAAACTCATCTGCCGACGAATCTCAACGTAGCAGCAGCAGGCTTGTAAGCCTGTTGCAAATGTGTGAGAGTAAATGTGTGTGTGTGTGTGTGTGTGTTGGGGGGGTGGTGAGGGTTTAGGCACGTTGTCTGCTAGGCCGTCCAAGAAGCCCCAGGGCACCTCAGTAAAAGAGATAATTATCTTTTATCTGCTATGTTGTGACGGGAGATTATGGTTCAAATTTACGATTGTTAAGGAGACAATGCTACGCGAAGCTGCTCTTTTGAAAGTGGCGAGGGGGTCTCGAACAAGTGAGAGAACTCCCACAATGCCACGACAGCTCATCCCTCATGTTTCAGGCTCGAGGTCTTTGGAAAACAAAAGAAAAGGATAAGAATAACAACAGCCACTTACTTTCAAAAAGGACTATACAAATCCTATAACAAATTTAGATGATGCTATACTGTATGGGTATCAAAGTGATATCATAGGAGATAAAAGATAAGCCAGACCACAGTAGGCGAGCTCACTGTCAATGTAGGCTCACTATACAGCTCAAAATACCTTTACAATACCTTTATTTTTAGCCTTGGGTTTCTATGAAATAAATATAGTGCCCCGGCAGAGAGTTTAAAAGTGTCTGTTGTAATCACACAACACATTTCAGAGTAGTTTATTATCTCATGTGTCGCAACAATACTTCTATGATGTAAGGAAACATGAGCAGAATTTTTTGCTTTTGGATCCACTTGATATTATGTGCTTAAGTAACAGTTTGACATTTTAGCTGAGAGTTAGATGAGAAGATTAATAGGACTGTCTACAGGCTACAGGCAGTGTCCAGTTAGCTTAGCTTAGCATAAAGCCTGGAACCAGGGGGAAACAGCTAGCCTAACTCTGCACAAAGGTAATAAATCTGCATACCAGCACATCTAAAGCTAACTAATTACGTTGTTTGTTTAATCAGCAGTGACTTCAGTTTTTCTATGGCGTAAACAAACGAGCTATAGCTTGTCTTGCTAACGTTGTGTTTAAAAGACCAGAGGTTGTAATACGTCCTCTGAGAAGCACTACGTCTTCAGAGCAGACTGGACGCTACAGTGACTCAGTATCGGAAAGTGACGAGACCGGCTAACTGGGCCAGAGCTAGCTGGTTAGCATGCTAACTTCAGTAGAAGAAAAAAAGTTATAGAAATAGAAGCAAAACATGGGGGTTGCTTTCAACCAGTGATAAAGGAGTGAAGTTTGATACGGAACTCACAACGTTTCTTCTAGACTGGTGAGTAAACAGCTGCTAATGCTAATGTTAGCTATGTAGCGATAGCAAAACTTACAAATAGCTCCTTTAACGAGTGAACTTTAGAGTTGCCAGTAGGCAGATTTTTTTTTTTAACCTTTCGACAGAGCCAGGCTAGCTGTTTCCCTCTGTTTCCAGTCTTTATGCTAAGCTAAGCTAACCAGCTCCTGGCTCCAGCTTCGTCTTTGATGCACAGACATGAGAGTGGTGTTGAACTTCTTGTCTAACTCTCAGCAAGAAAGCAAAATTGCGAACTATTCCTTTAACACGTGTCATACAGACTGGCTTGGTATATTGGTGAAAAAATACTCGCACTAAAGTAAATTAATGATAATTATATTAGCATGCAGTAAGGTGTTAGATAAATGATAAAGGTGCTTTGTTTCTATCAGCTCATTAATGTCTTTATTAGTACAAACTACTGTAACAGACAAACAGCTCTAGACATATTTC
This sequence comes from Seriola lalandi dorsalis, assembly GCF_002814215.2. Taxonomy (NCBI): domain Eukaryota; kingdom Metazoa; phylum Chordata; class Actinopteri; order Carangiformes; family Carangidae; genus Seriola; species Seriola lalandi. Next base: position 750,715 of record NW_019525512.1, read on the forward strand.
ATTTGGGTTTGAATTGTGTAACTGGAAAGAAATCATTAACCCACAACACTCGACCTGCTCCCCCACATGTGACCACACTGACACAGATCGCTCCGTCCTTCAAAACCAATATTACTCTGTGTTTGTATGTGAAAAGAAACCGTACCACGCCTCAACCAGGAGATGAAATGTTTGACAGAAACCATTCGTAGCGTAAAGAAACATGTGATGAAAGAAATAACATATCCTGTGCAAACAAGTTTCTACTTCCTGTGGTGTAATGTCGAGCATTTTTAGCACCGTGGGGAATTGGTATGAAGTGATTTTTCTCTCTCTGTTTACTTTGAAAATGCAAAATTCCCACAAACACCCTTGTCATCAAAGGGGTCATTTTCATTTCTTATGTTTTCCTTCATTCATGTTTTGTTAAAATTATAATATTGTATGAACTAAAACAGCTTTTTTTAAATGATTTCAATTGACAAATGTTGCAATTTGAAAGGTAATTTTGTCGCCAAATTCCTCCATGATGGTGACCCCTAATTTGACCTGACCTCTGCAGACGGCGACAGCGACGTCGCCTGGATGAAGATGGACTATTCCTGAGAGCCGATTACAGCCACAAATCTGTCATCATCCTCACCTGAAAGACGAGAGGCAGACGCAGGAAGAGGGAGAGACGGACGGACGGACGCAGGAGAGACAGAAAATAAGTGGTTCGTGTTGACGACGGTGACGACGACGATGGCGATGATGATGGAGGAAAGAGGAGAAGAGATCACGCAGAGGCCACATTCGTCCTCACCTGCGAGCCAGTCGCTGCACATCCAGTCAGCCTTGGCAGACGTCCACAGCCGAACACCAGAGGGAGAAAAGGTCAGCCAGGGGCCATGGGGTCCCACCACGGGGCAAAGCTTTCCTCAATCCCCCTCTCTACACACACACATACACACACACTATTCCCATTCTCATTCCACATGCCCCCTTGACCTCACTATTAAAACACAGGAGCAAATCTCCTGATTGGTCACAGCGGCTCAGAAACAAATGATGCCAAATACCTGACTTCTGTATGGCCTTTTCTGCAGGGAGGCGGATTTGGCATTCCACTTGTGCAAATATATTCCGATATTGGAAATGCAGTTAGCAACAGTCCACGTGAATTTTTTTTTTTTTTGGTGGGGGGGGGGGGGGTCTGTTTGAGTTGTGCGGACTTTACAGGCCATGGGCGACATTTCAGCAATGGCTACCAGAACAAATAATGTGTGTTGCATAAGTGAGGATCGACTTAATGAGACTGACGATGGGCAGAGGTTAAAAAAATAAGACATCTGTTTAACTTGTGGCTTCGTCAGATTAATGAAAACTGTGTGGCTGTAACTGGACGTCTTGATGTTGATTTGTTGTGTACTTTTTTTTTTCTTATCCGGGAAAACACTTCCTGTATGTTTTGAGTCACCGGAATCTACGCCACCAATTCGGATGAAAAGCTAATTATCTTTTATTTTGAAAGCTGTGAGTGGGAACGAAAGGTAGAGACGACGAAGTATCGTTCACTCTACAAAGGTAAATTCTGATTTGCTGTCACTCTTTGTGGCAAATAGTTTTATTTAAACCTGTAAAATAAACAGAAGCACAGTGGAAATAAAACTTTCACTTTTAATGTTTTTATCCTGAGTCATGTTTCAGGTTTCTGCACAACACCCTGTTTGTCTTATGTGCTTTTTATGGTTGCTTTAACTTCATTTCTTTGTTTTGTGATTTAATTTTATTCACATTTTCATAGTTTTTTGGCATGCAGTGCTCACTAAACGTTTCACTGTTGAACTACCATGAAGTTTGGTACAAAGTTTGATTGACACATGACGGTCTGAACATGTCGTGGACCGGGCGGCGTGCACGCATGCAGCTGTGTGTGGTCTTCTTTGTGCATTAATGTGCAGAAGATGCTGCTTGTGAATCCCTGAAACATTTTACTTCAGTGTTTTAGTGGAGCAACAGTAGCTGAAGGATTCTTAGAGTCATGAATGGTGGGATTCTTTCAGAATATGCAGAATTCAAAATGTCAACTCTTTCATGTCATACAGTTTAAAATGTAGATTTGTGTCTTCAGGTCTTTTCCCCTGTGGTCAGAGTGCACAGTATCTTAGTCTGCAGTCACCTTCCCGCCTGTATTCAAACACGGAGGAAGCTCCATCCACTCTGTGGTTCAAGCTGTGGTCGAAACCGACACGTAGTTCCTCAAACTTTCCCAGCTGAACATTTGAATCATTTCTCAGCAGTCGAGGTGATGGAGAAAGCAACACACAGCAGTTCTACTGATGACTTTTGTTTTATCTGATGTGACTGATTTATGCTTTAAGTTAAACATGACAACAGGTTTTTCCTCACAGTGTTTATCATGATTTCATTCACATAAAGTACAACATGATTTGCGATGTCACGTCAGAAGGGAAA
>NW_019525512.1:754524-755745 GCF_002814215.2 Seriola lalandi dorsalis
GAAGAGAGGCAGGTTTGGAAGTTTTAAGGGAGAGGGCGTCGAAAAAGTTCTGGTAAAGTCTGTTTTTGTGAATGTCTGTGTGTGGAAAAATGGCTTTTTGTACACAAATGGAGCTCCGGGTCATGTGATGAGCTGGGAGGACAGCCTCGATGTGGTCGTGGCGGCGGCTTTTGGGGGAGAAAATGTTCTTTCTCTCCCGGGTCGGAGGAAAAAAAAAAACCAAACTCTTTTTTTTCCCCCTGGAGGTCAGTGCGCCACAGTCAGGTCAAGTCTGCAAAGCATTCACATCGCAGAGGTACGCTTTGATTTTTATAAAAATAAGATACAACTGAGGGCAAAGGAGCCGAAAGCCTGTCGCTCTCGCACCGCGGCTCGCTCGGTGGTGAGACGGGGGGAGCGTAGGTCGGGCCGAGGAGCAGTCTGTTTGTCTTTTAGGATATGGAAGCAGGTCAGCAGAGGTACCGAGGGGCGGTGGTGGCGGTGATGATGGTGGTGGTGGTGGTGGTGGGTGGCGGTGGTGGTGGCGAGGCCGAGGGTTCAGGGGCGCTGCAGCACGGGGACGTCTAACCCATGGCTGTGACCATACTGGAAGGGTGGTGGGGGGCGAAGGGGAGGCTCGAGGAAGGGTGCATGGGTGTCGGGGTGGTCAGCATGTGGCTGGAGTGCGAGAAGGGAGGGAAGGACGACATGTGGCGGGACAGGGCAGCCGGGCTGAAGGAGCTGCTCTTGTCCATCAGGCTCTTGGAGAAGTCTTCCATGTTGTCTTGGGACTTTTTGCTCTTCTTGGACTTGCTGGACATCTTCCTGTTCCTGGTCTGGATGCCTTCCTTCTTCATGGTCAGAGGTCGGTTGATCTGCTCTCGAAAGGAGACAGAGAAGATGGCAGATTAGCACTTTGTCGCAGCAGATGCGGCTAGATAGACATCTTAAGCTGAGGCCATTTTACATTAAGCGACACAATAAGAGCGAGAGCTCAAGTGGCTGCTGTCGCCGCGGCTCAAAACAAATAAGAAAAATGCGGCGCACACTGAGCTCTTTAGTTTTCTTAGAAGCAGACTTTGGGGTTTTGGGGGAACATAATGATATGTAATGGAGTCCCATTACAAGGCAAATCTGACTGTCCCATCCTGAAACAGAAGATTGTTTATATATAGTGTGTGTGTGTGTGTGTGTGTGTGTGTGTGTGTGTGTGTCAGGGTGGATTTAAAATGTTGATTCCTT
>NW_019525512.1:755765-756524 GCF_002814215.2 Seriola lalandi dorsalis
TCCCTCCTCCAACCGCGTGGCCGTCTCCTGGCCAAAATGGCCCCAGCTGCCATATTCCAGCATAGGTTTAGCCGGGAATGAGAGCTGGATGATGGAATTCCGGCTGTGGGCAGGATTATGAGGCGAGGTGGATGAGGCCGACTGGCTTCCTGATCTTTCTGAGCGGGTTCTTCCCGGGGAAATGGGAACAGGGATTTCTTCCTCCCTCTCTCTCTCTCTCTCTCTCTCTGGTTCTCTCTGAGACATTGGCATTTTTTCGCTGACTCTTTAAGCAGAATGGCCTCGATGATTAGCAGAGGGCAGAAATCTGTACCCCCACCCCACTCCTCCCTCCCTTATGTGATGTGGTTTCATTCTCTTAAGATGTGGCTCCATACTGGGTGACTTTCTCTGCCTAGCTTCCAGCTCTGAGGCATGCTACGCCCACCTGAAGCCGGTCAGGGCCTGCGCTCTTTGATGCTGAGATGTCTGCAGCCTCACAAGAGGAAGCCTTGAGCCTCCGACCTGTGCTCGGGCCGCCGCCGCCGCCGCCCGGCACATCAAACAAAAGCAGGAGCCAGAGCGTTTGAGTCAATGACCACCGCAGAATACACAGCACAGCCTCTTACATCCTCTCCCCCAGCACCAAGCAGCAGCTAACCACCTGAAACCTCAGCCCCCGCCGCGCTTACCCCATCGAAGCTGAACAACACTGTACTCCGCTCGAGGAAGATGAGAAAGGTATCTTTCACACGTGGTGAGAAACAACCCCCTCCCCCA
>NW_019525512.1:756544-756856 GCF_002814215.2 Seriola lalandi dorsalis
TGTGTGTGTGTGTGTGTGTGTGTGTGTGTGTGTGTGTGTGTGTGTGTGTGTGTGTGTGTGTGTGTCAGGGTGGATTTAAAATGTTGATTCCTTTAAGCTGGACTGTATCTGAGGCTGCGGCCATGCCAGAAAGAAAGGGAGAAAAGGGGGGAAAGATGGAGGGTTGGAGGGAAGATGGAGAGAGTGTGTGTGTGCACACAACAGAGACGGAGAAGGGTCTGGCAGCTAATGTGCAGCCAGTCGACCACAGAGACACATGGCCATGACGACCGCCGGCGTCGGCCAAGTCCTGCTCTCAAACACTCCTCCCTC
>NW_019525512.1:757038-758139 GCF_002814215.2 Seriola lalandi dorsalis
ACACACACACACACACACACACACACACACAGACACACACACACACACACACACACACACACACACACACACACACACACACACACACACACACACACACACACACAGGCCAGCAAGAAGGACTTCAGCTAAATTCTCCATGAAGAATGTGGAATTTGTTTCAAAGGGAGCAAGCCCCAACAGAAGTCTGGATTTACCAAAATAAACTAATTTCACAATTACACCGAGGTCGGGGTCAGTTCAAATGCTAATGTGTAACTGGGAAATATTATTCTTCTCTCCTTTTAACCTTGGTCTGAGTCTGTTTCTGGAGCGCCGGACTATCTGCCAAAAGTAACATGGGAAAGTGATTTAACAGGGAGCACTTTGCGTGACAAGCAGGATACCCTCCCCCTGACACAGGGATGTGGGATATAGGCAACCTTTATCTGTCGGGGGAAAATATTACCTACATGTGGCCTGCAGAGCAGTTAGCCTGCTTATTATTAGTATTATTATTATTAGTAGTATTAGTTTCAACCACAATGGCTGTTTGATTAGAAGTGACAGCTTTGTGCACAGGAGAGAGAGAGAGAGAGAGAGAGGGAGGGGGGGGGGATAAACGAGTCCCTGGGGTTTTCAGATTGAGGATGTGAAATGATGTGTTGAGGCACTAACCAACCCAAAACGAATCAGAGGGATTGGTGGTCAGAGGGGGGACTTCAAGTCCCAGGCGCACGTGGAACCAAAAGGCCAGAAATAAGAAAAAAAAAAAAAAAAAAAAATCGGCCTTGAAATTAATCGAATTTTAATTAAGCCCCCCCCCCCTTTAATATTGAAAAGCAATGCGGCTGCAGGCTTAGTTCACTTCGGTCTTATACATTTTAGATTCGTACTTACTGCCAATAAATCATATTAATTCTACAGTATTTGTTATCGCCGTGCCCCGGAAATTCTCTGCAGGGACGAGTCAGATAAAATATTCTGGGGGGGGGGGGGGGGGGGGCAGCAGGACGTGATGAGGGAGGAATAAAGGAGGGGCAGGAGAGGAATATATATTCAAGACAAGAGCTGTGTGATTCGGGTTAGTGAGAGATGCTTCTTCTTTTCTCCCCCCCTCCC
>NW_019525512.1:758159-766798 GCF_002814215.2 Seriola lalandi dorsalis
ATTGTGCAGTTTAAAGTAGAGGCCGCAGGCGTTACACACCGGGTCCCCGTTGGCGTTTCTCCGCCACAGCGTCGTCGTTGTCGTCTGACAGTTCGCACATGACGTCCCTGCCCGCCTGGCTGCGGACTGCACACAACAACACACACACACACACACACAAAACGTCACATGACAGCGTAATCACCGCAAATCAATGTAAAGGTTTAAACGCCAACATGCAGGGCTGCCAATCCTGAAGGAACTCTTTTTATTTACTTTTTAAAAAAAAATTTTAACACAAAAATTGAGTTGAAATTTGTGAATTTTGGTGCATTTTACCTGCAATTAAATTTAAAAAAATCTACAATTTAAAAACCATGAATTTGGTGTTTTTGGGTGTTTACGTGTAATTCTGACAGCCCTGTACACGTGGCTTCTTGCTACAAATGCAATAAAGAAAATGCATTTTCATTACAGATTAAATACAGTCATTATTCTCACTCAAAGCTATTTAAAAAAACAACAAAAAAAAACATTAAAACATAGTAGTCAGCATAGGCTTTATTATACCTCTATATACATAGGAATTCTATTTTTTTTTTGCATCCACTGAAAGCTGAAAATAGTTTAAAATAAAGACATAAATACCAAAAACAGAGCTGCTTTCACTCGAGGCTAAAAATAGCGTCACAGAGCACATACCTCCTGCAGAATAAATATTTACAGAAGACATAAAAGTGGTGCCTTGAAATGGGAGAGCTATTAAATCTGATTAAATTTCCCCCTAAAAAAGTGCCACGAAGGCTTGTTTTAAATGTGGATCTCATGACGTGAAACAATTGAGATGAAAAGAAGAAAAAAAAAGGGGGGGTAGGTGGGGAGGGGGGGGCCTGAAAGTCTTCATATACATGAAACCTCTCATATAGGATCTGTGCAATCAGGATATGGACAGAAATTATGAATGTAAGATGCGGTGAAATGAGCCATAACTGCACGCCAACTAAAAGCATAATAATAATATTAATAAGAAAAAAGAAAGAGTGTATTTTTGGCTCTGCTGCAGGCTACCAGCAGAGTGAAACCCTCCCTTCATCCTGACACAGTCAAAGTCATGTCTCCTCATGGATTTAGCTGCCTCGCGCCTGCCTCAGCCTCACTTTGCTGCAGTTGCCTTGACATTGATGTTATAATCTCTAAAAACAATCGATAGACAGGTGACCGCAGAGGACGCGCGAACGTAAAGGACTACATTATCTCGGGGAGGGATTTCCAATTATACACGTGCGGTGGCCTAATAACCCCCTGCTGCTGCGTGCTGTGAATACCCAATCAGATCGCGAGGGATAAACTTTATTATGCAAATTAAGTCCACAAATCGTGTGTGCATCATTATCTTTACTTTTTATTATTATTTTATTACTATTAATAATATTTCCTGCAACCAAAATATCAAATCTGAGCCGGGCAGATATTATTTGGTGGATTTAATAAGAAGTGATCAGCCTATCCTCCGCTGGTGTCTCTTTCTGGCCATTTTCCTTCATCTATGACTCACATGTTGCGTGGCAATTACCCACACCTGACCCATCCTCGTGTATTTAAGCGTGGATTATAACACTAAACAATCTCAAGTCGTGACTGTGCTTGGCCTGGCTCGGACTCCGCAGCCTTTATGTTTTGACTGGGGAAGCGGGGCTGTGTTGTTAAAAGCGACTTATCTGCGCTGCTCAGATATCCGGCAGCCCTTTCCCTGGGAAGTCGGGTTTTCACATTAGAGGCGAGATGCAGGAGGAGGAGGAGGAGGAGGTGGAGGAGAGAGAAGGAGGTTCAGAGCAGAACTGGACAGCCATCTTTGCCTCGAAAGATTTTTTTTTTTTTCTCTTTCTCTTTTCATAAGAAGGCAGGGGAACTCCTTAAAGCTCATAAGAGATGCAGCTTTGATGAGAGGGGGTGGGGGGCTTTCCCTGAAATAACCTCAAAAAAATAGCTCCAGCTAAGCAATGCCAAAATATGAAAATAATATTGGAGCTCATTGATGCAGGCCTGCAGCCTCACACTGCAACAAGTTACAGCAGAAGCAGTTTAAATGCATCTCCAAAATACACATGGGAGAGGAAAGAAGAGGGGGGGGGGGAGCTATTGTATTGTTCAAACTGTGAATCAATGACAATTTTAGCAAATAAAAAATAGCATCGTCATTGCATTTGAAAAAAATATGTGCAGTTTTTTTCTATGGTAGTATCTGAAAACAGAGACCTGCACTTGTCGAGTCAATTTCCTGCAGCTAATAGGCCTACTTCTTCCTGGATAGGGGAAAAACAGAGAGAGAGACGGAAAATGTCATCAATAGAGAAAAATGTGGTGGGGACGTACCAGCCGCCGCTTGGGTTTGATGAGAGGGCGATTCTGCCCGTTCATCTTGTGATAGAGTCCGCAGGCGTTACACAGATAGTGACCCGTACCGTCCCGCCTCCACAGCGGAGTCGACGTGGCCCCGCAGTTCACACACTCTCTACCTTCTGCAAGTGCACGCGCACACACACACACACACACAAATACACACACATGCGCACAAAACATGGAGACAGTGTCCAGGTCAGTAATCCTTAAAAATAATAAAAAAAATAAATAAATAAAATAGAAAATAATTCCTGATGCATGTAATTTATGCTGAGGGTAGAAAAGATTAGTGAAATCACAGCAAATATTAGAACAACGATAATAACAAAAGCATTAATTTAACTGCAGCAGTTACTATATTTACAACACACACATACAGTAAACACATGTGGTTAGTGTTGGTGGTGAACACAGTGTTAAGGTCCATAAGGCAGAAATCATGTAAATAAACCACAACGTGTCCTTGAACAGGATTTTCAGTCTGAGCACAGTTCACTTTGGTCCTGGACAATTTCAAAATAAAACCAAAAAAAACTAGGCCTTGTTCTTTCTCTCATCAGCCAATAATAATAATAATTATAATAGTATAATATGTGTTATCAGAAGATGTTTCCTTTGCTTTAAATTGATTGAGGGAGTGTTGAGGTTTGACTGGCACTTCTCTAGTGACACCGACAGGTGAGACGCGCACTCACAGTTGGATGATAGTATTGGGGGGGTCTGAAAGTGAAACAAGGGAGCTGCAGTCACACTCAGATTATTTGAAAGCAGAGACTCACACAGGGCTTTTGTGCAACGCCGAGAGCCTTTTGCATTTTCATGCAGCCGCACTTCCCCTTTTTTTGCGAGCTGCAAAAACACACGCAAACACGCACACACACACAAGGCCGACTTCTTCACAAAGAGAGAGATACGTCAGTCCGGGTCGTGCAGTGTTTAGATGTGACAGACATCAGCAGGACAAGTGTGTGTGTGCGTGTGTGTGTGTGTATGTTTCTTTCTATTTTGGCAAAAGAAGCTGCTGCTGAAATCAAACAGGAACTGTGTCGGATCCAGAGCAAATGACTTGAGAAAAAAACACACACAGGTTTCTGCAATGCAGAGTTTCTATTGCACAAGGTGTGTTTAGGCTTCTTTTTTTTAAATGCTGAACGCTTTCTCTGAAATGTGAAGTATAGATCACACACTCTCTCTCTCTGTCTCACTCTCACACTCTCTCTCTCTCTCTCTCTGTCTCACTCTCACACTCTCTCTCTCTCTCTCTCTGTCTCACTCTCACACACACTCTCTCTCTCTCTCTCTCTGCACTGATAACCCCTTTCAAATGTAGATACTCCACAGATCGGGAAATATCTTTTAAATGAACATTATCTCCCATTATCCTCGAATTAAAAATCTTTATTTGCATTAATGGCCCAGTGTATGATGCTGAATAATCCTGATGATATGCATCAACTAATCCACTGTTTTCTATACTCACATCAAAGCCGCTGATATTAATCTCATTATAGAAAACTGCTTTTCAGCTGCTGCAGCAATAACCTTTAAAATAATTACCCCCCCTTCTCCTCTCCCTCCCCTCCTCACAAATTTGGAAATGTCTCCCTCTCACACTCACACACTCTCTCTCCCTTTTCTCTCTCTCTATCTCCCCTCCCTCGGTGGTTCGTGCACTCTGCCACGGCGACGGTTCACCCCGCTCTTTCTTCCCTGTGAATGAACGAGCAGCATCCGGTGCTCTACCGCTGGGTAAACAATGCAACTGTGGCGTGCACTGGTCTGACAGTAATGGGATTATCTTAAACATATAAACGGGGCGACACAGCCCAGAGAGCGAGCTGCCCCCCCCCCCCTGTCCCTCTCCTCCCTCTCTCTGTTAGTGCAGAGGAAGATGAAAAAAGAAAAAAGAAATGACCTAAATTAATCTGAGCATTAAACTCTGAACTCGTCTGCGTCATGAGGATTTTATTTTGGTAGGGAAAAAAAAATCCCAATATTGTATTTATTTTTTTAATATTTATTTTAAATATATCATTATTATTATTATTATTATTATCATCATCATTATTATTATTATTACCATCATTATTATTATTATTGTTATTATTATTGTTATTATTATTATTGTTAGGTGATGAAAGAAAGAGCTTTGAGGCACATTGATGCGCCTGTTGGAGCACAGGTTGACCCGTTTGGCCTTTAGCCCCAAAAGAAGAGCTTGTTCATGTGAGGGATGAATGAGCTGCTCGCGGGCATTTTTTTTTAAGTATATGAGATTAAACATGGCTGATCATTAAGGCTGCAAATCTGGGGAATAATGTTAGATCAAAAGGGAATGTAATAAAGCGCACGCCTACCTGAACAGGACCTTGTTTTTGGTCTTGTTTTGGAACCATAACTAGAAGATGACCCACCTATCAGGCTACTTGGTGGGAAGAGGCCTGGGCCGTATTCAGGGACATAGGGTGGGTATGTGGCGATGGGGTGGTGGGCAGAGGATGACCCTGCTCCGATTGATGCCACGCTCCTGCTGTGAGCTGACTCCAGTTTCATACTCTCGGCCAGGGTCACCTGGTACTTTATGCACTCTTTATCCTCCTGCCGCCCGGAGCTGCTGGAGCCCGGGGTGGATATGCCTGGGTCCGGGGATACGTCTTTCGGAGGGGTCGGGGGAAACGTGAAGAGGTGCGGACTGGAGTGACCGGTGGACAGGGAGGAGGAGGAGGCCGGGGGGTAGACGGACAGGCTTGCCGGGGAGCCGTGGTGCAGGGGGTTCTTAGGGAAGGGGCTCAGGTTCCAGGGAGAAGTGCTGTGGTGCGGGGCGATGCCTTTGCTCCCCTCCAGCCAGGGCAGAGAGCCGTGCAGTAATGAGGGACGGCACACCTGGCTACCTGAGGCAGCACAGAAACACAAGAAAACATCACAACCTGACCTCAGTCCACAGCAACAGTAAATACACAGGAATTCTTTTGCGCTTCAGGCCTGAAAACAGCATCAGATAAAAGAGTTTGCGCACATATTTACCGAATACATTTATGCGTATTTTTACAATTTGCCTCCAGCTGCACATTGAAAACACTTTCCACTGAGATTGTGTCGAGCTGAAGATCATCTGATCCCCGTTGAACAGGCCTTCGTGTAACAACAGTTCACTCATAAGTCAAAAGAAAACTACATCCAGGAAGTTAAAGGTTACAATATAGGAAACTTCACAAATGACTTTATGCGGATGAATACTGCGTGATAATAAATATTGTGCACGCGCTCAGAAGTGAAAAATGTGCTTCCGAGCATTACGGAAATATTCCAGGTGTGTCTGTGACCTCTGTGCCAACACATGTATTTGTTTAAACCCGTAACTAAACACTCGATTGATCCAGAAAACAAATTACGCACGAGCTTTTGGAAATCTACTTTGACATTATGAGTCAGCTGAATGTTATTTAGTGTTGGTGAAGTTTAGCCGGTAATAGGCTGTGATGGCTGTAAGCGGCACACACACACACACACACACACACAAACCCAAATACAAACTAAAGGTGAAGCATATATATTTACGGCACTTAAATTCTCTGTTTTATTTTATTTTATTTTTTTAAAGACAAAGTCAGCTCAGGCCAAAACCGAAAGCTGCTCTGGATCACCGTCAGATAAGAGAAATAATTCCAAACACAGCGACAGTAATTGAGTCTTTTCTGCAGGGCTAAATTACGCACAGACGTCTAAGGAGGATAATGTGCACATTATTAAATAAAAGGCCCTAAAGAGGCCGTTACTTACTGTGTGGAGGAGGAGGGTACCTCTGGACGGCTCGGACAGAGTTTCCATAGTATGGAGAGACGTGGTTCCCCTGTCCATCGATATTAAAGAGTACATCCACATCGTCAGCGAGGGGATACTGCGAAGGGTCCATGTATGAGTGGCTGAGGCCCGGGTGATGTGAGCCGGGATGCTGCTCGTTCAACACCGCGGGATGATGGCTCATCCATCGTGGCTGATCCGCACTTACTTCCATCGCTTTCCGCTCTGTGTTTTAATTTTTAATTTTTTTCTTCTTCTTCTTCTTCTTCTTCTTCAGCAAATGTTCATGCACGCCGAAGCAACGCGGTACAAGTCACAAGATAAGAAATAATCAGTCCCAAATCCGTGTTTCTTTTTGGGGGGTTAAATCCACAGGTTCCGCGCTTGCTTCTGATCACCTGGAGACAGAGAGAAGAATTTATTGCCTTGTTTTCTCAACATGCAGCACGACTAAAAACACACAGGAGGCTCACGCTTAACTGCATTTTTACCCGCGTTTAAAAAAAAACAAAAAAAGACAAAAAAAAAAAAGAAAGAAGAAAAAAAAAAAAGAAAAAAGCATATTTAAACACGAAACATACCCCACATTACAAATGCAACAAAGGTGTTGTCATATAAATAACGTCCAAAATGGAATCCAGCCTCACGCAGAGTTCCTGAACTTCTTCCTCTCAGAAAAACGTCAGTGTTTTCAGCCCCAGCTCAACAAGTTAGTGGAGGCTCGGTGCGGGGCGCAGGGCTTGTTTGCAGTGAATGGCTTCACTGCACACTGACCGGCACCAGCAAGTTAAACTCACTGATCAAATCTCTGTTTGTGCGCAGTTGTAGCCCTCTCCATTAACTCCGCTCCTCTCTCTCTCTCTCTCTCTCTCTCTCTCTCTCTCTTTCCCTCTCGCTCTGTGTGGCTCTTACTCCCTCGCCCTTGCTCTATTCTACCTCTCTCTCTCTTGCTCTCTTGCTCTCTCTCTCTCTCTCTCCAACCCCCCCCTTTTTTTTTTTTTTTTTCTTTTTTTTTTTTTTACAGTGAAGGCATTCTTTCAGGATGGCGCCAGGCAGCTCAATGCTTGCAGACAGCTGTGGCGCGACGCAACTTAAGGAGGGTCTGTCAGTGTCATCAGTTAAGGGGAGGGGCCTGCCCTAATTGAATATAACGTGGACCAGGAGAGATGCAGAAGTGCTGCAAGATTTTTCTTTTCAATGACCTTGCCATAAAAGATAATATTATAATAAATAAGGAGATTTCTCTTTGAGGCCTAACACCCTTGCTGCGAATGGCGACACAGTGCGGGTGGAAAGTTAAAGGTGTAGGAAGTAATTATAAATTATAAATTCATCTATATAACACTAATATGTTAAAAAAAAACAAAACATGAATACTATATTAAAAGAAATACAAATAAACCTTTAGAAATAGAACATATACGCCTCAGCTTCTCATAAAAGCAGATATACAAATAAATACAGCCTAAATTAAAATAATTAAAACTAATATTAGTGTTTTATTACGCCATCGGCTTAAGTCTGCACTTTCTCAAACCTCCTGCTGCAGTTTAAAAAGAGAAGAAGAGGAGCTGCAGCAGAGCCTGTTGCTCTGGGCCAGTGGCAGGTTGCGGGACATTTACGCTCTTAAAATTGTGACAGTGCGTCCTCTCGCGGTGACAGGCACATTATTCTAATGGCAGATCCAAATTGAGCCGATTTCCTCACCGTGAAGCAGGCACGGACAAGGACGCCTGGGTGACTGAGCTTATACAGGCTCCAAAAAAAAAAAAAAAAAATAGAGAGAGGGAAGAGAGGAGAGAAATCCTAATGTAGACTGTTATTTATTGGCTGTCAGTTAACTTATCTTTGCAATAACCTAAACCCACTGCGGCAACTCAGACAGACAAGCAACAATGGCTCGTGTCATTATTTATTCAAAACAGTGCATTTAATGTAACGCGATAGCGCGCGCAGAGACTGATGCGTCCCAGCTCGTCTTTCTTTTCAAGTTTAACAAATAAGCAGCTTTAATTTAAAGGATTTAAAGGGCAGCTTCTTCCTTATAAATCAGAGAGGAGTTCACCCAGTATGTCCGGTGTCGCACACGCATGATGCCGCGCGTCTGCAGCGTTATTCCGCCTCGCTGCGCGGCAAAGAGGAGGCGGCGGTTCCTTGGGGAAGTATTTTATGTCGGCTGCTCCATATACTTTCATATTGGCTGTGTGTAATAGTAGTAGATTGGGGGGTATCTGTGTGTGAGTGTGTGTGTGAGTGTGAGTGTGTGTGAGCGGTGGGGGCAGCCTCGGCGACGCCACTGGATGTGACGTCACCGCAGTGTAAACAGTCAGGAAATGAACCGTCGCTCGCAGCGCGCAGTAGGTATGGCAGCGGGAGCGCGCACGCCCACGTGAGGGTATCAGCATTACCCTGCATGTGACTGTCTTAATATCAGGTAGATTCTGTCTGATGGGGGGGGG
>NW_019525512.1:766972-769804 GCF_002814215.2 Seriola lalandi dorsalis
CCTCCTCCCTCTTTGATATCGAGGTTGTTCTCAGCCGGGCGCGTGGGAGCACAGACTGAGAGAGACTTGGCAAAGTGTCGTCTTTTTCCTCTCCAGGATAGCCCTACCTGGAGACACACACACACACATACACATACACACACGTGCACGCGCGCGTACAGAGGGAGCGTTTCCTCACTCAGACAAACCTGAGACTGAACTTGGATGCAAACTGCTGTAGCTGCCATTGTCAAGCTGTCAGCGGACTCGTGTAATTATCCTCTTGAAAAGTATCGCGGAGCCATTATCCACAAAAGTAGGGCTACCAGTTATAGGTGCTCGGAGGCAACACATGACGGTAAATGTAGCCTAAAATCCCGATTATGTTTTTTTGTTTCTTGACTGGATGTATCGAAGCTTAGAGAATGGGACATGGAAGCCATCCCATGACTTGATTCCCAAGCCTCGGTGTCAATAACGCCGCAGCTTTATTTATTCAGCGCGGAATAAAACTGGCTCTCTTGGAAAAAAGTTGTCATTTATAATCCCAAAACTGTCGCCACGAAAAGAGAAATAGTGGCTCCATGTCTCTCTCTCTCTTCCCTGTCAGTGTGTGTGTGTGTGTGTGTGTGTGTGTGTGTGTGTGTGTGTGAGCCCCCCCCCCCTGCATTAGTCTACTCCTGCAGCTAATGGCCTACAAATAGCAGCGCCGCTGTGCGTAAAGCTTTGATTCATAAAAAAAAAAAAGAAAAAGAAAAGTGGGCGAGAGGCCAGTCCGGCTTTCTGATGGCAGAGATAATTTCTGAGTGATTATATCAGCCAGTTCTGATTCACATCAACACATGGCGCACTTTTCTTCTCCTTCCTTTTTTTGTGCTACATTGCGGATGAGAATTTAAGACACGAACGGGATTATTATTGCCAATGTGGAGGATGAAATGTTTTTAGATAACGCTTGTGAGTGTGTGTGTGTGTGTGTGTGTGTGTGTGTGTGAGTGTGTGTGAGTGTGTGTGTGTGTGTGTGTGTGTGTGTATGTATGTTATGTATGTGTGTTTATATTGTGTCTGTCCTCATCAGCAAATTAGAATCATTGTTTTTCCTTATAAATAATAGTTTCCTTCCGCGAGGTCAGGGAGATACAATCACACAATACTAAAATTACACATAACACCACTGGTCTAACTACTACTATATAATAGGCTAATAACAATAATAATAATAATAATAATAATACATTTAACGTTTTTTGTAATTTAAAAAAATCACAAAACACGCAAAAGATATACAATTATTTTTAAAATAGTACCCTGATAATAAAAGGTGTGTGTGTCTATGTGTGTGTGTGTATGTGTGTGTGTGTGTGTGTGTGTTTACTGTTTAACTGTTTTATCTAAAGCTTTGATATCCGGATCCATGATGTGTCACACTCTCATTCATTTCCACATTAACAGACCAAAAATAAACAAGCAAATATACAAATGTCCGAGAATAATATCTAATCTTTCATCTTGATAACAAATAAAAATAAGAATCAGTAAAATAAAAAGGCACAACACAAATACAACAGAACGCAGGCGAACACACACAGGTCAGATGTTAGAGGCTATATATATATATATAGAGAGAGAGAGAGAGAGAGAGAGATAATAAATTATTTAAAGAAGGTGAAGCGGCTCTGGTGCTGCATGTGTTGCCAGTCACGGTGTCATTGTGAGATATTCTACCAGCTCATCTGTACATTTTGAAACCAGTGCAGCACCGCAGGTAGCCTGTAGCTTATGTTACATTTCATACTGAGTCATTTGTTACCTTTCTAATCTTTTCAAGAAAGAAAAGAAAAGCACGCACACACACACACACACACACACACACACACACACACATATATATATATATATAAAAGAGGTTGCAATTCTGTCAGCGTGTGAATCAACTCGGCTTCTTAGAACAAAATGAGGGCGTCAAATTCTGCACGTAGAGCGCGTGAAACTTGAACAACAGCAGTGGATTTCCTAGAATGATTTGAAATGAGAAGATGTAGGATAAATCATCGTTTCTTTTTTTTTTAACGAGTGTGTAAAAAAAAAAACAACATAAAAAACCAACATAAAAGACAAAGTAGTTCATCGTATGTTGTGTCATTCTTCCCGGCGAGAGGAACAAAAAAAAGAAAAGAAAAGAAAAGAAAAAAAAAGAAAAACAAAACGGTCTGCCAATTGACTGACTTGTGATTCTTATCTGTGTCTATATCGCTTCTCGCCAGACACACTGATGTAATCTTTCCTTTAACAAACCGGGCCTTTTCACCTCTTAGCCCTATGCATGCCCAACAGAAACAAAAGCCATTCATATTTCTGGATAATTTATTAATTACTCCTGTAAACACCATTTAACTCCTATAATTTGATTAGTTTTGATTAAATCCACAATTTTAACAACCTCCTTATAATAACGTTGCAAAACAAAGATTTAAATGAAACCGCAGCAGCAGCAGCAGCTTCAGATTTAGTAATACAGATTTAATAAGATTTTTACTTTACTATATTTAATATAACCGAAGAGGTCAGTTTGGATATTTTAAAAACATAAAAAATATTCACACATTTTTAAAAAAAATAAAAAATATAAATAAAATACCGGGTTGGGGGAAAGGGTGCGCGAGCTTCTTTTCTCGCGCTCGTGCCTCCTCTGCATGCAAATAACCGTTGGAGTTCTTGGCCCGTGACTGTGCGCGTGTGATGCCCTTAATTTGGCATCCTATTCATTCTAACTCTCCGCCATATCAAGACATATCGACCAAAGACGACATGGAGGAAACTAATAACGAAGGAGGGGGGAGGAGGAGGGGGGGG
>NW_019525512.1:772324-774626 GCF_002814215.2 Seriola lalandi dorsalis
ATCTATCTTTGGGAAAGGAATTCAATTAAGGTAATAAATTAAAGATAATTGGCGCGAACAGTCCTTGTATAAACTTACGAACGCGCGCGGCTACAGCCAAATGTGTCTTTTTTAAAACCAATGAATAATTCAGTATTTCCGTGCAGGGTATAAGCGGAGAGCTTTTCATTTATGGAATTAGTATTTCAGTAAATGGAATTACAAAATAACACATCCAGATAGTAATGATTTATTAATCTGCCTTTTGACGTAAATAAAGTGCTTATTTTCGGGAATGATTAGCTCTTCGATCTCAATGTAAAGGTGAAGTTAATATGCGTCTGCGATAAATTGCGCACACTGATGGCTTTGATATAAACAGCGGTTAAACCACTATTTATGCCGCAGATAATTAAAGCATATTATAGGTGTAATAAAAAGATTAATTATGAGGGGAAATAACAAGAAGAGAATCAATTTTGTGTCTTGTTCCTGTCTGGATACAATTAAATAAGGGGGGAAAATACATTTTAATTTTGAAAGGGAGCGGATATAAAATGACGTGCTTTTTTTTTCCTTTTTTTTTTAGGAAAGAGGAGGGGTGTAGATTTTGTGAAGTCAGTGCTTAATTAATTGTAAATGGATGCCGTTTAGGGGTTTACCTTACTGTTATAGGCCACACTGTATCACATGAAGGGGCTATAATAGCCTATAGTGTCCTGTTTTTGGCGCTCCCAGAACCGGGCTAGTGTAGCTATATCCTATCTGTCCTAACGGCAGCTCCAAAAGTCCAAAGTCACACGCTCCTCTTCTCCTCGCGCCGCGCCGTGAAATCGCGTGATTAATGTAGAATTTGACGCGAGCTCCCGCGTGACAGCAAGAGGCTGACAACAAGCTATACGCACAAAAACCCTCCGGTAGCGACACATGGGCCCGGAATGAGAAGAAGCAGCAGCAGCAGCAGCAGCAGCTGAGCCCATGCGCACTGCACTGGCCTTTTATTCCCAGCAATTCTATCAGAGCGGTGTTGATATTTATAATCTCACCAGCAGGTAGAATGAGGAGCCATAATGTCACCTTTATATTCTGATTAAATACACCTGCATCTTTTTTTTTTTTTAGTCACATGCATTTCTCCTTTCTTTCTTTTTTTAGCCTTAATTTTTGCAGTTGTGCAGCTGCAAAAAAAAAAGAAGCAAAAAACCATCCAGTGGAGCAGCTAGCGCTTTATCTGTAACCCACCCCTGTACCGTGGCTTTTCTGCCCCGTTAGTGCATAAACGGAGTAAATCATTTACGGTCACCCGCTTTTATAGCCTCCCGGTGTAGCCTAAATTTTATTAGACACTTCCCACTCCAAATGTGAAATAAATACTGCAGCATATATCTCCCTTTTCTCCCTGCCTACATGATTCTCCGCTGTAAATGTCGAATAAGATGACCTTAATTTGAGACAAAACACCTCCAAAAATGTATGGGCCACGTATTATCTATTTACTTATTTATTTTCTCAATGTGTTTTATTATTCTCGTCCTGTGCACCCTCCAAACGTTAAGCCAAATGTGTGTGTGTGTCTGTGTGTGTGTGTGTGTGTGTGTGTCTGTGTGTGTGTGTGTGTGTGTTTCTTTTTCTTTTTTTTTTTTTTTTTTACGGCGGCTTCTCCCTGCGATTTTATTTTAAAATATTAGGCCGAGGTGGGGAGAATTATAAACGACTCTGCTCTTATCTGCTCCCTTCACGTATCCAGGATCACAGAAGCTGATTAAGAAAGAAGTCACAGCCAACGCTGGATTCATAATGATTTGGAATAATGAATCCTTATCTCCCCTCTGCAGATTATCAGCCTTTCAGCTCGCCATGTTTTGTTACATGGGATAATTTATTGCATCTAATACATCACAATGAATCTGATGGGGGAAAGTGATGGCCATGTTAGGAGAGAGGCTGCTTTTTTATCCCGGGGCAATGAAATGCCTTTACGATTTTTAATTGGTAAAATATAAGGGGGATCTGATAAAAAAAAAAAAAAAAAAAAAAAAAATAGAAGCACAGAGGTATAATCTTGCCTGCTAGTGTTCCAGCAGCACTCTGCACTATAATTAGTGTGTCAATTTCAACCTGAAATTAACAGCATCGACCTGCCATCTCTGCTTACGCCGGTGGAGTCAGCTAGATCCTAATTTCGCATGATTTATTTTTCACCAAGAAGAGATAATTAATCATAAACACTGAAAAACAGTGCAGCAAAGTGGAGATAACAAAATATTTGCATCTAAAAAGATTCGATGGAGCTAATTCGTTTTCAGCCCCCCCCCCACCCCCC
>NW_019525512.1:774664-775740 GCF_002814215.2 Seriola lalandi dorsalis
CCCAACCCAGAGCCCACCTGATCTAGCCACTGCTGCAGCTCCCATGAGCACCTCCAAGATTTTTTTTTTTTCTTTTAATTTTCCATGATTAATCGTTGGGTTGCGATGTATCATTAATCACTACATAAGATTGTGTGTGTTGGGGTGGGAATGGAAGGCATGTGCCCCCCCCCTCCTCCCAGACCACCACCACCACCTCCTCCTCCTCCTCCTCCTCCCCTCACCCTGCGTAAATAGCAGCTACAGTGTGGCGGGAACTGTAATTGTTGGATTGTGGATGTGTAGCATCATGTGCATGGTGGTGTCACTGTTGTTGGGAGGCATGCCATCTTCATTTTTCTTTTTTTATTATTGAAGGGGGGGGGGTGTTGCCTGGTAGTCTGAGCACCACCAGGATGCACTGTGCACAGGCTAATAATAATAAAACAATAATAATAAAGATGATGACGATAACAGCACATATATACATTTATTATTAATAATAATCATAATAATAATAATATTACTATTATTGGATAATCACTCTTTGTTTGGAAGTCGTCATTGGCACTTTGCCCGCGCATCTCTGAATTTTTGGATGGCGCTATGTTTAAACTTGGGCATGCTCATCGTGCCAGGATAAATTTGCATTTTATTTGCAGCTGTAATTAGCTGATCAGCATCTCTCTGTCTCCCTCTCTCTCTCTCTCTCTCTCTCTCTCTCTGCCCATCTTTCTTCTCATTATGATTTAGTCTTTTCGCAGCCTCTTTCACTGCCTCTCCCCAATCCCTCATTTTCCAATGTCCTGGCAGCGCCACCAGATGTTTATCGCTTTTTATACCCAGGGACACTGCCATGTCAAACAAACCGGGGGATGGACACTTACAGGCGGCTGGGTATCCAGGCAAGCCCTCCCTCCCTCCATCTATCCGTCCATCCATCCATCCCTCTCCCTCTCCTCCTCCTCTTTCCTGGCTGAGCAGAATAATCCTGGACTGGGTGGCCACTGGGACTCCAGTGAGGGTTTCATATGAAAGAAAAACAACCAGATCACGTTGGTTGTTGCTTAAAGCGGGGAGGGAGGGATGGAGGGGCT
>NW_019525512.1:775760-776727 GCF_002814215.2 Seriola lalandi dorsalis
AAAGGAAATCTTCATCTTTTTGTCTGCGCAGAGACAGGCCATATAAGAGGGCTGATGCTGCGGCCCAGATACTGGAGATACAGATAGAGATGTGGAGATGAGCTTAATGAGATGCAAGGCTGGGGAGTTGAGAGGGAGGGAGGGGGGGGGGAGGACAAACATCCAGTCAGGAGTCACTCCCAGGAGGGATGAGCACAAAGCGACCTGCCTGTTATCTGCAGGGGAATGTACTCCCTCTTTAATGAGCAGTCGTTTATTAAAAACACACTCTTTTAACCTCATAATTGAAAAATGGCTTCGGCGGGAGGCGGACGCGACCCCCCGCGTTGCAGGTGCGCGGCGGCTCCGCTCTCCTACAGGAGCTATCTCCATGTAGATCAACCTGTGCTGCAACAATCACAACACCGCGTTAGAGGGCTGCGCGGAGCGGCCCCCGGTTGGCCATGATATACAAATATTTATCCGCTGATAAGGAACCGCCACGATGGCAGATAACCTCCTATTCCTCTTTGTCTGTACAGTCTCAGCAATTACTAAACATTCCCCCTCTCCTTTTCCTCCCTCTCTCTTCTGCTTTTAATTCGTTAAAGCGTTATTAGGAGACTCCCTAAGCCGCTTTAGTCAATGACTGTTTGTGGGGTTGTGGAGTCTGGAAAAGAGAGAGGAGGAGGAGGAGGAGGAGGAGGAGGGAGGAAGGGAGGAAGGGGGGGGGCGGAATGGGAGGAGGGTTTCCAAAAAAGAAAAAGAATGAATGAAAGAGTGGCTTGATTTTCCTCGCAATCCACGGAACAAATAGCCCAACATTTAACGTTTACACCCTGCCTGGCGACTCTCTGGCGCTGCGGGGCCCGAGCCGAGCCGGGCTAAAGTGTCCCGAAAGCCTTTGGAGGGGTGTAAGTCCCCGGCTATCGGGTTCTCCAGATCCCCTTTAAATGACTGTCAAAAGAGGCGAATATCAAATTGCATG
>NW_019525512.1:776747-778240 GCF_002814215.2 Seriola lalandi dorsalis
GGGGGGGGTGGAGGGGTCTCACTCTCCCCGCCCTCTCCCGCTCTCTCAGCATGTCTCTGACAGCCTGGCACCAGTAGTGCGTTACTGTAATCTGATTACTCCTCCAGGAGGAAGCAGGGACTTCAGTGTTTTCATCATGGGAAATATTGGTAGAGAAATTTATTAGAAGAGAAATCTGGAAAGTATTTTCTCTCTTTTTAAGATGATTGATCCTTATCTAATAATTTATAATCGCTTCAGGAAAAAGCTGTTTTACATGTAGAGAGTTTACAGCAACTTACAGCACAGCTTGAGACATAAATAATAAAATAAAGCACCAAATAAACAGTAGAAGAAGAGAGAGTCTTCTAAGAAGCAATAAAGCACAAATTTCTACATTAAAATGAAATGATTCATATTGATTGGACTATTTTTAAAAGATATTCTGATCTTATTGATGTGTGTTTATACCAGTGGTGGTTTCGTATTACATCAGTGGTGACTGCAAGTTACAGTAGCACCACTGTGAGGAATGAAGTGACTGTGTGTGCAGTTACAATGAGAAGCAAAAGCTTCACAATATTATGATTTTATTAGTTTTAGACTTGTTTTTTCTAACATCTGCTTTTATCTTGTGCATCACTGGATGAATTTACACGTTTCCAGCTTCTAAAAGCGTCTGAACGAACGAGTCTGAGAAGGAAAAATCTGCAGCTGATTGACAAGCAGACGTCAAATATATATATTTAAATACATGTATTAATAGCTCCCTTATAATAGCTACCATGTTGAATAAGACACTGAGTCAGCTGGATATAGCAGCTGTTGTGCAGATGTGAAAACACCACAGCTGATCATAAGGTGCATAAATCCAGATGTTACTACTTTAAACACATCTATTACACATGTTCAGCACAGTGTACTGTAAGTGTGTGATGTCATACATCTAAAATAATCTGTTCCTCAGTGAAACATAAATATTAGCTGGTGTTTCAGTGTCACAGTAAATAAATAAAATCATGGATCCGTCCTTAAAGAGCTTCAGTTCAGTCTCACACTGTGAAGCTCATCATTCAGAGATCAATTCAAACCACTAAATCTATACTGTTCTCATTTTAGCTCATTTAGAGTTTACCTTCAACCACTCTCCCAAGTTTCCCAAATTAGACACGCACACACACACACACACACACACACACACACAGTGCATGCCTTTATCTGCAAAAGGCCTATGCATTGTCATTAATCTTCACCAGGCTAATTAATTTAATCCATCGCCTCTTGGCATTGGAATATAACGACCACCACTAAATCCGCTGCAGGATAACGGATTTGTTTTTAAAAACGAAGAGAGAGTTCCCGCTTTAATAGCTTCCAAAGAGGCACCAGGCCGGATTCATTATCAGCTGATTTATTTATTTATTTATTTGTTTATTTATCTCTTAAAGGACGATTCCAAATAAAACGCACCTTTTTATAGGTTTCACAGTATATATTGAGTTTTGGTTGTTTTT
>NW_019525512.1:778608-788378 GCF_002814215.2 Seriola lalandi dorsalis
GGGGCACATTTGCAACAGAGGTCGCCACAAAGTCATTCACAAACAGAGCGGAGGGGAAACGTTACTCGTTACTTCACTCAGGTGTAGTTTGTTTTCATCCGTTACTATACTCATCATCATGGGGGGGGGGGGGGGGGGGTTAGTACCTCACATCACTCACAAAGTTGTAACATGCTACAACAGTGGGGAAAAAAAACTTTGTAAACTTTATTTAAGTCACTTAGTAAAATGTAATTCAAGTATCAAACATACAGATGTAGTAAGTCGCCCCCTGATGTGAGTTTAAATGTTTATTATTAGATGTTTATGATCAGATGCATGACTGTGTACAGCTGATTTATATCCCATTAGGAAGCTTGATCTATATAGAAATGTAACGTTTTGTGTATAAAATCAAATTTTATTATTCAAATAATTGTCATTAAGTACAAATATAAAATGGCACGAAATGGAACTTGAATACTGTACTTGAATAAATGTACTTATCACTGCTTTGCTTTTCCGATCCATACTGCTCCTTAATTGATTATTAATTATCTCGGTCTCACCTTGAAACTGCCGCAACCGAGCAGAATCGCACCGGAGTCCACTTCTCTCAACATCGTTTTAATAATATCTACACCCAGATAAACTTATCTTAAATGATGCTAATTAGGCTGCTATAAAGTGAACTGTGTGTGTGTGTGTGTGTGTGTGGGGGGGGGGGGGGGGGGGGGTGAAGTGGAGAGTGTCTGTGTACTGGATTTTTCAATTTCTCCAAACTTTATTGCTCTGTAAAGAGGTGACGCTGATTAAATCCGTCTGACATTACAGTCGAGTGGTCAAACAAATACGTACGACGCTGTCGCCGCCACGTGTTCGAGCTCATTTAGTCTGAAATAAGGTCGTTTTATTTTGTTCAGTGCAATAAAAAACAAACTCATACTGTGCAGCCGAACCGTCTCCAATCCCACAACTTTATAATAAATTATAGACCAGATCCCAAAGTTTCCAAAATATGTTAAACACTTGTGAAATGTGTATAAAATAATGCACAAGACATCTAGAATATTTCCATATATATATGTATGTGTGTGTGTGTGTGTGTGTGTGTGTGATAGCATCAGACTGTGTTGAATGAGAGGATTTAACAACCTGAAAGCTACCTAAAGGGAGGGAAACCAGATGTGAAAGGGTTAACATCTGTGGTAAAACTGACACACCTTGGCTCACCCATCACATTTCCCCCTACATCTTATTTCCTTTCTGTCTCGGCTGCACAGCATCATCAGCAGCCGGAGACGACGTCCACACGAGAAGATGAAGATGAACCGGCCTTTCTCATCAAAGCACCCGTCTATAAAGCTCAAGGCTGGCCTTCCTAGGCGGGTATGTTGCTTTTATTCTGAGTGCACACACACACACACACACACACACACACACACATTACACACACACACATTACACACTCTTCCTTCAAACCCCCTAACAGTGAGAAATGCCTTCGCTTTCAATCAGTGCGCTCAAACCTGCCATCTTTCTTTCTGGCATTTTAAATCAACCGTCTGCTTCACCTCCATCTGGGATACTGCACCCTCTCTCCCCAGGGTGCCGCTTCCACACAACCAGGTTGACAGTGTCAGCGCGCCGGCAGGGTGTTAATGCACTGCTTGTTAGTTTTAATTAAGTAGCCTATAGCCTAGTGATCAGCGAGATCAAGGGCGGTTATTTAAATAAGCGGCGCACCAGGTCTCCAGCAAACTGCAGGCGAGAGAGCTGGCTCCAGTTCCTCCATCACCTGGCCTCATTAATTCAAAACGTCTCTGCCTTTCGGTTGACATGACACCACACCTGTCAGAACATAGCCCACTCCTCACTCAGTCCTGGCATCAGTGGTCTCATAATTTTTATTTTCACAACCGACCAACTTTGCTTCTCAGCGGAGAGCCACGGGCGTCTGCAGAGTTTATTTGGTCTGTGTCTACACGATAAAGAGGAAAGTTAGGTGAAGGACAACAATCTGGTGCAGGAGACTGATCAGGAGGAATAATGATAATAAGGCTAATAAGGTATCTCTCTCCAGCACATTGTTGAGGAGTTTGCATGTCGCCTATGAGGCTGCTTAAATTAAGCCACATCCAGCAGGTTTTTTTTTTTTTTTTAATATTGAATATGCAAACATATTTGACAACGAATAGTGTAATTGCAGATGATGCTTTAGGCCTGTCTTTAAAGAAAAAGCTTTTTAGAATATTCAAACTGCCCTCCTTTCACATCGCACCCCTAACAGCTTTTGAAAAGCTGATGTTTTAAAAAGAATTGATAAAGGAGGGAGAAGCTCCGCGGGCAATGAGGAGATAGACCGAGTTGCTCTCCGGCTTTAAAAAAACAGTCTGACGCAGTCGACGCATCTGATGAAAGGTTGGGATATTGTTTCAGGAGTAAGCAGAATAAAACTCTAAGTTAACACAGATTGTTCAGTTGTGCAAATTTTAACTTTCTTTCTTTAACTTTTAAGAAAGAAAGCAGCCACTTATCAGGAACCAGATTTGGATTGGCTGTTTGCTATGACCTCACAAAACTGTTACCATGTTATTAAATCATTCTGTTTCCAATTATTTATTTAATTGTTTTTAATCAAAGAACAGCAATGCGTTTACGCTTCTGAAGCTTGTTTCACTGTCTGTTTTAATCATTTGTTTGTTATGAGTTCAGAATAATTCTAAAAAAACAGATGCATCATGTGCGACTAGACTGACCACACCCCCCAGCTGTGATGTCATAGCAGGTGTTTCACATCTGGCTTTTTTCTCTTATCTGGACCATTAATATTCATTCATTTCAAATTTGGCAACATATTCTTAAATCAAGGCCAAATTCTTTAAAGCTTTTTTTTGTCACTTTACTGTTTCCGAGGTCAAGAATAAACTTTTCCATTTTTTATTTTTATTTTTTTAAAGAAGCTCATTGTAAGTGTTGCTATTGCTACATAGCTAGTGTTAGCATTAGCAGCTGTTTACTTACCGGTTTAGAAGAAACGTTCATTCCTTTACTCGCCAATATTAACTTTTCTTCTGCTGAAGTTAGCATGCTAACCAGCTAGCACCGGCCTGTGTCGTCACTTTCTCATCAAGCTGCAATCACCACAATTCACAGAAAACTTACAAATAGCCCCTTTAAAGCTGCACTGGGGAATTACTGACAGCTCATTTTTGTATCATGCATATTTCTTGCTATTTTAGGTCGTATCGCTGCGAAGACGCTTCACAATGTGCCAAAAAAAAAGAAGAGGAAAACAGCGCGGTAAAGAATGCACAGTTTAGTACATTAAAAAAATGGTTTTATAATCCTTTTATTAGGAAGGAAATGCATTGAACATGTCTGTTAGAGCGTGAGGAAACACACGGTGCATTTTGGTGAGAAATGATGAATATAACAAAAACTCCACAGGGCACCTTTAATTGTGAGACAACAATTAACAAATCATTTATAGATGTTTACAAAGCAAAAGAAAATGTTTGTCCAATTTTTATTATTTCTGGCAAAAATTCACAACACAACAGCTGCATCTCGCGTTTCTGCAGAACTTAAGAGTGCAAGGTTGTTGTTTTTTCACTGTGTTATCATTCAGACTTCTTCAGCGAGGAATTAAATGGCTTTAAGGCAGAATTTCTTAGGTCCGGTTTTATCCCGCAAACTCCTCAGAACATTATTCACCATCAAACAAAAAGAGCAACAGAAACTCTTTCTGAAGCCAACGGAAACACATTAAGACATTAGACATAGCAGGCAGGAGCCACTGAGATCACAGATAACCTGATAAATAATTCCAACAGCACTTATTAAAACGCCAGATGCAATTCTCAAATATTTCCCTCCAAACTCTGTGAGACTCCGTGACTCAGACGTTGGGAATAAATCACAAGGAATAAGTCAGGAGACAGACATTAAAGGTCCCTGTAGATGTACTTAAGTCTAATGGTTTGGCTTTTTAATATAACCTGCGCAGGGTCAGGATCAACCGAAAGCAGGCCGCCGCTCATTAGACACTAAAATCTTATCGGCTTCTCTTCCTTCAAAAACATATCCATCACAAACTGTTATCCGTGAAAACAGATAATGTTGTTGTTAGATCTCACCGACCTCAGAAGTTTCTCTTCCAACAAAAACAACAGGTGTTCAGATGAAAGGTGCGAGAGGTTCCGCCACAGAGAAAGTGCTTGTTTGTTTTTTGGTTTTTTGTGACAGACGTGTACGATTGAAGTGTTTACCTTTTCACCTCATCAGAGAGGCACCGGGGGCGTTCCCGTGGCAACTCGGTGGACTCTTCCTCCCGATTACAGCCTCTTTTTATGAATTTCTTTTCGAGGTTTCCTTCCACCTACAGGGGACAAAAGTGTAAGATGTAATTGTGTACATATCTTAACATATACGGTACATGCGGCGCACAAATTTGCAGGCTTAACAGATTTGGCCCGTGTCCTCGCAAAACATCAGCTCCTGATTTTAAAGATGAGAGGTGGGAAAAATAGTCCGCTACAATCAGAACCAAACTCATGTGGAAAACATTTTCTTATCGATTCTCCGACATACAGCGGCCCAAACTGCTACCGTCTGTCTGCTCGGGCCGGTGTCATTTTTTATGAGGAAGCAGGACTAGATCTCAAAAAAATAAAAGGCTGCAATTTTCCTTTGATTGGTCTTATCGTGGGACAGAAATCTCAGGCTGCTCTGGCCCTGGTCATTAAGTCCGATCTATCTGGTTATGAGAGCTATCAGGAGAGCGGTGACGTCATCACTGTGTGGCTGTATTTAGTGAATGAAAGATCGGGCAGTTTAGATATATCCAAATAGCCCCAGAAACATTAAGGGAACAACCTCTGGTGACGAAACGGCATCATAAAGCAGGTCTGGTCTCCCTGTGTTCGGCGATGTCAACACATCTGCTGAAACGTGGAGGGAGACGGATGAGAAAGAGAAAGCGGCTGAATAACTAGAAGCCCCGCAAGGCATCTGCCACTCATCTGCCACTCAGCCGATGCAGATCCAGTTTGATTTTTAACTCCTTAATACTTGATTGTATTATCTTGGCGCGTGATAAAAATAAGTCACTGTTTTCAGCCCGAGAGCAACAAAATGTCAGTCAGGAGCCGGAGCGAAGATATGCTAAAAGGCTTTCTGTGCTTCCGGCGCAGACAAGCAGATACAGAGCAGATTATGCTTTATTAGCTGTTCATGGAGACTTAATTGTGAGATCAAAGTTAACAGTGTTCCATTGGTGCGAGGCAGAGCCGATTTCATTAGGCTGAGAAATATCAGTGCAATAATAGTGTCATCTGCACACAGCGAGTTCAGAGCTCGCACTGTCTTAATAATGTGTTGTGTGTTTTTTTTTTTTTTGGTTGGACAAATTGGAACAAGAATTTCAAACACGCGGAAGGAAAAACGTATTAAAAAGTTTCCAAACTTACACAAATAGTTCACAAAAGGGAAAAGATGACGTGCAGTTGATTTTTTTTCTTGATGCAGCAGCTGCCTTCAACAGTTAGAAATCTTATAGGCAGGACTAAAACTAAAAAACCCCAGTGGGAATACAGCGAACACAGCCAAGCTCGAACACAGTTACTCAGTGTTATGGGTACACACATATATATATATATATATATATATATATATGTACAGCATAATGTTATACTGTATCTTTGTACAACATGCTACATGAATGAGAAATTGATACTCGGAGAAACAAAGACGTGAACGGTCCATTACTCGCTGGTCGGGAGACGAAGACGCCTGAGAAACGAGAGCTCGGCTTGCAGGAAGATCACGAGCGTAAATAATAAGATGAAAATAAAGGAAAAGAACTTTAAATAATGTCTTTGATGAGAATCGGTGGTGGTAGTTTCCAGCAGAGGTTTGTAGCAGCAGCAGATTAAAATGGAAAAGCTGGATAAATGGTGGGATGTAAATAAGTACGTACTTGTACTTTTCTTTCCAGCACACTTCTGGTGAAAGATTGTAGTTTTCACTAGAAAAACAAGAAGCTTGTGCTACAGAAAATGGACCAGACTCAGTGAATAGCTCCCTAAGCTTAACATGTCCTATGATAATGATTAATTATACAGACTAATGAGCAGTGATAACTAACAACCTCCTTTCACCAGTGTTTCCACAAACAACACCATCAGCTCTGACAAAACACACGAGCAGATTCAGCAGATTCAGCAGATTCAGCAAACAAACTCCCCTAAACAGTTGGAGAAAGTGGCAGCCATTTTGAATGAGGGAGGTAGAGTCAAGGAGACCCCCCCCCAAGGAGACCCCCCCTACTCCCCCACTCTCCAAGACATGAAACAAACAAACAAACAAACAAACAAACAAACAATCAAACTCACCTAAACAGTCAAAGACTCACTACAAACCAATTCAATACAAACAAACAATACAGGCCACCTCACCTGGACTGACCGCATGGTCTCAAAGAGGCTCAAACAGGCCACACCCCCACTTAAAAACACTTCCTCTTCCTGGATTTCTTCTTTGCTTCTCCTAAGAGTCTGTCTATCCTAAGTGCTGCCCCCTGCTGGGCCCCCAGCTGCCATTACTCCTTCTCATCAAAATCCACTGACTGGATCTTGCTGCCTCATCCGACATGGCCTTTACATTACTACTACTAACATACTATTATATTATTATTAAATGAATTGGCAGTAATTTTGACGACCTTTTAACTCTCATTTCACAATTCCAGCGTTTCAAATGCGAGGATTTGCTGCTCGTATTCTCTGCAGTTATTTCAGTAATTACAAAAGTATGTTGACTTAAATAAGTCAAACTGTGATGTTCATTTTCTCACTAAGTTTTTCAAACCAAACAAATAAATCGATCAATCAAGAAGACAATCGGCAGGTTAATCCATAATGAAAACAGTCAGTAGCTGCACCTCAACCAGCTGCAACGATAAAATGCTGTTTACACATTAATTAAAATAATAATAGTCTAATTATTTAACAGTATAAAAGTCAGAGGAGCCGTTTTTTGCATTGGGAACTTTAACCTTTTCCCTGTTAAGTAGGATTTTAATGCACAACTTGGAATTTGATTTTTACGGTGTTGCATTAGTACTTTTACTTGCAGTAGATGATTCTCGGCTTTGCCACTGGTGAACAAGAAAATCGCCCATGTCACTTCCTGTCTGAATCTCCAGTGGGGTTTTCTTCCATGAACTCAACTCTCAGTGATCAGCTTGTTTCAGTAGTCTTACCTCAGACCCGCACGTCCTTTCCTTACCGGTCACGTGGACGTCCTCTCTCCAGAAAGCGCGCTCTTGAATTACACAAAGGATTGGATTTCTCCTGGAAGAGGAACAGACTTTCTTCAGCAACATACAAAAGTAACTTCAGTTAACCGGGTCGGGCGTCGACGAATGACGATTATCCAGAGGTGAAATGAAGCGTCCTGTCTGCGGAAGCCAGGTAACCACGTGATTGAACAGTCCATGTCCACAGTGTGAGCCCTCAACGGGAGGTCTGGCAGACTGCCACTGTTGCCGTGGTGCTGACCCCACGTGACCCCCGCTGTAACCGGCAGGGCTCACATGGCCGACTCATTTTTTATGTCTTATCTGAGTGACAACGTCAAACATCACGCACATACAGATCGGTTTACAGCACCCAAAAAAAACCCCAACACATATAACACTCACGTAAACTCGCATCAGGCCATCCGACGGCTCTTTGACCCCCACGCCGGCAGATAAGCACCCGTCCTCAGCAGCGAGGAGGAGCGTTGGGTGGGCGGGCGGGTGGTTCGCCTGTTGAGGAGCCGACCCTGTGACCCCATTAAGCTGGAGGTCAGAGGGCGGGGTTAACGCCAGGGGCTCCCGAGGCTGCTTCTGTCTTTGAGTGGCATCAATGGAGTCTTGTTCTGAGGTGTGAAGGGAGGAAGTCTGATACCTACTTACCTCAACCTTCACCGGTCTCTCCGCTCATTCACTCTCTCTCCGTCGGCTCGCCATCACTCATGTGCAGTCGGGGTTTTTTAAATGTTAAAGTGTTTCGCTCACAATGTTGGTGACCATGTTTCCTTAAAACACATGTTTTTTTTCTGGAGAAATTTTTTAGTGGAAAAGAAATTTGGAATTTTAAAAACAGGAAATTTTGGATAGAAATTATTTTAAAAGTACAAATTTTGCTTTTTGCATTTCTCAGTTTTTTTTTTTATTTGCTTCACTTTTTGTTTTCAGATCATTTTCTTTGCTTTTCACATGACAAAATTAGATTATTAACTTTCAATGATCAACTTCTTACCGCTAGAAATGACAACTTTTACGTGAGTGAGAACAAAATCTAAAAGGAAACATGACGAGGTTAAAACCTAGTATATATCTGTTCTCCTCTGTGTGTTCACATATACAGTATTTTTTTACAGCTCAAATCCCAATAAAGCTGTTCTCATTTACATGTTTTTTCGTTTCTGTTACAGTACTGATACAAATAGTGAAATAGTGACTGAAACATGATCCACTAAGACGACATCTTAACCAGCAGTCACTTCCAAGCTGCTGCTAAAATCCTGATTTTTATAACCGTGAAGTCGTCTGACAAAACCACCGAACACAAACGTGAAAGACAAAGACTGAGCTGTGATCTCAGCTGCATTTACTCGTAAATTGATCGCTGAAGTTAGAAGCTGTGCAGTCAGCATAGAGAGGTGTGTCTGCGGAGGGAAAACAGTTGGTAGACGGGACGACAACACTGCTTGTTTGCCACAAATAATTTTGAAAGAGCAACAACCAATAAAGAAACTCCAGCACTCGACCGGCTGACCAATGATATAACCTTTTCACTCAGTCACTCAGTCAGCGACAAAATCTAGATGAAAATCATTTTTAATCTGCTTCTTTTGAGAAATTCCAGATATTTTTGCGCTTAAAATCAACAAAACAATGAGTTTTAAATGTAAATAAACATCTCAGTTAAAAAGCCACAATCAAAACTTTGGGATTATAACAACTGATATAAACGTTTAAAACTTTTGGACTGTAAATGGGCAAGAGGCAATCTTAATTTAAACAAACAATAAATAAAAATTCAGTGTGTGTAGCTCATGTTCATTTACAAAATCACTTGCAGGTGTTATAAAATGTTTAATGAAGTAGTGGTGAGGCGAGGAATCCATCACATCAACACTGGGCAACAAAGGCCATTATCGGCTCCCTGTATTAATCAAACCTTGGCCGTACACCTGTGCAGCCCACGGCGCACATGGCGCCCCTGTTTGACTTCATTCGACACACATCAGACGCCGCGGCAGGTGATTCTGTTGTGTGCGTGCAACAAGTGTGTGACAATGAGGCCCGATGAAGTGGCCGCACGGCGAAATCAAAAGAGCCCAGTGTAAGTGAAGGCGGTGTAGACTGAAGGGAAATAATAGCGTCGCGTCACTCTGCGGTTTGTGAGGAAAAAAAAAAAAAAGATGAAATGGGGCTTTTAGTCGTCGAGGAAACCGAAGGGAATCAAACACTTCCTGGCTTTAAAGTGGAAACAGCGGAGACTTCCTCCCTCATATGCAGGTAGAGGAGGCACCATCAGGGAGGAACAAAGACGCCGAGTCTAAACATGAGGCCTTCACGCCGTCACCACCTCTGTCTTGGAGGACACAGGGAAAGCTTGTGTGTGTGTGTGTGTGTGTGTGTGTGTGTGTGTGTGTATGAGTGTGTGTGAGGTGGTCGGCCTCTCTTGGGGTGGTAACACACACCGCGATGGTGCAGTGCTTTGGTAGAGGGGCGG